>NC_137053.1:56217178-56319678 GCF_032717465.1 Coenobita brevimanus
ACGCATATGCAAAAGTGTTCAGAGATCTCCAGACTTTTTCAAGCCCTTCACCACCAGAGTTCTCCTCGAGGCTGACTAAAATCGTCTGGAGGTAGCAGGTGATCACATATAAAAGCCACCATCACATAGAAAAAGCTAATGAAGTGTATGAGTGTATTTCTAAGTGCGTGAATAAAATCTGTAGGTAACGAGAATTAAAATAAAACAAGCGTCATTGGGCTAAGAGTGTTGACCTTGTAGTTAGCGTTCGGTGTACGCGTGTTGTCTGTCAGGGAGCTCTTTAATTTTGCTTTTGCTTTACTAGTCCCCTCGTGCCTCTCTCTCTCTCTCTCTCTCTCTCTCTCTCTCTCTCTCTCTCTCTCTCTCTCTCTCTCTCTCTCTCACCTACCTGCCTAACCAGCCTACTTATCTGTCAACATACTTTCCTATTCGTACTTTCCTACCTATCTACACAGCTAACCATTTTTTTCTAATAACTACCCACCTGTCAGTCTACCTACCTGCCTATCGACCCACCTGCTTACCTACCTACTTATCGCCATACTTAACTGTTTACCAACCATCCTCCCTCCCTACGCACCTACTTCTCACCCTAGTTTCCTACCCACTTACCTACCTACCTATAGTAGGACTCGCGTACGTTTGCGGCTGTGGTGTGGTCCGCACCTGTGTACAATGGTGCCACGTTTCCCCAACTTGCGATGTGAAACGGAAGCTATTTATGTACAAGGCATCACAAATTCGATAAATTCAGATGAATAAAACTTACACTTGTGTATTTTGATGGATGAATCAACAGTAATCTTATTATGCATAAAATATTTATACAGTAACACAGAAACATGGCATACATATTGTACAGTGTTGCTAAAAGAAATTGTAGTCACTTTTAATGTTTTTTAGCGTAGTTTTAGGGTGGGTAATAATATCACAGTTATGGATATAAGATAATGAGCCTGAAAAAAGAAGAAATATGCCAATATCCAAAGTAAAAGAAATAATTCATGTAATTCTTGTGAGTGGCAACACTTACGTAGACCCAACCATAGCTTGTACAGGTGTTGCTAAGGAAAAATGCTCACATTTACTGGCTTTTACCATAATTTTAAAGGCGAGGAATAATCACATTTATAATCATAAGCTAATATGTAGGACAAAATAGTAGGCATATGCCAATACCGAAGTAAAAAAAAAAAAAAACATTATTCACTCGCGAGCGGCAACACTTCCACACCCAGTCGGTGAGAGAGAGAGAGAGAGAGAGAGAGAGGCAGGAGAGGGGCATGCATTGAATGCATTGTCGGCATCACTAAATATAACAAAACCAAATTAACAAATGAAAGCACAATTATAAATAACTTATAAAAGAATCACAAGTACTCAGGGTGGCTCACATTTCCCGCCAGGAGAGAGAGAGAGAGAGAGATAACGGTATAGAAAACGTGGCAACACTGTACACAGATGCGGGCCACACCACAGCCGCAAACGTACGCGAGTCCCACTCTGCCTGCCTACCTTCCAGCTTACCTGCCTGTCTGTCCTCTGTCTCTCTGGCTGGGTCTTCTGACTTACACCCAAAAAAACTGCTTTGAAACCCTGAGTCTGATGAGCTTTGAAATGTCTCTTAGAAACAAAAACGTGCTTTTTGGCAGGGTTGGTATTTCGTAATCCGTCGTCCGCATGTCATACTGTATTGCACAAGATGGCAGAATGGAAATGAGTAAATTTCCTTCAGTCCTAGGCGTCCATCATAAACTGAACACAATTTAAGATATATTTTTACAGGTAGTTTGAGATTATATAGAAGGTTATATGTAAGGAAGTAATTTATATTGCGATATACATCTTCAGTATAATAAATAAGCTCAGTTGCAGTTATTCTGCCTAATGACATCGAAATCCACAGAACAATTATGCATGAACTACAGCGTGCTAACTCTTCACCAACTGCCATATCTGTTAACACAAAATCTGGACACATCATAACATACGGAAGTTTATAGTACGAGAGAAGTTAGTGTGTTGCATACTTAAATTATGTCTTTTGCGTTGCTTATTTCATAACACTGGACACCTTGCATAGTTTCACATCCACTTCATCAGCTCAGGAAATAGGTCCGTAGATATAAACTGTCATAAGCTTAAACTGTGCTTAAAATTTCCTGTATATACATTTACCTTCACTCATACAGAGAACATAGCCTCAGTAATTAAAACAGTAGATAGCAAAGTGATAAAGTGCCAAAGTATAAGAATATATAACGATACAGTATTTAACTGTTACGGAGACTTTTTTTTTTATCGTATAAATTGGTTAGGATGCTTTATAAATACGACCCATGGAGCTTCATGCCATATTTCCTCACCAGACTCACTGGATTATCATGGTATATGTTTCTACCCTCAGCAGACTGTACTGTCATCTATAATAGTTTAAGGGTGTCTGAAAGTGTGGGTACATTCAATATACATCCGTTTCTAGACAGTGATCTGTGTATGCTGACGTGATCACACACACACACACACACACACACACACACACACACACACACACACACACACAAGGCAATCTGTTCCTGTGTACGTTGTCATGTGGCCAGAGACTCAACATCCCAAAAGAGGTAAGGACTGAAATCACACTTGCACCCCCCTCCCCACGCCCCTCTATGATAAATTAATTCAGATTGTCAAAGCTTGTTGAACACCCATAGCAGCAGCCCCTTGACCCTAATATGCACCAACAAATTATCCTTGTAAAAATTTTATACTTCAAGCTCAGTTTTTACCTGCCATGACCAAGTACGAATGTTGTACAATGAATTGTAAACATGCGGGGGAATGCCAGGGCGAAGCCCTCAGTTAGGTGTTTACGTTCCGTAGTTAACCTACCGTGTATGCGTAGTTTGATACCGTAAGGCAGCTACTAAGGTCGTCCATTATTCTCGCTGCTACCAAATGAATTTTGTAAAATCGTCTCAGATACAGCCTTCATTAATCTCCTCGCTCCGATGACATTATCACGTTAATATTACTACGTAGATAATTCTAATCTGCCTAGTACAGATTTTTCGAACGCATGAGTTAGATATGGCTTTCAACTCCACTGCAAAACGTCTCCTCTAAGCTGAATAAAGTTGACATGGAAATAGCAATAATATGTCCCTGAATTTGTGGCACTGACCTACTAAAAAGAGACGTTTCCCCTGAGCTGGATAAAATCGTCCGTCGGTAAAGAGAAAGTAAAAATTTCACCGAATTTCGAGGGTTGTTTTCATTAAGAATTTTTATTTACCAAGAATAGCCCGTTTAAATCAGTGTATCATTGAATCGGCGGCGAAAGAAAACGAACCTTAAAGACTTACATTGATGGATGAACTTAAGAATATTAATTACATAGAAGTGGATGCAAAGAGTCTAAATAGCACGAGTGAAAATAACACGCAAATGAAAAAGAATAAGTTAAGAAACAATGAGGTTAGGTTAGAAGGGAAATATAATAAACGAAAAAACAGATAGGCAAGAAAACTGGAATGAAGAACAGTAGGAAAATGGGAAGGATGGAAGGAAAGGTGGGAGGGAAGAAAGCAGAAAAGTAGGAAAGACGGGAAGGAAGGAACGAAGGATGGTTAGAGAGGAAGGAAAGAATGAGAAACACACACACACACACACACACACACACACACACACTATCAAACGAGTGGAAAAATAATGATAACACGTGGAAAGAGGGAGGAGTATGGAGAACAATAAATACCTATAAAGAAGAAAGGAAGAAAGAAAAGATGGAATGAGGGAAGATAAAAAACGGATGAAAGGAAGGAAGGCAGACGGGAAGAAGGAAAAGGAAGGACGGTAAACAGGACGAAAAGAGGAAGAAAAATAAGGAACTAGAGGGGCACTCAATGGAGCGCATCTCTCCGACAAGGGCAACGTTATTTCAAAATCACTCTTCATAATGGGTTACGTTTTCTCATCAATGATTAAGGTTTCGCAAAAAAGTATTTTCCGGATCCAGAATCTGTAATACGATCCGCATCGGTCCCAAAAGTTAATCGACTGTCACGGAAGATATAGGCCATATATCCACCAAATATGAACAAAATTTCTCTTTTAGTTTTTGAGTAATCCTGCTGACAGCAAGCAAACTAGCAAACAAATAATCAAAAAAGGGTAAAAACATACTCTCCAAGTCAGAGAGAATCACGGAACAAAAATGATGGAGGGAGGATGTGATTGCAATAACGGTAAGGAGACAGATATAAAAGAAGACAGAAAGAAAGGTGGACTGCTGTAAATTAGAAACGACGGACGGGAGGACGGCATGAAAAAGAAATATGGAGATAAACAAGTACACAGTAATGGATGCGAGAGCTACAGGTTCCCCAGCTTAATGCCTTTGGTGTGGTGTGATGTGGGAGGGTGATTTGGGTTGGTGTGGTGTGAGAGAGTACACGGAGTACAAAGGAAAGCAAACAGCAATGGCCACGTTTATCCTTTCGTGGCTGTTTGGTAGAAGGAAGGTTATAACAAACAAAACTGCTCTGTCAGCTAAAGACAAGGACAGGAAAGCAGGAAGGCTCCTCCCAACCACCAAATCCTCCTGCCAAAGCCAGATAGATACAATGAGAAGGATCACCATCCATCATAGAAAAGCTGTCACTGAAATTTCATAGGAAAGGAAGAAAGGAAATTTTATTGTAGACACTCTACCTCAAAAGGAGAGTAGCATTAAATCAACATTATATATCGATGTTGTTCAGCAGGTTTTATCATTCAGACTCTGCAAAAGAAAACAAACTATATACACTACAGAAATGTATTATTCAGGAGTGGACATACTTATTGGGGGTTAGAAGACAGATACTTATCTAAGAGATTTGTAAAGATTAATACTGTACCAAAGTTCACTATACTGGAGGGCAGTTTGTTCCATATATTACAACTCTTTTAAAAAGGGCATGCTTAGCTTCGTTTGACTGAAATCGTTTGCCGTTAATTTTTTGCCCATTACATCTAGTATAATATGAACGATTAAATCTGACGTATTGGTGTTGGGTTATATGGTTCCGCTAAGTTGCTGAAGTCCATGGGGATGATGCATCTCGCGCCCGAAATTAGTCAGTGAGAGACGGACGAACAAAGCAGCTTCTAGAGATGTTACCGCATCTAAGAACAGCCACTCCCATTCTAAGCCGCTCAAGGTGTAGGGGCTCCAGATCAAGCTACCGTAGTCCAGTATATTTATAGGGGAAGAGGACCAGCCTAAATCAATTGGTGGAGTTACAACAAATTTCTAGTCAAGTTTTGGGATGATATCTGCGCAAAACTGTCACTCCGACTTCGGCGTTCAAATCACTAGACCGCCAGGCGTCAAGCATGCAAAGACAGACAGGAAAAAACAATACAAACGTTCTGTCCCTCACATACTTGACGAAACACTCAAATCTGAGTACTTGTTCATGGCAATGACGAATGTAAATAAATGAATAGTATATACAAAATTAAATAACTGTATATATTTATTTATTTATTTATTTATTCATTCATTCATTCATTGACTTACTCAAATATGTATTTATTAAAACTCGATTTTTTCTGACTAATTTTTTCTACAACTACAAAAGAAATAATAGTGTGATCAGTAGTTTGCCTGCACTCTGGAATGCACACGAGTTTTCGCTTCTAACTGTGCATGTGGTGTCAATCCGGATCAAGACAGATAACATAATCAACATTCTGAGCCTCCTTCCTACGTAGCGATGGGGTGATGTAGAGTCCAAAGATAGGGAAACTAACTACTTAAAAGTGACAAAAAAAAAAAAATGTCAAGTGTAATGAGCCACACCGGCACTTACACATCACTGAAACATCAAAAATATGCCACGTATAATGAGCCACACCGTCATTCACACATCTCTGAAGCCCACGGAACCCTGGTGCCTTCTCACAGGCCGTCACGAACCAGTAAGGAGCAGGTCAGAGGTGAAGGAGGAAAAAAAAAAAAAGTGTATGTGATGGATTAGACAGGAGAAAAGGAGGGGGGGGGGATAAGATGGTGCTGTATAGTGGGCTGGGGAGTTCCTAATTCCGTTTGAGGAAAATTTACAATTAACTAAATGCAGTAAAAACCCTATCTCCATTAGTGTGTGTTTCAGATAGTTCAATTTTTCCTCAATGTATTCGTCAAACTTTGGGAAATTACTTGTGTCTCTGTCTGTAAATTTAGTGAAAAATTGTTTATTCTTACTCGCTTAAAAGCAGCCTTCGGCAGCCCCTGCTCGACGTCAAGTAATTCCCGTCTTCAGTCAGAAATGAGTCATAACTCGGGAACCGGTGGTCCGATTGGACTGGAAATTGTTTTATTCCTCAAGTTAGAGCATTTAACTGCACCTTGCTCTAACAAAAATTTGAGCTACATGCGCTGTTTTTGCTGTGTTAAGGTAACAAACATACAAAAATCGGATTATTTTAATATAGACAGATTATTATTATTTTTTTATGAGGAATCGTGGGAACATTCTTCTTTTGAAAATTTGGTGCTGGGAGAGGAGGGTTGAAAATAGACAGGATGGGTGGGGAACAGTGGACGGGATGGGTGGAGAGGAATAAGCAATGTAGGTGGAGGGGATTGGGCGGTTGGATGGAGAGGAGTGGGCGGATGGGTAAACGGCAATGAGCAGGATGGATGGAGAGGCGTGGGCCGGATGGGTGGAGAGAAGTGGGAGGGATGGGTTGAGAGGAGTGAGTGAGATGGGTAGAGAGGAGTGAGTGGGATGGATGGAGAGGAGTGAGCGGGATTAGTGTTGGTTGGTGGGGCGAGAATCAGATGCCCTACAAAGATGAGCATTATATATTGGTCGATCTGATTGGAGTGAAGACGAAGGGGAACTGCAAGGCTTGGTGAATGAGTTTGGAAGAGAGTGTAAGAAAATAAATCTAAAGGTGAATGTAAGGAAGAGTAAAGTTATGGTCTTCGAGAAAAACCAAGTCACTGGATGTACAGTGAGGCTGGATGATGAGGAAATGGAAAATGTGAGTTCATTTAAGTAACTGGATAGGGTGATGAGTAAGGATGGAAGTTTGGAGGGTGAAGAGCTTGAAAGGGCACAACAAGGAAGAAAGGTTGCTGGTTCTTTGAGGGCAGTAAGAAGAAACAAGGAAGTGAGCGTGGACGTAACAAAGTTGCTGCATGACAGCATTGTACTACCAACTCCAACGTACGGAAATGAATGAAGAGAGAACCTGTATTTTTTACACAGGAAAAATCATCAGAGAAATTACCAATATGCCGGGAATCGAACCCGGGACTCTCAGGTGAGAGCCAGGCAGCATACCACTACACCACGACCAGGTAAAAGTTAACTCACGTTGTCACAATCTTGTAACCAACGTCCCTCCGCCCCCCACTGTGGGCCTGAAGAGGATGAGTTAACCCCCTGGCACTCGGGCAAGTAGATGCTTTTAATCTATCCCAAACATCTCTGATGATTTTTCCTGTGTAAAAAAAATACAGGTTCTCTCTTCATTCTGACTTGCCGTAAGTGTTTGGGATAGATTAAAAGCATCTACTTGCCCGAGTGCCAGGGGGTTAACTCATCCTCTTCAGGCCCACAGTGGGGGGCGGAGGGACGTTGGTTACAAGATTGTGACAACGTGAGTTAACTTTTACCTGGTCGTGGTGTAGTGGTATGCTGCCTGGCTCTCACCTGAGAGTCCCGGGTTCGATTCCCGGCATATTGGTAATTTCTCTGATGAAAAGTACGGAAATGAAGCTTGGACCTTGTTGGAAAGACACACGTCAAGAGTGAGAGCAGTGGAAATGAGTTATTAGAGAGGAGCACGTGGAGTTACATGGAGAGACAGACTGGTAAATGAGGAAGTGAAGGGGATGGGGGATAGAGGGTAGGGGATAGGGAGATAGGGGATATGGGGATAGAGGGTAATGAATAAGGGGATAGGGGAACAGGTCTTGGGGATAGGGGGATGAGGGAACAGGTTATAAGAAAAGGGGATGGAGGTAGGGGATAGGGGGATAGGGGAAACGGGGATAGGGGATAGGGGGTAGGGGGATAGGGGGAATAGGTTGTATGGAAGGTCAGTGCTCCCTCCATCGCAGGTAACCCAATACCACCCGACCTACAGAGAATCCCAACAGCCACCGCAACGGGACCACCACGACCTTCCCGAACGTATAGGCATGGGGTGGAATGAATGAATGATGGATGGATGGATGAATGGATGGATAGAGGGAAGGAAAGAAGGAAGTGAAGAAGGAAGGACGGAAGGAAGGATGGATGGAAGGATGGAAGGACGTGAAGAAAGAAGGAAAGATGGATGACTGGATGGATGGATGGAAGAAAGGAAGGAAGGAAGTGAAGAAGGAAGGAAGAACAGGGGAGAGTGAAAAGAAAACAGTATGATGGGAAGGGAGGAAAAAAGGAAAACACAAGACAAACAAATGAAGGACAAGGAAGAAGGAAGGAAGAAAGGGCATGTGGTGGAAAGAATGAGGAAGAGGGAAGAAGAAAGGAAACAAAACAATGAAGTACGGTAGGAAAGAAAGTAGGGAGGACGGAAAATGAAACAGAAAAGAGCAAAAGAAGATGAGGAGAATGGAAAGCAAAGGAAACAATGAAGTACAGAAGAAAGGGAGGATAAGAAAAAAAGGAAGGAAACTAAACGAATGATGTACGGAAAAAACAAAAGAGGGAAGGAAGGAAAATGAAGCTGAAAGAAAGGAACGAACGAAAACACGGAAAATAGAAAGGAAATGGAAGAAGGAAGTAAAGAAGGAAGAGATGATGACCTACTGTATAGGCATGTGGTGCAAGGAAGGAAGGAAGGAAGGAAAGAAAACAAAAAGACAAGAAGGAAAGAATGAGAATAATGAATGAATGAATTTGTGAAGGAAGGGAGGAGGGAGGGAAGGAAGGAGGGAAAGGACAAAAATATATCAGAGAGAGAGAGAGAGAGAGAGAGGAAAAAAAAAAGCTTTGTAGGGGCATGACGGAATGGAAGGAAGGGGGCACCGTATCTGTTATGGAAATCAAGGATGAATGTTGCTGAATCCTAAACAGCCTTCTTCATAACCACATCGATGTAGTGGTGTCTTCTTTATTCAGCTCTTGTCCAGTTCCAGATACGAGTACAGTTAGTCACCGTAGATGCGAAAGGAGATGGGAGGAAGGAGGCACCATATCCATTACGCAAGGCAGTGGTGTGTTGGGCGTGCTGAAGTTCTAAATGCTCTTCTTTATAGCCCTTTCAGTACGGTAACGTCTTCCTTAGGTTGTGTGTGTGTGTGTGTATATATATATATATATATATATATATATATATATATATATAGGCTATATTAATTTTTTGTGGTAGGTGGGGGAGCTCACCATCCACTCACTCAATGTAGTGCTGCTGTCGGGTGTCTGCCCTTTCCTCTTCTCCAACCTTCTTTCCTTCTATCCTCTTCTCTTTCTTTCCTTCATTCTTTCCTTGTCCTTCTGCCTACGGGTGACATTACACTCCCTCTACTGTCTTTCTTTCCTTCATTCTTTCCTCTTCCTTCTGCCTGTGGGTGACTCTACACTGAATGACAAGCCAAATGGTTTCCCGTACACCAGGAAACCATTTACTACGCTGGGTGGTAACCATATAACCAAATTTTGGCGCCTGGTGGTTTAGTGGGTAATTATTGCACTCCAATCGGATTGAGCCGGTGAAGGTTTATATCCAAGGGATGGTTGGGGTTGATTGCTCATGCAATGCCACTCAGGGATGAGTCTGGTCACTCTCATCTTAAATGTCGGGACCAACTGCCTAGCCCCGGGCTCCTACGCTCCTCATGGGGCAATGTAGGATTGGATGATGGATGGATGGATGGATATATTATTTTTATGTAGGAAAAAAAAACAAGGCTGTAATACTCACTCCTTCAAAATGAAATTGAATCATCAAGGAACCCTCAGCCAATATTTATTAATTTAGAGATACCTTGACACATTGCACTTAAAATACTGAAAATTATATGCAGTGGGGAAGACAGATTGAGGAAAAAATTGCGGAGTTATCCATTGCCATTTCACCTTAACTTGGCCCAGATTTTTGTCCTGCAGCTTTTAAGAAAAAGTCAACGATTTCTCTCTTTATAACTGCCACAGCACTCCTTCGTGACTAGTACCTAATTCTTGTGTAAGTTCGTTGTTACAAGTCAACATTCAAGATGGAAAGGTTGCAATTTCAGGCCAAGTTAGAGTAAAAAGAGCATGGTAGAATACACACAGGTGCTGAGACTACCGGCTAATTCTTGTGTTAGCGAGTGAGGTTTGGCCGGTATATAGGCATGTGGTGGGGCGAGGGAAGGAGGGCATCAGGGCTCTTACGTAAACCGGGCGTGAATGCCGACGGAATCCTCAATGGCCCTAACCTGTAGCCCTTTCAGTACAATGACACTCTGTCTTTTCTTGTACTTGCATAAGAAGAGGGTAGCTGTACAAAGTGGTGCTTGCTTAATTCGTTATTGTTGTTTTGGCTAATATACGTCTGGCTCCCTCTGGGTGCTGTTTATTTAGCTCAAACATTCCACTTAAATGACATTCGATGTACTTCTCCTGTCATATAAAGACGGTGTTATTCAGTTCAATAGACGCGGTACGAATTGGAGGTGTTAGTTGTGGCCTTCATATATCCCTTTCACTAAGACAGGTATTGTTGTTCGTAACTTAAAAATAATAATGACATCCTGTAGCCTGTAAAATATTAGACATCATCAATCTGAATGGGTTACGAAAGACGTCTTTAAATGAAAGGATTAAAAACAGCCTTGTCAAACCTTTCTTTACTGTGAGGGCTTTTATGTTTTAGTCTGGCTACCACCAGACGGTTTTGTTTATCTTGGGAAGAGTTTCGTAGAGATGGAGACAGAGACAACGTTGGATGGTATATGAGAGAAGGTGGTGTGTCGTGAGGGGAAGGGTCGTTACAGAGCGGGGTCAAACAACCTGAGATTTTTTTTGTTTTTTGCCAGAACCACTCTTTACTGGAGGCGGCATTAAAAAGTGCATAAATCTACGGGCACTGGTCTCCTGTCTTTCCGATCCCTCCCTTCCCTCCCTTCCCCCATTTACATTCTATCTGTCTCTCACCCTCCTCCATCCCCTCCCCCCAAGTAATCTCTCCCCAATCCCTCTGTCCATCCTACGTCCCCTTTCTCAGTCCTATCTCCCCCTATTGGTCCATACTAGACCTCCATCCTTTCATACGTCCTTAGCTGTAATTCATCCCTTCTATTCTCAACTCCTTCATTCTCCATACCCCAACCCCCTTCCCATTAATCCACATATGCCCTCTCTTGCTCCTCTATATCCTCCTCCTTACATTAAACCTTTTCCCCCCTTCTATCTCCTACCCCATCCACTCAGACCACAGTGTAGTCTCTACACTGTGACTCAGACCTTCTTCTTTCTCCCCTTCCCCTCTCCGACCTTTCCCTCACGAATCCCTCCCCTCCCCTTCAGGCTCTCTTATCCCTACCCTCTCAGGTCCTCCCCTTCCTTTCCTCAAACCTCCGACCTTCCCCACTTGAATCCATCCCCTTCAGTCTTTCCCTGCGCCTCCCCTCCCTCACCCTCGTCATTCTTTTCCTCATTAATCTCTCCTGCCGTCTATTTAACCTCACTCTCTCTCCCGGCGTCTGGTTCATCTTCGTCATAGTTCCTCCATTTCTTTTCCTGTCAACTCTTGTCAACTCTCGTTTACTCCACCAGGTGCTCTGTTCCTCCCCCCATTTTCCTCTCCCTTCTCCATTCTCCACTCTTCCTCTCCTCTCCCTTCTCCATTCTCCATTCTTCCTCTCCTCTCCCCTCTCCATTCTCCACTCTTCCTCTCCTCTCCCTTCTCCATTCTCCACTCTTCCTCTCCTCTCCCTTCTCCATTCTACACCCTTCCTCTCCTCTCCCTTCTCCATTCTTCCTCTCCCTTTCTGTCTTTTTTTTCAAGTCCCTCTGTCTTCGACATCACCTTCTAAACTCTCTCGTCCCTCTTCCATCCTTCTCCAATCACTCCATTCATTCCCTCAGCTAATCCCTTTCTCCATCCCCACTATTCCCACTAATCTATCCCATCACATCACTATCCCCCATCTCTCTCTCTCTCTCTCTCTCTCTCTCTCTCTCTCTCTCTCTCTCTCTCTCTCTCTCTCTCTCTCTCTCTCTCTCTCTCTCTCTCTCTCTCTCTCTCTCTCTCTCTCTCTCGCATACCAGCAAAACCACAACACCCGTTCTTCCTCTACCACCGCCACTCAAAGCCAGCGCCCCACATAATCACCACACACGCTCATCAATACAGCGTGTTGGGTGACTGGAGAAGGCCTTTTCGATACCCTTCACGCAAGATGGGGCTTAAAACCCTTGTTGCTTAAGTAAATAAATAAACAAGATAAACAAGTGTGAGATTGATTTCAGGACTGTGTTCTACGAGTATGTGCCTTTTGAGATTTCGTTAATACCTCTACCTTAGCGATTTATTTTGCCGTGTTCACCTTTTAATATCGAAATAGGTTGTTTAATGAGAGCATCTAGGATCATAATGAACCTGTAAGATACGGAAATAAACTAGGCAAGGAGGAGTGCTAAACAGACTGCTACACAGATGAGAGGAGCAGCCATGGGTAAATTTCATATATCAAAAGTGTGTGTGTGTGTGTGTGTGTGTGTGTGTGTGTGTGTGTGTGTGTGTGTGTGTGTGTGTGTGTGTGTGTGTGTGTGTGTGTAAGAGAGAGAGAGAGAGAGAGAGAGAGAGAGAGAGATAGGGACTGACAGACAGAGGGGTAGTGAGAGGAGTAGTGAGGTAGGGAAGTTACAGGGATGGATTAGTCGGGATGGCGCGATAGAGAGTGGGGATGGGGTTGCATTGGTGGGGACAGACGAACAGATTAGTTGGGATGAAAAAATAGATTAGTGAAGATGGAGAGATAGACTAGCGAAGATAGATGTCCAGGTTAGTGGGGATGGACGGATAGATTAGTGAAGATGGAGGGGGAGATAAATGAGGATGGAGGGGGAGATTAGCAAGCATGGAGGGATAGATTAGTGAAGATGGAAGAATAGATTAGTGGGAATAGAGGGAAAGATTAATAGGAATAAAGGGAAGAATTAATGGGGCTTGATGGATAGACTGCAGGATGGAGGGAGAGATTAGCGGGGATGGAGGGAGAGATTAGAGGGAATGGAAAAAGATTAGTGGGGATGGAGAGAAACTTAATTGAAATGGGGGATAGATTACTGAGGATGGAGAGAGAAATTAGTAGGGGTGTATGGATGCATTACTAGGGATAGGGGGACAGATTTAGGGAGTCTGAAGGAGTTACTCTGTAGCCTGATAGGATAGGTGAGGATGGAGGGATTAATTACCTAGTTACTGCGAGAAAATCTGACCTACAAGGCTAATTGGAACAGGGGAGGCGGTGGCTCAATCGGTAGATAGGTAGCCTGCAGTCCTACCGGACCCAGGTTCAAATCCCCGCTGGAGCAGGCAACAGTTTAAGGATTTGAATTTCATAAAAGCAGACTTTACCGATCTACCAGAAGACCCTCCGACATGTCGTAAAAATATCCCCGCTAATACCAATACACCAGTCCTGTATGAGACAGCCCTAGCATGTGTTCAATATGGACGGTGGGTGTTAGCGCCGAAGTGGTGACATGTAGTGGTGTATGGTATGTAGGAGGACTACTGGGCCTTGGGAGCAGGCTGTGAAGCCTATGCCCAGAGTCGGACACATAAAAAAAAAAAATCATACGACGCATCCACTGGGACGGATTTGAATGTATCGTACGGCAACCTTAAAACAATCTTATGAACAATTTTTACCCTCTTGCATCTTTATCTCATTTCTATCGCTACTTTAATGGTCACTGCTCCTCTGAACTGTCTGCTTGCATTCCTCCACCTCTACGACGGGCGCGTAGCACCCGTCTGGCAGCAAACTCTCATCCCTTTTCTGTCCAACTCTCTAATGCAAGAGTTAACCGTTACTCCCAGTCTTTCATTTATGCAACAGGTCAGCTCTGGAACTGTCTCCCTCTGTCTGTATTTCCTGCTGCCTATGATCTCCAGTCTTTCAAACGCAGTGTGTCCAGGCATCCCACAATGATCGGATCTTGAATTTGGCTCTCTATTGTATTTTGTTTTTCTCTTGGAGGGAACTGTTTTTGCGGGCTCATGGCCTTTGGTTCCTTCTTCCTCGCATTAAAAAAAAAAAAAAAAAATCTACGCCAGACGACAATTAACAACACCTTGCTTGACACTGCTATTGGAGTAAGCCTCACCTTAAATATATGGAAATATTAGAAGAATCTTAATACCTTGTGAGCAAATGATGGGAAAAAAGTTGACACAAGAGGTGAAAATGGATAGCAACAGTGAGGGTTACTTACCTGTAGAGCTGCGAAGGTGAGGTTGGGGTAGACAAGCCCTCTGACGTGTGGCGTGGTCTGGAATATAGAGGGAAGGAAAGCTGGTCATCACATTACCACACAACAGGAGATCCGACGCATTTTGAATCCTAAGGTGAAGCAACTATATAGGAGATCCGACGCATTATGTAGCTTAAGATAAAACTGTATAGAAGATCCGACACACTATAAAGCCTAAGATAAGACCTACACAGGAGATCCAAAACCTTATGTAGCCTAAGATAAAAGCTATATAGGAGATCCGACACATTGTGTAGTCCAAAATAAAAAGCACTACACCCTGACCACTTTACAAATTGCCATCTCTCCATCTGCTAAGCTATAACAAGAGGCTAACACTAGAATATGATGCTCGTCACGATGTGCCATGGAAAGGACATGGAGCTATAGTATGGAATTATTAAGCACTGAGCTACAGGGAATACAATAAGTAATCAGTGAACTATAATTCATCATCATCATCATCATCATCATTCAGATCTTATTCCGTCATTATTAAACGTTGCACACACACACACACACACACACACACACACACACACACACACACACACACACACACACACACACACACACACACACACACACACACACACACACACACACTCACACACATCCATAATCATTAGCCCCTAAGGATAATTAACGTTTTTAGGGTTTTATGTAAGCTACACACACAGCTTCTTCAAAAGGAAACATTGCTGTATTAAGCGGTCAGTGGTGGAAGCTTACATAATATATGTACTGGGTATTATGTACATGCATTAACGTACTATTATGTCAATCATCCTCAGTCTCTCTCTCTCTCTCTCTCTCTCTCTCTCTCTCTCTCTCTCTCTGTGTTCTTTATAAATAAACGAGAGAGAGAGAGAGAGAGAGAGAGAGGAGGGGAGCAGGGGAGGAGAAAGAGACAGAGATACAAACATCTTACTCAGACATAAATAGAGTTGCTTGTGTGACTTATTGGACGGGTTTAGTGTTCCAGCCTCTCAATATCACAGGTGAAATAGTGGAACCTGTTTTTTGTGCCTGAGACAACACTACAATTCACTGACAGTAGTAAGGTCCTGTTCAGAATACTAAACAACATATTAGAACTGAGTTTGTGCAGACTTTACCACTACATCTCACACTGACACACATTAGACAGGCGACCCACAGTAGGATCGAAGTTGATGGATGATGTATGTTTAGAGATGCACACTTGCTCCGAAAAAGTATGTGTAATCAAGTGGCTGATGGTTTAACAAGAAGCATTGTCAAGGTTCACGTTTTTTCTAAAGGCAAATATATCAGAAAGGATAGTGTATTATGGATGTTGAATAAATCTTTCTTTATGATGTATTGATAAAGGAAGCAGATTTACGGGAAAATGAAATGTTACTGGAGATTATTTTCAAGTTCTTTTGTCCACCATTTCAAAATGCAAAGATGGAAAAGTTTCAGATTTTTAAAAAGTGGGTGTACATAACAAGGGCTGCAAACCCCTCCATACCTGGCCGTCGATGGAATGTTCCCTACCCTAAAGACATGGATGTTTTTGCTAGGATTGTTAGGCCCTTGACGCAAACCAAGAATTTCTAAACCTTGAAAGATGGGTGAATGTATCTGTGAAAAACATCGCTGGATTCTCTGTCGAGAGTTCTGCTACTGCTGGAATTTCCCGTTCCGTTTCTGTCTCCCTTCCATTTCATTTGTCAGTGAAAAATAGAAATGGGATGATGATTATGGTGAAAATGATGGTGACAGTTTATATCAACATAAATGTAAGGAAACTGTATGAACCAAGCTGATGAATTTTTATATTTTCTTTTTTGTTTTCTTTTTTTCTTTTTCACGAAGATAATCTTCGGCAACAGTACTAAAGAAGCACAGCAATGACGTCAGTTTTGGCCGAGCCGTCAGTGGAGAGTGTAAGTGTAGCTGGGAGTACGTATATCTGTTTGAGGAAGGGATATTAATTGTGCAGACGCGTCGTAAAACACCAATATATTAACGCTACATGCCATCACGTTCATCATGATAAGGTGGTGCAGGAGCATGAGGGTCGCATCCCACGTGGCAATGGAGATTTCGCAACACCTTTTCCTTAGCTATTCATTCTGCCTATTCTAGCCCTGAAATCTCTTGCACTGTATGTTCTTGACGCTATGTCGATATTTAAAGGGGTACAAAAAAGGTGAATGTTAAGTTGTAATATGCAAAATAAATCGTTAAGGAAGAGGTGACACGAAACCAATGAAACCGACCCTCAAATGCACTGGCGAGGGCATCGAGTAAAGATATGGGCACTGGGTAAGAGTATGACGTGGGGCAAGAGCATGGCATGGGACAAGAATATGGCATGGGGCAAGAGCACTGTATAGTATGGGGCAAGGGTATGGTATGATTCAAGAGTATGGCATGGGGCAAGAGTATGGTATGATTCAAGAGTATGGCATGGGGCAAGAGTATGGTATGGGGCAAGAGTATGGCATGGGGCAAGAGTATGGCATGGGGCAAGAGTATGGTATGGGGCAAGGGTATGAAGTATGGGGAGAAGGTCTGGGATGGTTTAAGGCTTAAAACGCTATCAGAAGTAACCAAACAACCGTATCACCAAATTACCTCAACGAACCACCCGTCTTTTCACCCTATTAGCATAAAAATGACCTCAACTATCTGTCAAAACAATGGAAGATATTAAGCTGAAGATACAAAAAAAGAACATGACTACGGGAGAAGCAAGTGTCCATATGGTGAAGGAATGGAGTATTAGTAGGGTTTATGTGTATGGTGGAGGGGTGTATGGTGAAGAGGGAAGTTATGTTGGAAAGGGGGTAAGTATGGTGGTGGAGAGCCTATAGGAGGGCTCCATCTGATATATAACCTGCTCTTGGTGGTGAGAGAGAGAGAGAGAGAGAGAGAGAGAGAGAGAGAGAGAGAGAGAGAGTGTAGGAGGAAGGCTAGGAGTGAGATTGGGAGTAGGGAGTAAAACAGCAAGGGGCACATGTAGGGAGAGGCTGAATGAGAAGGCGGATGGAGAGGAGCAATGAAGGAAGAGGGGTAGCTGGAGGCAGAGGTGAAGGATGGGAGGTAGGAGGAGGGAAGAGCTGAAGGAAGATGAACAGATAGAGTGAGAAGCTAAAGGAAGATAAGGAGCTGGAAGGAAAAAGTTGAGGAAAGATAAATAAGGCTGAGAGGTCGGCAAGAAGGGGAGAAATGATGAAGGGGTAGACGGACGACGAAGGAAACGAAGATGACGGAAACGCAGACTAAAATGATGAAAATGACAGTAACCGCGATGATGATGGGACGGTGATGATGGTGATGACGATGGAGATGGCAGTGACGATGATGGAGATGACGATGACGATGACTATGACCATTACCATGAGGATGATAATGGGAAGATGAAAATGAGCGTGTAAAATATGAAGAAAATGCCAATGCACAGTGAAGTGCAGGCTCAAGATATCGCTAACAACCTACAGTCTTACCACTCGCGTTAAGTCAGTAACCCTTACTAATCTTACGGACGAACGTTAACAAATTACGAACGATACTGAATTTAGTAACGAAGAATTTATGCATTAGTCTGTAACGCAAAGCTGAGAGAAACGGTATCACATATTGCTCGTGGATGTACTCTGAATTTGATAACGTGGCGGTGGAGACGTAACATCGACCACCTCACTTCCTACAGGGTCTAATGTCGTCTCTATACGAAACTCTAGGGGAATCATTCTCCCTGTTTCCTGGGTTAGGTTGATTGACCTTTATAGTTAGATTTATTGAGTCAACAGGAGAGTCCGTACAACATAATTTTCTCAGGAGCTTCGTTTTTTCCCGTAATCCAGTGAACAGATTCCAGGGTGTAATAAACCTCTTCATTTTTTCTTTCTTTAGTTTTGCTTCCTCCTGCTGATTTCATTCAACTTATGGATGACCTTTATCAGCAAAGAAATGAATTCAGTATATAATTCCTCTTGTTTCGAGTTCCTCATTAAGCTGAATAAAATCATCTGGTGGTGGCTTGATTACAGTACAAAATATGTCACCGAACTGAAGAGATTTACTGTAACTCCCCCATGACATTCTCTCTTATCCTGGGTTACAGTGCCTCAGTGGTTAGCGTGTTCCTCTTCCGACCTGTGATGCCCGTATTCTGGATTCGATTTAAGCCCTGACTAATTATAATGTGTATACCTGTAGTGTGGCCTATCATATGCTACCATGGGATCGCATCCTCACGTCATGGCGATGGCATATTCAGATTTTGATATATAGCCTACACATATAGCCACTACAACACTTCAGCTATCACATGCACAACTCTCGCGACAAACAGTCCCTCCGTTGACAACATCCAGCATAAAGAAAGATAAATTTGACAAGCACTCTCCCTATGAGAGGAAGGTCCAGTCCTGTAATGGAACCCAGACGGATATCGATATATACTGTACTTTTAAAAATTGTCGTGATAAACACACACACACACACACACACACACACACACACACACACACACACACACACACACACACACACACACACACACACTAAAACAGATTTTTTTCTCACCACCACGACTATCCGCAGTAAAAAAGGATCTAAGCACCTCCACCGAGTTTATGAGACAGTAACAGCAATAGAAGGACACTCGCTCGTGTCTATGGGAGAGGGGGTGGGGGCAGGGTAGAAAGAATAGGGGACAGTGGGGGTGAGGGGGAGAGGGAGATGGGGTGGGAGGAGAAGGGGAAAGGGGAGGCGTAGGGGAGAAAAGGTCGAGCTAAGGAGAGTAGGTGGAAAGGAAGAGAGGAACTGGGGAATAGGTGAGGGATGCTCTACGTATTTAGACTTAGACTGTGAAGAAGACTGGGGATAACTGTCCTATCTAACCTCAACGGAGATTAGCCATACTGAGTTAGGTAACTGCATTCCTCAATTTAGCTCTTTTCACCCCTTCCCTACAATGATGATTTAGCTTAGTTCATTTTTGTTACCTCTAGATAAATATGTTCACCCTAAGAATGACCTCTCGTCTTGAAGAGAATAATGAAGGACATCTAAAATCTAACATCTCCTGTTTGAAAGTTGCTCTAAACTTAAAAGAAATCGTTTGGGGAAGCAAGAACAAAATATACAGGCTAAATGAAATTGTGGACTTTTTTTTCTGTTGTTAAAGGACTTTTTTAAAACTAAGAGTGAAATTTTGGAAGAAGTGCCCCCCTAAACTGAAAAAAACCACTTAAAGATACCAGCAATGTAACAAAAACTAATTTCTCGGATAGAAGGTGTTCTCGAATGTTACCTGATGCTATACCTTTCATCATCATCATCATCACCATCCTCTTCATCATCATCACAATACCCACTAACCGTATCCTCTGTTTTAATCATTGTAATATGCTTACAGTACCATGCTATGCTTCATCATCATCATCATCATCATCATCATCATCATCATCATCATCTCTACCAGTATAAGTTGCGAATGTTATCATTACCATTTTATTACAAGGCGTCTTATATTTACGATCTAACTTTACGGAAATACGCATTGGCAAACAAGGCAAGACTATGTATCTCCAATTCACAGCAGGAGACTCTATGAATCTAGAGCCTCACGCATATTTAAACCATGGTTAGCCTTTTTTTTCTTTTTTCTGTTTAGATTCTTATTATACCATTCACTGCAAGCCCCAACACTACGAGGAACGTTGAGGCATTAGTACAGTCTACGTGTGTGGTGTGAAGAAACACGAGACACAGAACGACGTTTATTCCTGACCGGTTTCGCACAGAGGCTTCTTCAGTTCCTCTAAAGAAGCCCCTGTGCAAAACCGGTCAGGAATAAACGTTTGTCTGTAGCTCATGTTTCCTTACATCACCCACATTTAACTCTGGGGAACGCTATCGCTGAAAGCCAAACAAGAAGGATACATGAGCGAAGAGATACAGTGATGCATACACAGGGCAAAAAATGTCGTGCTGAGTACGGTTACAAACACAGTAAGGAAACATGACACTACAAAATGAAGCCCAGAACAATAGCATAGGTATCCCTGGAAGCTGTTTTCAGTATCGGGACGCTCAACGTTGCTAAGCAACGGTTTCTCTCCGAACTTCCTCTAACCACCACCACTTCTACTTCTTCCATTTCCTCTTCCTCCT
The DNA here is from genome assembly GCF_032717465.1 of Coenobita brevimanus. Classification (NCBI taxonomy): domain Eukaryota; kingdom Metazoa; phylum Arthropoda; class Malacostraca; order Decapoda; family Coenobitidae; genus Coenobita; species Coenobita brevimanus. The sequence goes on from NC_137053.1 coordinate 56,237,803, forward strand.
CCTGGAAGGCGATGGCGCCTTGCCAAGTCTGTCCTGTGGGAACTACGAGTAATCTTGGTATTTATTATCCTTAAGCACACTTCTCAAACTACACCATTACCTTTCTGTTACAGCCTTCAGTACTGTGCTATGTTATACCATGCCATACCATACCATACCATACAACACCACACCATACCCATACTTATACCCAAACCATACTCTACCCTACCGTACCCATGGCATACTACATCCACACTCATACCGAACGATATTATTATCATACCATAGCCTATCATTCCTATATTCATTTCGTACTATACCGAAACATAATACCGTGTCATGTCATACCAAAACATACCATAACATACTATAGCCATAAACATACCGTACCATACCACAGCCATAATGATGCCTACCATACTAAACCATACCCTAACCATAACAATATCTTAGCCAAACAAATACCATACCATACATTACCATCCCAGCCGTATCATAATACTATAGTATGTTACACACTTTAGCACTGATACGGATTATATATTGCACCACAGTTTTACTCTCATGAATCTGGTGAAAAAAAAAAGTTTAAAATATATTACCTACTACTTCCCGACGATTTAATTTAGATTGGTGGCCCTTTTCGATCTGCAAGAAATAAATCCAGCCTTACTGACACTATTAAAAATCTTTCCCGAGTTATATAAAACCTTCCGTAGGTAGCAAGAATAACATGGAAACGTCACCGGATTTAAGAGGTTAAGGAGGGAAAACAGTTACCGCTCTCACGGTGGGAACAACTCTAGCATTAAATTCCCGCTTGCGACGGACGATCCTGTTCAGCTCACGGAAGCTCACTACAGCCAGAAGGGTTAACTCCGCTACCAAGGATTCTTTTTTATTCCAGCTATTCGTATAAGCCAATAGATAGGGCACTACGCTAAGTAATGAGTTACTGAAGGCCATAGCCAATCTCATTAATCTGAAAAAGCTCTTTTAGGCTAACAAAAAAAAAAATCGGCTAGAAAGAACAAACAATAAAAAAATGACGTCATCGTATTACATGAATTAAGCTGCTCACATTCCAAGGGCGTGTTTATAAACTCTCCTAAGCTATGGCTGTTTGTCACGTTGGTTGTGTATACGCTAACTCATACAACTGCTGAAACACATCACTAATTAGACGGAATAGTAAAGGGAAATATACGATAAACAGACCGATGAATTATACTGTTATGGTTAATTAATACAGATGTTTATCCAGTAAATTTGTTAGGATTCTTAATAAATACAAACCCCGAATATGATCGCCCTGGTGAACCACTGCTGCACGGTGACGCCTCTTTCCATCTCTCTGGCTACCGAACAGGTGATTTGAGACAGTTTATCGGTGACCTGTTGTAGTTACAGGGTGAGGTCTATGACTAACCCCTCTAGTTCGAAAAGTCTCTCCTGTGCTGAGTAAAAGAATCGGGTGGTTGACGGAACTGAAAGCAAAATATGTCGTCATAGTTGAGGGAGAAATAATAATAATAATAATAATAATAATAATAATAATAATAATAATAATGATAATAATAATAATAATAATAATAATAATAATAATAATAATAATAATGATAATAATAATAATAATAATCTTCACCATCAACATCATCATCATCATGTGTCGAATGTAATGGTAACATGACTAAAGAACAAGTAAAAGAAGCCTTTGAATGCTTGTATACGTCCATTATAGTTAATTCTTGCAACCAACAGTCGATTATGTATACTGTACTTTAGTTATGGTTTCCTGTTGTACATTGTTGCCAAAGACCATTAAATATTTTGGTCAACCCGCAGGTCTTTCAAGAGTAACTCTAACAACTCATCACCTATTCCCCAAAGTAAAATCTTCAGATGGAAATACTGTGAATCACCCTCGTGGAAAAGCCAGCATTCTTGCTAGTACGTTTGCCAGAAATTCTACTTTAAAGGAAGTCAGTCGTTCCTGTACTAAAACTTGTCTCTCCCGAAAATGCTTCACTAAAGATACAGGCTAGATACATAAAGTCTATCCTAATCAGATTACCAACCAACAAAGTTCCAGGTCCAGGGAGAATTCCTTCAGTAGTTTTGAAAAAGTGTTCTCCCAAACTTGCTCCTGTTCTAGCTACATTATTCAGACTACGCATACCCAGTTTCTCATTCCTGATTGTTGAAAAGAAGCCAACATTCACCTAATTCCAAAGAACAGAAGTTCCTCCAATCCATCTGATTACAAACCTATGGCTATCACATCTTTTGGTAAAGTATTAGAAACTGTCATAATTAAGCACATTGTTAAACGTCTTGCAACCAACGACTTAGTTAGTGACAGACAGCGTGGTTTTGTCACTAAAGTTCCTCTGTTATTATACTCGTACTCAGTCTTATTACGCATACAGTCCATCAATCAAGTGACCAACATGGAGAAACCCATGCAGTAACCACTGGTATTTTTAAAGCTTTTGACAGTGTGGCACCGTTCCCTGTTACCTAGACTCCCTTGCTATGGCCTATCATATTTTGTCCCGCTGATTTTTCATATCTCAGCAAGAGAAAGGTAAGAGTAAAGGTAGATTAAATATATTCCAATTTCCACTCAATTAATGGCAGCGTGCCTCAAGGATCAGTCCTAACTCCAACCCTGTTTCGAATGACTAATGATCTCTTGTCTGTCAAGCATAAGCTCATTCACTCATAAGCAGATGACTCAACGTCTCAGAGTTCCTTTACACTTAAGCACCCATTTAAGTTTGATATCTCAAACTCCCAACTCAGCACACCAGTCTCCTAAAATCAAGATTTATCTAAGATCACTGGTTGGGGACAAAATAACATATTCCATTTTAATGCTAGGAAAACTACATATATCCAATTTACTAACAGGCAGATATTACCTGATTCCTATAATACTTTCAGTGCAATCAATATTCCGATCTCTAAAGGTACTGAAATTCTCGGTGTTTCGCTTAATACGAGTTGGACCTCTCACGTTAGATCACCTGCAAAAACCGCCTCAGAGAGACTTCGATTATTGTACAGAATCCGTAACTTCTCCTCTGACGAGTAGTAAGCTATAATTTGCAGAATAAGAGTCATGTGTGCTCGCAGTTCTACAGTATTAATGTTCACCCTTGTGGAATGGATGTGGAGAGGCTGCACTAAAACAACTGGACAAAATTAAGAAAAAAAAAAAACTAACAGTAATTAATAACCAAGCAAGTAGAAATGAACTACCTCCCGTACAAGTAAGCAAAATGTTGTCTCCCATGCATTATTCTACAGATACTATTATAGCAAATGCTCGGACGACCTTGCATCCATTGTGCCACCTCTCCACGCTTTCCACCGTGCTACACTGATATCTAGTAGGGATCATGACTTGACTGTCACACTGCCATACTGCAGAACTACTGCCTATCAGAATTACTTTATTCATCGAACTGCTTCACTTTTAAACTCGCTGCCCCATATGTTCTTCTTCTTTTTTTTTTTTTTTTTTTTTTTTTATGAATGGATGACACCTGTAATCTGGTGCATGGATCTTTTAAATATCTAATCTGTTTTTCATTCCTTTGTTCATCCTTAGTAAAAAAAAGAAAAAAGAAAATCTAACCCCTCTAGTTAGCGAAGTCTCCCTTACATTGACTAAAATCGTTTATAGGTAGGGAGGACAGACTTAGAAATACGTCATGAAGTAAAGGTGTTAAACTTAATATGAGACTTAATTACGCGCTCTATAGATCAGTAATAACAAAAACCGGCAGAGATGTGACCATGAAGGCGCTCTGATAGAGAGAGAGAGAGAGAGAGAGAGAGAGAGAGAGAGAGAGAGAGAGAGAGTGCAGTAATTACATAAGCAGATTCACAGACAGATACATAGAGAGTGTCGACAGCATACACAAAGCGCGCACGCATGCGCCCGGACACATGCGTGCAGATACACGTACACCGACATATACCCACAAACACGTACGAATGCACACGAGCACACACACATGCGCTAACTCATACTGGCACACACTCAGGCAGGCTTACAAGCACACACACAGTCATTTTTAGTCTATGTAACAGGCTTACATATATCATTTCACAAATACCTATTTAAATCCATGCAGTAATTACATAAGCAGATTCACAGACTGATATATATATATATATATATATATATATATATATATATATATATATATATATATATATATATATATATACACACACGTCTCTCTCTCTTTGACCACAGCCATCACAACAAGAAATAGAAGCTCGTATGAGTAAACGAGGCGGCTTTTTTATTCCTTTTATTTCTTTTTTATTTTTTTTTATTTTTTTTTTAAGCAACGGGGCTCCAACGGGATGATGGGAAGCTTCTTTCGTTCGCCAAACCGGATTTTGTATGGGAGAGAGGAGGGGAAGGGGGAAGAGAAGGGGGAGGGTTAAGGGAGATGGGGGAGGGGGAAAGGGAAGGGGGAATGGAGATGGAGAAGGGGGAAGTGAAGGGGTAAGGGAGATGGGGAGGGGGGAGGGGAAGTGGTAAGGAAGATGGATGAGGAGGAAGGCGAGATGAGCAGCGCCATACAGTAGAGTAGGAATGGCGCTGGAGAGGAGATGAAAAATGAATTGTGAAAAGGGGAAAAGAAACCACGGTACAGGAAAGGAGAGAACGGAAGAGGAGAAGATAGGAGAGCAGGGAAGGGTGGAAAAGATAGGAAATAAGAGGTGAGGAAGGGAGAGAAGAGGAGACGAGAGGGGAAGATAAGAGGGCATAGCAGGAGCGGGAATGGGACGAGAGCGAAAAGGAGTGGAATGAAGTAAAGGACGGGAATGAAGGGGACGAGGGAAGAAGAAGGAAGGAGAAAGCTGGAGAGGTTTGCAGGGGAGGAGAGGGGAGTGCAGAGGGAAAAAAAAAAATCTATTCAGCTTGGATGAGACATTCCGAATTAGCTGTAGCTTTCATTAACCTCTTCAGTAAGAGATGTCATTTTTGGCATGTATAAAATCGTCTGGTGGTAGCATAAGTCATAAAAAAATAGGCAATACGATGGACATATTTGACCCCACCACTGCAGGATTATGTCACACCTAAGCAGAAAAAATTAGGCTGGTGACAACAAGGAAAGAAACAATGAAAACTCATCATCGTTGTGTAGGAAGTAAACGTAACGATGATGGACAGCTCCATAAAGTAGAACCCTTCTCAAGGCGTCGGGGCCAGAGAGGCTGTTTTAGGTCCAGTGCACTGACTCCTTTCATATGGCTAAGTCACTGATGTTCTGATGACGTGTTGTGTTGTACTGTGCTGTGCTGTGTTATGTTTTGCTATACTGTGCTGTGATTTGTGTGTGTGTGTGTGTGTGTGTGTGTGTGTGTGTGTGTGTGTGTGTGTGTGTGTGTGTGTGTGTGTGTGTGTGTGTGTGTGTGTGTGTGTGTGTGTGTGTGTGTGTGTGTGTGTGTGTGTGTGTGTGTGTGTGTGTGCTTGGACGTTTTATACAACAAAGAAAGAGGCAGATTTTGAGAACAGGGAACTGTCTCTTGAAAAATCATTAATGGAAAAAAACAGACCTAAAATCAATATTCTTCTTATTTAAGATACCTGAACATACTGCTTCAAAACGGATCGTAACCAAAATGTTAATACCGAGATAAGATCAATAACTAAGATAAAAAAAATCCTGACACACAGTATCATAAAAATGAACTAGTAAATCAGATGAGCTAGAAAAACTTCTAAGCCAACCATAGGCACATTTTCCCACACTATCTTCCTCTCCTTCTCCACCTACTTCCACATCTTAGTATTGCCATCCACTTTTCTCATTTCCACTCACCCCTATACCTTAATCTATGAAGTATAACTCGCTAAGAAAAAACAAAAGTGGAATACCGACCTTTCGTCAATTGTTTCTAAGATATCTTAAGAGTATTCCACTTTCTTTCTTTCCTAGCGAGTTATACTTAAGAATATATATATCACTCGTATTTGCAATTTATTTTTCACCTTAATCTTCTCCTGGAGCCCCCATCACCTTTTCCCACTTACCTTTCATTCCCTCCTAGCCTTCCCCCACCCCACAACTCTAACTCCCCTCACCCCTGCATTAATTCCTAACCCCTTCACGCCTACCTGAATCTCCTTTAATTAGAGGTGAAGCGTGTTTGAGTAATGGCTATAGATTAACTGTGTCCAGAGGAAGGTGCGGGCTGGAATTTAGACCGTATTTTCGTCAGGTTAGGATGCCCTCTTTGCATCTATTCATGGATTTATTTCTGGATTATAACACTTCCTTTTTCTTTAGGTTAGGGGTTCTTTACAGTCTCTTCCTGAACAATTTATTTCTTGATCATGGTGTGCAAATATTTCCATAACTTTAAGAGGCTCTCTGTAGCATCTCTTGTCTTGCCAGATTCGATCAGCATATGGCGAGTTATGATTTACTTGGTTCATGTTATTTATACAATGTTCAGACTTAGAAGATATCATCATATATTCATAATATTAAGCTGTATCATGCTTTGCTGAGGATGCAGGACCGGAAAGCTCTCAAAGTTCATCAAACTATGGTCCAAAGTGTAACTGTAAAGGAAGCAATAAGTAAGACTTTGTGATAGAAACAGAGAACATAGAAGATCTGGATGATGACTGGAAGAAGGTGTGGTCCAGTGTTGTTGGGTATTCACTGTGATGAGAGTTCTCCTCCATTTGTGTCACTGCTTTTTCCTGTTTATAGATCCAACTTACTTTGTAATTGTGCGAAATGAAGCTCGGGCAACGATAAAGGTAAGCTGATATATAGTTTACGGTAATGCAGTTTATTCCGGTACAGTAAAAGAACAAATCAGAATTTAGATATAACAAAATATATTTCGTAATGCCACTATAATTAACCAATGTGAGCTAATCGTTAGAATAATTCAAAGGCAGTGGTTTACTTTATTCGTACCCAAGCACGTTAACAAATCAGCAACGCAGAAGTCCCACATTTCTTCCGTATTTCACATAAATAAGTAAATAACTGAATAAATAAATCATAAATAAATAATACAGTGATAATTAACTCATGGCAATAAATGTCTGATTGAAGAAGTCAGCGTTTTCACACCAGCTCTAACACGGAATTGTATTTATCATCTTGCCGTCTCCCGATGATTATTATTAGTCTAGAATAGTCTTCGAGATGGAACGGTTATCTTAGAGTCTTCGTTAATTCCTCAACAATGGAGGGATTAGCTACAGTCTTCATTAACCTTTTCAAATTGGAGGGGTTAGTTTCAGCCTTCGTTAACCCTTTGAAATTGAAGGGGTTAGTTTCAACCTTCACTAACCCCTTCAAAATGGTGGGGTTAGTTTCATCCTTCAATAACCCCTTCACTGCCAGAGGGATTTTCTAAGACGAATGGTAGCATCTGGTCGTGATAAAAGTTAAACTAGTCAGAGCTGCTATGATGTTGTGTCTGGTCTAGGCTTCACTTAACTCTTTCATTGCAAGGTTGTGTTCTTTGTATAATTCCTTTCACTTTGGTATTGTCTTCCATCAGGAAAGTACCCTTAGCTTAGGTGAGACTTCAAACTAGAGGTTAGAGCTGGTCTTCAGTAACCTCGAAACTATACTTATTTTACTCTAACTTGGCCTAAAACTGACATCTCTCCATTTTGAATGCTCCTTTGTAGCAATAGATAAGAACTAGAATATGATGCTAGTCACGAAGAACTGACGTGAAAAAGGACGTACATCCATAGTATTGTCTTATTCTACTCAAGAACTATGTGAAGTAAGCTACAAAAGGACGAATTTTTTTTTTACCAAGTTAGAGTAAAACGAGTATACTAAGTCTCTCTGCTGAACTGGGCACGAACGCCCTAAGAGTAAGAATAAATTTCAAAAGCCTCATCGTAGCTAAAAAGTTGAAAAGGCTACACCGATAACACTCCCAACAGTCCCATACTAAGCCGTAATACAAACAATAATGCAGTATCCCCTCACAAAAATGACGTCTTTTATATATCTTATTCTTTCAGCCACTTTCAGCCAGCAGACGACCATACTGCTTTAGCTTGGAAGAAACCCCCTTAGACGGAAGGTATTAGAGCGGTAAAGCCTGCCTTCACGTCGAGAGGAAACTTGACCAGAGAAGCTATAATGCTGGCCTTTGCTTAACTCTTTCAGTCACAAGGGTATTTACTTAATTGGCTCCATTCGGAAAATAATACTAAATGCACCTTCCACCCAAATGAGTTTTTAATATAACCTTAAAAGATTTGCTAAAACTGTGACAAAAGCAACCAATAATTCAATAAAAAAAGAGATGTCTTCTTCTCTCTGGGAGAAGATGGGAAAGGTGGGAGGTAGGGGTGGGGGTAGGGTGAGAAGGGGGAGGGGAGTGCATACCCAGAGATGCTAGGATATTGCTGGTGACGGGTCCCTGGGGGGCCGAGGGAGGGATGGGTGGGGGGAAGAGGGGTAGAGGAGTGACAAGGGGGGGGGTGTTGGAAGGTGACGGGGGGAGGGGTAAGGTTGGAGCGACGGTGGAAGGACGGGAGTATGTATTATTAAGGGGAGGGGAGTAGGAAGTTGACGGGGGAAGGAGAAGGGTAGGGGGCTGATGGGGAGGAGAGAGGTAGGGGGCTAATGGGGGTGGAGAGGGGTAGGGGGCTGATGGGGGGGAAGAGGAGTAGGGGATTGATGGGGGAAGGAGAGAAGTAAGGGATTGATGGGAAGAGGAGGGGGGTTAAGGAGTTGTTGGGGAGTGGAGGGAGTAGGGGATTAATGGAGCAGAAGAAGGGGAGGGGATTAATGGGAGAGGAGAGAGTAGTGAGTTGACAGGGGGAGAGGGATAGGGAGCTGATGGGAGAGAAGAAGGGGGGTGGAGGAGAGGAGGGGAAGACGGGGGTGCAACATATCCCACTACACACGATACCCAACTGAACGGTTCCGGGAGGATTTACTGTGGCCGCGGCGGGAAGTCCATTTATTATTCATTGCGTTCGTTGCTCGGGGCGCCAATTGAAGTGCCCCGTCAGGATAAAGAGTCACGGCAGGAGATGTTGGGTTTCAATTCTGGACCAGTGTTTAATCCCAATGGGTCATTATTATTCAGTTAAACCTTTGCGTCAGGTGGCTTTCTATGATCTGAATTAAATCGTCTGGCATTAGCTGGAATAAAACAGAAAGCTCTCAACTATGTCAAAATGGCCATCATTGTACTCTTGCATTTTTATGCATTTTTACTTTTGTTGCACTGAGTTTTCTGAGCCAAACTTGATTGCCTGAAATGAAACGTGCGTGTATGTAAAGAATACGGGGCGTGGTGTGCGTGTGTCAGATCAACAAGAATGGTAAGGTGTAATCTCGGTATAACCCCAAGGCCACAATACTCCATCCTGACCTCCTCACGGCGATCCCCATCCGCCACATATACGTCCACATATGATTCACGGCCACAAAAACCAGCCGGCAAACGTTGCAGCCACACAGTTATAAAGCTCGTAAACATTATCTCATGCAATATGTCGGTGTGCACAGGCGGTGTTTGCAAGAGTCTACTAGAAACTACGAGGTCGCAGCCAATTAAGAAGCGGTTTCTGATCTACTTAGTAAATTAATAAGAAGCGCTTCCTCATCTATTTAGCAACAAGTATTAAATCAACAGAAAGTACTGTAGGTAAATTTAGCTATCGATAAGGGTTGTGAAAAAAAAAAAGACAGGGTTGGGTTGGGTTAACTTAGATTTTACAACTATAGAGGTTAGATTAGGTCAGACTATATTAGGGTTTTGAAGCTCTGAAACTTGGGTTTGGGTTCTGAAGCTAGAGAATAGGTCAGGTTAGATAAGGTAAGGTTAGTTGGTTTGAGTAGGTTAGAGTTGTACAGCTGTTACGTCCTGCAGTTAGGTTAGGTAAGATTAAGCTATGCATCAGAGCAATAAATATATGCGGTTCCGATCTCGCATACCTTCCTTCCACAGTATTAATCACTTCAGTTTGAATTTAATCTTTATTGTTTTATTCCAACTATCACCAGTGTATTTTATTTAACCTAAGGAAGACACCATATTTGTAGGATGGGTTAGAGACAACATCAGCTAAGCCCATTAATTAGGCACCATCGTTTATATTAATTTTTGCTACTTACAAACACTTTAATTTAACTCGGGGCATTCCCACTCGCAGTGAAGGAGTTCTCTATAAATCACGTGTCGTATTAATGAGATCCAAACTAATTTTGACGATAAACAGGCGTATGTAACAGTTAACGGCTAACATACTTTATTTTATTTATTTTTTTGTAATTTGTCATTATAATATTCATCCTGATTTGACTGAAGTGCATGGCAGTTATATGAGTGAAGTCAAGCGTATATACTTTGTTCATTATATATGAAGGGTGCCTTCTCGCGGAGGTACTGACACAGCTGGGTGGCTCAGCTGTTTGATTATGCAAACACCCCTCAGCTCCTTGTTCATCCCATGAAAGGGAGATAGTGGACTACAAGAGAAAGGCAACTTCAGCCTGCAGTCTACTGGGTTTATATTTCAGATGAACCCGGGGTTACAACTACAACTGCATTATACAGTCAATCTTATATACAGTTGAAGCTTTTGGAAAGTTTATACATATAGCTCAACCACACAATTTTCTATCCAGTTACTGGAGGATAGAATTTTCATTTACAGTATATAAAACAATACATCGAGTACTTCCAGCAAGTCCTAATCTAATGCACTCTTGAGACTGACAAATGCAGCTGACAATTTAAGCACTCAAATATGCCCAAAGACTACGACATACAACCATCACTTTACATTCCAGGTCCCCTTCCAACTGTAAATCCGAACAGGCTGATAAAAAAAAAAAAAAATGACTAATGCACTCTCTCCTCCAATTTCTGAATCCATCAGGAGTCAATCTCGTAAGTAGTTCCTGGGTCATATTCTAAGTCACTTTGGAGATTTCGCAATACCTATTATTCACCGAACTATTCTGCACTCTACATCTCAGTTTCATCTTGCATGATACAGATGAAAACCATCTGGATAATAAACGACTTAAATAACACACTTGGAAATGTTACGGTGTAATATGCAAAATGAATCGCTAACGATGAGGCGATACGAATCATATGCCACTAGGATACAACCCTACCAAACGCAGTACCAATCAATGTTATATGGCTAGACATCGGAGCAGTACCTGTGGTTTTCGATCAAGCGTTCCCTCATTCAGTATCATTATAGTTGTTGATATAACTGACATTTTGTCTTGACAGACAGACAGACAGACAGACAAACAGAACATAAACTACCAAGACAATCTCTTTACTGCGATCACTTTTGTACATTAATTATTTTTTTCTTTTCTCTAACAACAAACGATTTCCTACAGCTTCAGTGACACCTCTTTCGATTAATAAGAATTGTCTGGAGGTAGCAAGAATAAAATGACAACAACGCGGGGAAGGGCCCCCCACCCCCCACCCCAAAAAAAGGAGATACACAAGAAATATCCTCAGCAATTCTTCGGCTTCTAACATTTCTTGGAAGACTAAACAACAAAGTATGAGGATATTCGGTGAGCTTCCTCAGGGCTCAGAGATCTAGGCCATATATATAAACTTTCCTAGACTTAACATCCGTATTGTAGGTGGGATAACGGAGCTTCATTATACTTCTTCCTTGTCTGTATATTTTGCACCTAAATATTGTATCGTATGTAATTATACAATTTCTCTATCGATATGGTTGCATCAGTAATATACTGTACAGGGGGTACTGATAGGTAAAATGAAGAATAAATCGCTAGGGGAAGGGTGTTACGAAATCTACAAAGACCACTCAGAATATGACCCCAAACTATATATGACTGTTTATTTATACAGTATGGTTGCTCAACTCATATGGTTACCAGGCCTGACAACTCGTGAATACAACTGACCTGGATGGGCCTGGATCGACGTGAGGGACCTGAATGGATATGAGGGACCTGAATGGACATGAGGAACCTGAATGGATATGAGGGACCTGAATAGACCACTACAACACGTGAGATGGTAGTTACGTGAGGTACCCCAGGGCAATATGACCCGTTGCTGGCTCCTCCCCTGTTTAGGCCACACCCAACGTGATGTCTGGTAGGGGGTGGGGTGAAAGGGAACAGGGAAGAGGGTCAGGAGGATGGAATAAGAGAGAGAGAGAGAGAGAGAGAGAGAGAGAGAGAGAGAGAATCTGAAAATAATGATAAGGCACGAAACACAAAGAACACTAAAGAAATACATGCATGCAAAAAGAGTGTTCTCTAATAATAAAAATTATGAAGGAAAGAAAAACGATGAACAACTGAAGCACTATATGTCACAAAAGCGTGTTCGTTAATAATAAAATATGATTAAAGGAGAGAAAACCGCTGACAACGAGACTCACAAAAGAGCATTACACATCCGAAGAGTCTGTGCAACTAATAATGCGAACACGAACGGAAATTTATTGGGTGTGTGGTGCAACGGAGGACCAAATGTAGAACAGACGTGGGGAGGGAGTAGGAGGGGAAGAGGGGAAGCCAAACGGGAAGGTGTGAAGTTACAAGGGAAGGGATGATGCTGGATGGAAGGAGTGAAGTTGGAGGGGGAAGGGGTGAAGCTAGAGGGTAAAGGGTGTAGCTAGACGGGAAGGGGTGAAGCTAGAGGGGAAGGGGATAAGTTAGAGGGGAAGGGGTGAAGCTATAGAGAGAAACAGGTGAAATTATAGGAGAAGCTTGAGGGGAAGAAAAGCTAAAGGAAGAGGGATGAAGCAAGAAGGATAGTCGAATGACAGGCTAGTGACAAGAGGAGGCTTGATATCGAGCAGAGGAAAGCTTAATAATAAGGGGGGAAAAGTAAGGGAGAAGGGAAAGGGGTGAAGGCAGAGGGAAAATGGAGAAACTTGAGGGATAATCGAATGAGAAGGTGCTGGTGAATTTAGGCCGAATGTCAAATGAGAAGCTGAGTGTCGGATACTTGAGGGTCCGTCAAATTATAGGCTGGGTGTCGAATGAGGGGCTAGGTGTCGAACGTGAAACCAAGTGTCAAAAAAGAAAGTGTGAGTCAAGTTGGGAGATAGAGCGAGAGAAGGAGGGTGGGACAAATTGTATCGAATGCTATAAGGAGGGTGGAGGGGTAGGATGAATGTCAAGTGCAATAGGGAAGGCCAAGTGTGAGGTTGAATGTCGAGTGAAGGGGTGGGGCAGGCCAGGTGAGTGTGGACGTGTAAACCTGTTCCACCAGATGGGTCGTGAATCCCCCGTAGCCCTACATACCAGCCTAGCGACGACAAGGGTAGGCAGGGCGAGGCAGGGCAGCTGTAGGCAGGGAAGGGAAGATATGGTGACGGAGTTGAGAGGCAAGGAGGGAGAGAGATAAGGCGAAACACGTAAAAGATAGTTGGAAGGGGTAGGGAGGCCAGGAAATGGAGAGGATGTGTGAAAAACAGAGAAGAGGTAGGGAAAAGGACAGGAAAAATTAGAGAATAGAAAAGGGAAGAGAGGAGGGGAGATCACAGGAAGGGGAAAGGAAACCAAAAAGGCTGAGAATGACAGAAACAAAAAACAAGAAGAGAGATAGGAAAGGGCAGGGGAAAAGCAGGGGAGAAGTAAATAAAGAGATACACAGGAGAAGGCGGGGGGGGGGGGAAGGCCAGGCAAGGAGATGCAAAGGAGAAGAGGCAGGGAAAAGTAGGGTGGAGGTAGGTAGGAAGAAACTGTGAGGGAAGTGAGGCAAGGCAGGTGAGGGGTAGGCTGAGGTAGTCGAGCCAGGGTAGGTTTGGCGAGAGGGGCAGGGAGAGGCTAGGGGTAGTGAAGTGAGAGGGGAGAGTACAGAAAGAGGGGAAGAGGGGCAAAGTGGGGAAAAGAGGCAGGGAGGAGAAAGATGATATAGAGAGAATGAGAGATTTTATGAGGCAGTGAAAGAAGACGAAGGTAGCATGAAGAGAAATAGGGAAGCGAGGAAGGAGAGTGGAAGAGTTAAGAGAGGCAGAGACAGGAAAAGGGAACAGAGGTGTGAGGAGATATAGGGGAGGAGGATAGGGCTTGGGAGAGAGATAGGCAGAAGAGTAAGAAAAGTTGTCGGAGAAATGGAAGAAGGGGATAGGAGGAAGATTCAGAAAGCTAAGAATGGTAGGTAGGTGAGTGAGAAAAAAAAAAAATGGGAAAGTGTGGGGTGAGTAAGAATGGAGAAGAGATGTAGAAAGGTATGGGGAGAGGTATGAAGAGCTGAGAAAAGCAGAGGGAGGTGCAAAGAAGAGGGGAAGGTTCAAAAGGAGGCTGAATGATAAACAGGGAGGGTAGGAACTGCAAAGGGCAGGTTTATAGTACGTTTGTGAAAGAAGTGGTGGGTAATGAAGAAGAGAATAGTGGAGCAGCATGGATGGGAAGGTGAAAAGATGATGATGGAAGATGCAAACAGGATAGAAAACAAGAAATGGAAAAATGAGTGACACTACGCAGAAAAGAATAATAAATGGAGAGCCAAATGATGCTAAGCAGAACAGAAGAACAGGAATCGGAGAGAAGTACCGGTATAAGGCAGAATAGTGGATTTTATAAAAAATGGAGAGATGGAAGATGTTACAGAAGAGAAAATAGGAATTGAAATGAGGAGTGATATTCAACAAAGCGAGATGAATTTAAGACGAGATATGTGGGTGAGAGGCGAGTAGATGAGAAGGACAAAAAGACGTGACGGTTGGAGAAAACTAAGAGAAAGGAAGGTTAGCAATGGAGATTAAGAGGGTGAAGATGGTGAGTGATGAGGAGAGCCTGAGCCGTAAAGATCGCAGTGGACAGGTCAGGTTTACAGTCAGAGGGAAAAAGTTTGTCCACCATTACACTGTCTCTACTTCCTACTCAGGTCACGTCCGTCACTTTCTTCCCTGACACATTGTATCAAAGAGAATCATTTATAGATAGAGAAGCATTCCGAGCCTCTTTCAGCTTAAAAATATTTGCCAGCAGAGGAAAGTGAGAAGCAGAGGATTTGAAATATTACGACCATACCATGCCAAGCCTCTCTCACCTTTGAAATCTTAGCCAATAGAGTTAAGTGAAAAGAAAGGGTGAAATATAGCTGAATTTTTTGGCCCTGGCTGAATGTAAAGAAAGGCTTGAAGGTGTAAGCGTGGGAGGTGGAGGATATAGGGTGAAAGACGAATGAAATGGATAGGAAAAGAGAGAGAGAGAGAGAGAGAGAGAGTAGGCGGAGGAGGGGGGAGATGCAGTGACGGGATAGGTAAGGTTAAGAGAGGTCATGTGCACAGGAGAGAGGCTAGAAGAGGTAGAGCAAGGGCGGGTAGATAGGCCTGAGACAGAGGCAGGAAAGACGGATGAAATTAGAAACAGAGGGAGAATAGGCAGAGGATAGACGGTGCAGGGATGGGATAGATAAGATTTGGAAACGTCATGTGTACAGGAGAGAGGCTAGAGGATGGAACAGGTTAAGTGGGGAGGCGAGAGGTTGGGTGAGACCTAACATCGCAAATGATTAATTAAGTGGACAGGAGAGGAGAGAATAGGAGAGGGATGAACGATGACAAAATGAAAGGATGTGAAGAAAGGAGGAGGAGGAGAAGGAGGAGGAAGGAATGGGGATCAAGGAGATGAAGAACGCTGAATCAGAGAGGGAGTAGGGAATGAAAAGATGACTTGCAGAGAGGAAAAGAAGACAGAAGGAAAGTAGTAAGAAGAAGGAAAGAAGCATAAAAAAAAGAGGGAATGAGAAGAAGAGGATATAAGGAGACGAGTATCAGGATGAGAAAAAGGGAGAAAAAAAAGGGAGGTAGGAGGGAAGAAAGGAAGAAGTATAAGTGAAAAAGGGAGATGGGGAACAAGGATTAAATGAGGAGAGAAGGTGGGATGATGTAAAGGAGGAGAAGGAAGAGAAAGGAAACTAGATAGGAGGAGAGAAATGAGGGGATGTGGAGAGCAGTAGGATCAAGGAAAGGCATAGGAGGGAAGGAGAAGAGGGAAGGAGACGAGGGAAGGGGTAGGAGGGAGCAGAGGAGTTACCAGGCTGGGATGAGTGAGGTCGCAGGGGAAATGACTTGCCAAAAATACGCCAGCAGCAAGACTTATAGGGGACTATAGGTGGAAGAGAGAGAGAGAGAGAGAGAGAGAGAGAGAGAGAGAGAGAGAGAGGTGCAGGAGCTAAACGTCAGGACATGGATGGGTAGGGTTAGGAGGGAGGATGACATATAAGAGTCAAATTGCAAGTGGCTTCTACAGATTTCGTAACACTTTTTCCTCAGTGATTTATTTCTTTTATTTTTTCTTTTTTTTGTGTCCGACCCTGGGCATAGGCTTCTCAGCCTGCTATCAAGGTCCAGCAGTCCTCCTACATACCATACACCTCTACATGTCACCACTTCAGCGCTAACACCCACCGTCCATATTGAATACATGCTAGGGCTGTCTCATACAGGACTGGTGTATTGGTATTAGCGGGGGTATTTTTACGACAGGTCGGCGGGTCTTCTGGTAGATCAGTAAAACCTGATTTAATGAAATTCAAATCCTTAAACCGTTCCCTGCCCCAGCCGGGATTCGAACCTGGGTCCGTTAGGACTGCAGGCCACCTCTCTACCGATTGAGCCATTTCGCACATAATGCCTCAAAATTCTCCTGTGTGTTATTGATGCAGCCTAAGTCGTTATTAAAGAGATATAAATAACATACATGAGGCTGTTGAGGTGCAAAATGTATAATAAATCGCGAACAAAAACGGGGTACAGTACGAAGTCTACACTGCGACTTATAATACGGTCAGCGAAATGGTACTGGTATGCAGTCCACAAGAATACTGGAACAGCAGAAAAGAGAAAAAAGCATATGTGAAAAGTAAGGATTCAGGGATAGGTGGGAATGGTTTGGGAAAAGGCAAATAAGAAATAGAGTAAGGATTCGGGTATGGTACAAAACAGACTGGAAAAACATAAGAGATAGAGAGACGTTTGGGTGAGAAGGAGAAGGAGACAAAAAAGGCAGATACAGAAGGATAAATTCTGTTGCAACGATGGAGGGAATAGCAAGTGAAAAAATTAGATGTGAAAGGTAAAGTAAGAATTTACGGACTGGATGAAATATGGGAAAAAAATAATATGCGAGAAGTAGGGGATGGCGGTCAGGAAGAAACAGAAAAGAAATCAGGTTATCTATTAAACTTCCTGATTCCTGTGACGGATTTATAGTTTAGTCTTACAACCACAAGATGATTTTCACTGAACTCAGGAAGGGCAGTAGTTGTGACTGGGTTTATTAAGAAAGTACCTAGCCCCTTCAGCTAGAAGATTCTAAATCGAATAAAGCTGACAGGAAGCAGCAAGAATAAATTTTAAAATATATCATCTGAATGAAGGGGTTAAGCTACAGGTGACTACTGATAATGTAATCTTGTCAGCCCAGTGAAATTTTACTCGCACAGGGTTAAGCGAGTCTTTGGAGAGATTTGCCTTTGCCTATCAAGTGTAATTGTAAGCTACGTTTATATCAGACACTAGTACTCTACCTTAACATTCATATTTCTCCAGCGAATCAGTCAGCTGGAACAGGAGAGCGGGATTAGGTGGAAGGTAGCCTATTATTTTGCTACAAGTACACGTATGTCGTTCCACAAGTACAGTCAACCAAAAAAGCTAATGGAGCACACGGCTCCAAGTAATATGGCATCACAAAAGATGACTTCTGCAAAATCCCAGATGATTCTACTTCACATCGATAAATTTGGTTTTAAGAGGCTGCACTGTATATTGCTTGCTTGAATGTTCCTAGTTATTATTGTTAACATAGGCACCGTTAAATGACAATGATTAATCACCTCGGAACCTCACGAGCTATAATGAACATTTAGGATATCATCGGCCCCCTCATGTGCAATACATTTAATAATAATAATAGTAATAATAATAATAATAATAATAATAATAATAATAATAATAATAATAATAATAATAATAATAATAATAATAATCCATCCATCATCCAGTCCTACGTTGCCCCATGAGGAGCATAGGGGCCCGGGGCTAGGCAAGTTGGTCCTGACATTTAAGATGAGTGTGACCAGCCTCACTCATCCCTGAATGGCATTACGTGAACAGTAAACCCCAACCATCCCTTGGATATAAAACTTCACCTGCTCAATCCGATTGGAGCGCCATAATTACCCACTAAACCACCAGGCACCAAAAACAATAAATAATAATAATAACAATAATAATAATAATAATAATAGTAATAATAATAATAATAATAATAATAATAATAATAATAATAATAATATTAATAATAATTTAAATCAACTGTACGATCAGGGTCGTAAGTTCCAGTACAAAGCCGCATCTTCGGGTGGGAAGGGGCTGGGGAGGCAACCTATAAGAAAACACTGGGTCTGTGGGGGGAGGGACGAGTTGAGATGGTCTATATTTTGCTACAAGTACACTTATGTTGCTCGACAAGTACACCCAGTAGTCGTAAATTCTGTTACTGCGCAGCGTCTTATGGCATGCCAGTTATTTTCCCCGTGGACACGTTATACGAGTCGTCTAAGGGCAGAGAAATATACAGAAGTTTCGTTTAGTCCAGAAAGGTTGTCTAGCAGAGGGCGGTGAAAAGTGAATATGGCTGAATACTACGCAGCCTTTAGTGCCATGAATGTATAAGTTCTATTAAGCTCTTAATTCTAGTGACGTGTTCTTAATTTTGCTCTTCCTACCCCAGACGATTTTTTTGTTTTCAGTTTGGGAAGGGGCACCTACACGAAAAATAATAATCAACGCTATATCAAACTTATCCTGGTCGAACAGTCTATTAAAACGAATAAACTAATCCTTAAAATGCAAGAAAAAAAAAGTCACTGGAGTGAATGGGTATATACTACTGTTAACATGTTACTCCCATCCTCGTCAGAGGGTGAGGAAGGTGGTGGTCCCAGTTTCATCCTCTCCCCGCCCCCCTCCCATCAGCCTGCCACGTGCAACACAAATGCTGGGCGGTGGATCGGTCAATATGGAAAAAGAGAGGTTTCCAGTCCTCTACGTCCGTCCCTTTTTATTGCCTCTGATGACACCCGAGGAATATGTAGGTAATATTCTTAACCCCTTGAATCCGGTAACGTATTTTAGTTTACCTATAACCATACGATTTCCTTGGATTATGAGAGACACATCTTGAAATGGAGGGGTTGGATACGGTCTTCATTAACACTCTTACTACTTGAGATCCATTTCAAGTTAAGTAAAATAGTCCGTAAGTAGCAAGAACAAACTGAAAATTACTTTACCAGATTCAAAAGACTGATCTAATGACTGTACAGATGTGAGGTAACGACCACCTCATACAGAAAGATTGAGAAAAAAATCAATATATCTCTAAACGGCCAATGGAGCGTCCTTTTAATCATATAACCGTTTCACTTTAATGACCTCTTTTACTTCTGGTAGGTTCAGATGATTTTCATTTGATTACGTGAAACTTGATATAGAGGGGTTAGTTAGAGCCTTCAGGGACCCCTTCATTTCTTGATTGCTCTCGAAATCATTTAGTAGCAGCAGGATGAAGGGGTCAAGTCAGAGAAGTCTTTACTGAGCTAAATCTAATGGTTTAGCGGAAGCCAGAATACAGTACAGAAATCGGAAATATACTGGATGGATTAACTCTTTTTTTTATATACTTCATAGTGTTACGAATTTTAGGATGGCAGTTCTCGTGGCCGTAGGTTTTCGAACATTTCCTCTTTAGCATTATATTGTATTTTCCATTTTACACCATAACACTCTCAGCACCGAAAAGCAATATGTTCATGAACTCTTATAACGTCATTCCATCATGTTCGTGTTGCCACCAGTCTGCTTCATTAAGCTCATGAAATAAGTCCCCGCAGTGAGAGGGTGAATACTCGGTTACAATTCTTGCTACCATCAGACAATGTTACTGTGCCCAAGAGAGACTTTCTTAGCTTCAGGTGTCCATGAACCTTTCCTTATCCTGTTCTCTACAATGGTGCTCTCCTGGTTTAGATATAATAGTCTACTGTAGGTGCAGGAAAACTAAAATTAGAAGTCATTGGGATAGAGGGGTTAACATTTTATGCTACGTGAGCTTTTAACATGAACAGAGTCCTAATTAACATACAAATACTATCTCTTTCACCTCCTGAGACCCTTCAAGAAATTGAAGGCGTGCCGTGAGATGTGGAGTATATACTAGTACACTGCAACACACTAGGTCAGAGCTTGTCCTTTCCCACTAAATCTGACCTTTTACTGGTTGTTCTTAAAATCGAATCCCTTCATACTTGGCTTACCCTAAACCCGTCTGCCAAGCATGGTTTAACTCGGATAAAAATTGATTAAACTGACTTGCCGTGTAAGAAGTACCATTCATCTATTGTTCTAAAAAAAAAAAAAAAAATCCATGACTGTGCCTCAACCCATTCATCAAGTTCTGTTCATAACAAATTAAAACCGTTTTAAATAATTTTGTTCACACACGCACTCGGGTCGAAATTTGACCTTGTCCTGTGGCCTTGATCCTTGACTGATTATACTTAAAATCTACTTCCTTGGTTCTCGACTTACTTTCAACCTTGCCACCCAGTTATGTTTAAATTTGATCAAAGTTACTGATCTGACACACTGACCTTTGGTTGGCCCACAATCTTTTCACAACTTTTGGTTGAAGTCAGATCAAAGGTAAAAAAAGGTACTTACATGGTCAAAGACAAAGCAAGATGATCAGAAGGCTGTCGGTATTAAAAGAAAGAAAAAAGTATAAAAATGCTTGATTAAGAATGTTTTTAGCCTTTTATAAGTCAAAGAGATTTTACTGTACTTGAGCTGACTAAAACCTTCCAGAGATAGCCTACAAAGGTGTCACGGAACTACGCTCAATTTATTCAAAAACAAAATGATGAAGAATGGGCGTCGGAGAGAAGGGGAGAATTAAGAGAAAAAAGTCGAAAAGCTACGAGAAAAAAAAGAGAGAAAAAAAAACTCTGGAGAAGGGATGTGACATGAGAAGATGGTGAAAGGAAAAGGAATAAGAGAGCAGTGCAGAAGGGCAGAAGGACGACAAAAGGACGGGAAAGACCGAGAAAAATGGTCAAGAAAAATGTGCAAAAGGGAAGACAAATGAAAAAAAACATGAGAAGGGATGAGACGACGATGGTGAACGGAAGAGAAAAAAGAACACTGAAGAAAGGAAAAATAAAATACAGAAGAAATTAATAGAAGGTGACAGGAAAGGGGAAAAACACCGGTGGAGAAGAGAGAAAAGGTGATGGAGAGGCGAAATGAGAAACAGTAAAGAATGGAAAAGAAAATGATGGGAATGGTAAGGGGAAAAAAATAGGATGAGAAGGGAAAGACCTTGGGAATGGGGAACAGATAGAAAATTTAAGAAAATATGAGTAGAATAAGACAGCGAGCAAGAAAAAGACAGGGAAATGGAGAGTGAGAGGAAATCATTCACAAAGGATGAAAAGCAGTGAGGCACAATTAGAGCGAGACGGAGAAGAGGGAAACTATATCAGGAGATCCAAAGGTGGAAGATAAGCTCGCTCACACCTAGGCCTATGCCAATACAAGCTTGAGCGTGCATGCGCGCCGGCGCACACACACACACACACACACACACACACACACACACACACACACACACACAATTTATATATATATATATATATATATATATATATATATATATATATATATAGATATATATATATAGAGAGAGAGAGAGAGAGAGAGAGAGAGAGAGAGAGAGAGAGAGAATTACTGGGTACCAGAGAAATGTGAGGCTAGTCATGGATGAAAACATTGAAGTACAGAGAAGCGAGAAGAGAGAAAAGGAGAAGTAGTAAGAATAGAGAGGGGAGGAGAAATATGGAAAGCGGAGGGAGGTATTCTGACGGGGAGAGAGGGGGGGAGGGAGGAAGGGTGGGTAACAGGAAGGGCAAGAAAGAGGTTGTGGGTAGCAAAGGGGAGATGAGAAGGGGACAAGGAGTGAGGGTGGGAGGAGGTGAATCATTGCATACTAGGGCCAAGCACAAGGAGGAAGGGAGGAGAGGGTAGGGATCTCTGTATGGAGAGGGAACGGGAAGGGAGAGCGCATAGAAAGGCGAAGAGAGGGACGAGAAAGGCAGGGACGAGGAATATAAAGTAATGAGAGGGAAGAGAGGGGGGAGGAGGAGGACGACGACGACGACGAAAAGGAGAAACGAAATAAAGTCAGGCAAGAGGGACAAGGTGAAGGCAAAACAGGGTGAGGCAGGAGGAGTAAGGTGAGGAAGAGGCGAGGCATGAAGAGTAAGGTGAGGCAGGAGTGAGGCAAGAGGAGTAAGGTGAGGAAGGGGTGAGGCAGAAGGAGTAAGGTTAGGCAAGGGTGAAGTAGAGGTAAGGCGAAGCAGGGATAAGGCAGGAGTAAGGTGAAGTGGGTGAGGAAAAAGAAGTAAGGTGAGGCAGAGGTGAGGCAGGGAGGAGTAAAGTAAGGCTGGGGGAACGAGAAGCGAGGAGAACAGAGACTGGGTATTATGCCCTTTCTTTCGAAAAAAAAAAAAAAAAAATAGTAGAGATGAGTACGATATCCGAAGAGGGAGTTGTGTAAGAATGCAAATAAGTAGTTGTATAGTGTTCGCCAAAGTAGATGTCCTGAGGGTGTGCATGTGTGTCTTTGGCGAGGGAGTGGGGAGAGAAAGGGGGAGGTGGGGGAGTGAAGATGGGGAAAATGGGGGAGAGAAATGAGGGGAAGGAAGGAGGGAGGGTGGAGATGGTGGAGAGGCCGAGGGGAGGTAAGACTTGGAGAGTGGAGAAAGCAGAGGAGATGGGAGAAGAGGGGGACAGAAAGAAAGGAAAGAAGAGTGGGAAAGACGGGATGGGGAAAATGGAGACAGACTGAAAGGAGAGGAAGGGATGGGAAAGAGGGGGAGGGGCGAAGACGGAAGAGAGGTAGGGGGATATATAAAGAAAAGAGAGAGGGAAGGAGAGAGAAGGGGGCAGAAAAAAAATGGAGTGGGAGAATTAGAGGAGAGAAGCGGGAAGAAAACGAAAAGAATATCCAGATAAGAGGGAGGAGAAAGAGAAACGAGGGGGGAGAGGTGGAGAGAGAAAGCGGGAAGAGACGAGGAGGGATGGGGAAGAGCGGAGAGGGGATGTTGCAATAAATAATCATAGAAAATGTAGCCGTGATATGATGAGTATAGAAGCAAACTGAAGGGAGGGAGAGGGGTGAGAAAAGGACTGGAGGTAGGGGAGGAGGAGGAGGGTGGAATGATGTTAGTAATAGTGGGTGTGGGGAAGGAGAGGAACATGTGAGGGCAGGTTTGGTCAAGAGCTTTCTCCTTGTTAACTCTTTCACCTCTGTTTACGTCATCTGTCTGCTCTACCCCTCTCTGCCCTGCTCTGCTCTCTGCACTTCTCTTCTCTTCTCTTCTCATCTTCCTCTCTGTCTGTAAGTCTGTCTGTTTCTCTGTCTGTCTGTCTGTCTGTCTCTCTCTCTCTCTCTCTCTCTCTCTCTCTCTCTCTCTCTCTCTCTCTCTCTCATTACAATCTCAGAAGAAACAAATATGAATATTCAGATTATCCAAACCATTCAAAAGCAAATTCTCAGACCTCTTACATCCATCGTTCAACGGAAGAAAAAATATCACCAAAACCACCAAAAGCAACATAAAGGTGTCAAAGATTATTTACACTTTCAGAAACCGATGACTGACTCACAGCAGGAAAAATACTACTAGAGTTGTCCAAACCATGAAAGAGTCAATATGTTAGGCTTTGATTTAACTACTTCTATAAGATGATTATTGTTATGACTTTTTCTTGCTACTGTTAAACTATTTTATCCAGCTTTTCCGGAAGGGTCAGTGACACAATATACTATATTTCATTTCCTCAGTCCAATGACATGTTTTCTGTTTTACTCTTGCCGCATTCTGGCGATTTGTTTTCAGCTTAGGCGAGACCATAGACAAGAATTTCTGACTGGAGAGTATATATATATATATATATATATATATATATATATATATATATATATATATATATATATCTCTCTCTCTCTCTATATATATATATATATATATATACCCAGTCGGCTTGCGCGGGCCGATTACACTCGGTTCACAGACTACACACAAACACATCCAAAGCCACTCCAACATAACAGTTACACTTACAAGCACTTCTCACCTTACATGCAGTCTCTACCAGACAGCCTAAGCCACTTAGTAGAGATACATTGGCTGTATCGTCCCGACTTCGGTCGGGATAGGCCGGTCCTGCAGTGGACACTCAAACGGCTGATGAGATGAGATATATCTATCTATCTATCTATCTATCTATATATATATATATATATATATATATATATATATATATATATATATATACCCATTAGTAAACCCATCATTACAAGAGTTCTTTAAAACCTAAGCTGAATGCAATCATGTGGACGGAGATAGAATAAAATAAAAAAATAACATCTGATTCAAAAAGGAGGAGGGGTAATCCCTTCACTATGAAATGTCTCCCCGGGCTGACCATAACTGTCTAAGGGCAGCACGAATGAGATACAAAACATGTGACCACACAGCAAGGACTAAGGAAAGAGGAACTGGACACGAGGAGTATGAAAACGAATTTGACCGACCCAGTCCGATGATTTTTATTTTTCTTGCTCTCAACATACGACTCAGTTAACGCAAGTATACTTCTAGCTGTAAGGAAGTTGACAAAGTCTATATGCAACTCCTCCAGTCCGAAAAGTTTTTGCAAAGGCAAATCAGTTCGTCTGGTGGTAGCAATAATTTTAAGGACGTCATCACAGTCAAGTGGGTAATGGAAGTGGGATGGCTGTTGCAGTATTTTAGTTCTATTATCTACTGAACAAGAAAGAAAAAATAACGTGAGGAACCCGGGAACAAATCGCGAATTACAAAGATTATAGTGAATTATCTTGTCTTGCTCTAATGAACCAG
Source organism: Coenobita brevimanus (assembly GCF_032717465.1). Taxonomy (NCBI): domain Eukaryota; kingdom Metazoa; phylum Arthropoda; class Malacostraca; order Decapoda; family Coenobitidae; genus Coenobita; species Coenobita brevimanus. The sequence goes on from NC_137053.1 coordinate 56,262,799, forward strand.
GTGAACGAAAAAAGTAGCATATCAAATAAAGCTAACTAGAGACTGAAAAGATTAGGTAACAGCTAAAATTTCTGTCGTTGTCTACTTATCAGGCAGAGATTAAAGAGGGAGAAAAAAAAGAAAAGGCATAGATTGCTGTGAATTCTATCATTTGCCTGTGGAAGTTGAAAAAAAAAAATGGTTACAGGAGGAAATAAAAGGAAGAGAGAAATATGATCACCAGCTTTATAATTAGGCTAGATTTTATCACCAACCCTCTTATATGGTCGTGACTTCTGAGTATTAATCTACTAAAATGAGGCGGGAGGGGGAGGGGGAGGAGAGATAACATTCTCAGCCAGAAATAAACAAAAAGAAACATTAACATAGAATCTTCACAATAATTTGAGATATCCACTCATCAATGACTTCAGAATTTTCAACTACTGAGGTGAGAGAGAATTAAAAAGTGAGGCAAAAAAAAAAAAAAAAGCAGAAAGCTAACAAATTCATGCTTTCCAAACACCATCGAAGATTGTGGTTAATCCTTACGCTGTTTTTACTGCATCTGGAAAAAAAAAAAAAAAGGGACAGACTGTACTAAGAGAGATTTTCCAGGCAGCATGAAATAAATTGTAAATCTTGACCCTTAATCGATTTAGCCAGGGAGAAAAAGAAGAAAATATTAGCAGATGCTCAGCTAAGGCCCTTCCAGTATCTGGCTCTTATAACTGTGAAATTGACCGTTTACTGAATCTTATGGAGAAGGGAAAATAATAGAGATTGCAACAGAAATGGAAAACACAAGATTAACAGATGCGATGCTAAGTCAGATTTTTCCAGTAGTGTAATTATCTGAATCTTTATGTACTGAACTAAACATAAAGAAAAATACTAGCAGGGAGAATTAAGAGACACTTTCCAAGCAGATTGAAAAGGAGTTATGAATCCTATCTTATTAACCAGAAAGAATAAAACAGTAGTAGAGGGTGATAAAGGAAAGGAAAAAGACGAATAAATAAGTTAGACTTTTCAGAACCAGTCTTGTCATGGCTACCAAATCTAAACTATTATCTACTGAATCAAAGGGGGGAAAAAAAAGAAAATAACAGTGGGTGGGACTAAAGGAAACGGTAAAAAATATGAGCACCCAAGTTAAATTAGGTCAGACTTTCCCCTTATCAGCATGTTGTCTCGGTCCCTCGTTAGGCTGTCTCTCCTTTCACGGCTACTGGCAACTGCGCTCCATCTTTTATAACAGCTGACATACAAGGAGAACGATAGCAGGAACTTGAGTTAATCTTGTATCTATGTCCCGAAGCCCTCTTATTCGACAAACACGTCATGTAATCACGTTTTTATCCCGCTTTTCTCCCATCATGGTTCAGTAAACAAGCTTGGAGTTTTCCCGACGTGGCCCTCTGCTTTCTCCTCTGCTCTGAAACGGCCGCGCCAGCTGACCTGAAATCGTGGTACCCGGGGAAGTGCAGAAGAAATTCCTTAGAGGTCAAAAGCGCCTTGAAACTTGTTCTGAACTGACCACACCTACTTTCCCTCTCCCCCACACGCCCCCCTCCTTACACGCCCCTCAACGCCGTCCCCACCCACGCGCCGTCATTACATACTGGCTCCCATTCCCGCCTACAAGCCCCATATCTTGTTCAGTCTCCCTCCCTCATCCTCCCCAGGTCTCGCCTCTCCTCACACAGCCACACCCACGCTCACAACAGAGACCGCCACAGCAAAAAATCAAGCAAGCAGGTTACATTATACTCCTGTTTTCCTCTAACTGATCGTTTACCCTTTGACTGTGATGACGCTTTTTCTTAGTTTATCCTTTTTGCAACTAATCAATCTTCTTCAGCATGGTAGAGTCCCTCCGCTGTGAAAGGGTTAGCAATAGTAAACCTCATACAGTTCGTGAAGTTTTACCTAAAATTAATGAACGAGAAAGAAATGCGAAGATAAACTTCTTGAGCTGAAGGGGTTAAAATGTCTCACAGCCTCAACAATGACCTTGTTCAGGGGACGAAGACCTCAGGCTCTGCCCCAGAAAGCTACTCCCAGCTGGTGGAGTAATACGGATATTTATTCATTTTTATTAACTTATTAGAATAAATTATATATTTTTTTTAATTAAGTGGAACAAAGTAAGTACAGGATGCAGCATCGGGCGACAGATAGACAGATAGATAGATAGATAGAAGATATAGAAATAGTTGGATACAGACTGACTGATGGCTGGATAGATTAATACAACAAAGTAGGACACATAACCGTTACGTCTTTATTACCAGTCTGAATCACTGAATGCATGAAATCTTCACTTATGTGAAGAGTATGTAACAAAAATATATATTTAGAAAAATGCTTATAACTTTCAGAATGCTTTAGATTTTGATTGGTGAGGAACAACTAGTAGCTGTAGAATGATACATGCCTCATCACACAACACTGTATCACAGTGCACGATATGGAACAACACAGTACCACAATGCACAATACAGAGCACCACAAACCACGCAGCGCAATACATCACGCACAGCCAATGCACATATTCCTTTTCTGGCCCCTGTTCTCATCCGTTGTCTCGACGAGAGTATATCATATCATCCTTTCAAGAACATAACGTAATTTTCGTATTCTTTATATATATATATATATATATATATATATATATATATATATATATATATATATATATATATATATATATATATATATATATATATATGAAGAGCAAAATCGTCTCGTGGTTGTGAGAGTAAAAATGAACATGACAGTCACAGTGAAATGGGTACCATTTTCAGTTCAATGCCTTATTTTCTATTTTACTCTTCCTACCTACAGACGCTTTTATTCAAGCCGGGGAGGTAAGCCAGGTTGTGAAGGGGGTTCATGAAGACTATAATCCAGTGGAAGCTAGGAAATCGTTTGTAGCCCCCCCCCCAAAAAAAAAAAAAAAAAATCAGGAGGTAAGGTAAACAATCTCAGAGCACCAACTCATCCCACATTCATCCCTTCAACACGATGATTTTGTTTTAATTCTTGCTGTCTGCAGATGATTTTAGTCAGCTCTGGCGATTCTATACGAACTGAAGGCCTTAGGCATCACATTCGTAATCCTTTCGCTACCCTGGTGCTTCCTATGCTGGATGAAATCGCACATCAAAAATAAACTAAAAAATTTCGTCCCAGAGTGACGAATGAGCCTTAATCACATCTTCAAAATTATTGCCGTACTCCAGGTGCCAGATTTCCCCTTAAAAGATTTAGTATGCCTATTGACCCTCAACATTTTCCTATATGTTAATTATATCGTTTGAATCACTACAAGAGGAGACGAAGGTGAAACATGCTGAATAAATCGCCGAGGAAGAAGTATTGCGAAATCTCTAGTACCAGTTAAAACATGGCCCTTAACCCCAGATACTACGGGTGTCCTAAAATAATCACGACAAAAGAAGTCTTATAATTTTATATCATTATCATCAGCAGCAGCAGCAACAGCGCCCAGAGAGGGAGAAAAAAAACAACTCGATAGAAGGACAGGACTAACCAAAAGTCTGTCCAGGTAAATGGGTCACACTTTCATTCATTCACCATGCAAGCTTCCGGAATCCTAACTTCATTTCGCAGGCATAAACATCCACATACAGGAAGATACAGAGGTGAAACAACCTAACTTAAGCATAGTCATCCCACAGCAAGTACGGCATCCATGCATCACAGAAATCTACAAGAAAAAAACATGAAAAAACATTACAAGCTTCTCTGACACCAACATTGCCATTAAACTGTACTAAAACTTGGCTCTTCAACTGCCACCCAGTGCTAAAATGAAATTCCTAAATCCACACACCTAGTTAACCCTCGGCAACAAGTTATCACAGATCAACTCTCCGTGAGCTTCATCTACATCTACCTCGAAAGCAAGCTCCACTAAAACGGGGATACAGATTCGACCTCTATTAAAATGTGTCTCATAACCTACGCATATAAGTATCCCAAGGCAGCAAATTATCGCAAATCAGTGCCTCCAGACCGCTCCTCTGAGCTACCAACTTGCCGTGATGAGCAGCAGACCTGATATATCCTTGCTGGCAAAGTGGAGCAAAAATTCCAGGACCCAGAAGGAGGTATTTGGGGGGTCACTGTAGAAAGAAAGGAGGGAGGGAGTGTGGGGTGTTTGTTACAGATGAGAGTAATATGGCAAATCCAATTTCCCAGAAAAAGGATGTTAAAATCTGTGGACTTTTTGTTGTACTTTATACCGAATGCCAGCGAATGGTTATGTGTAGGTGAGGTTAGGGCTTATTTCAACTTTTAAAGGGTAGGATTTCATTTAGGTATTATATTTTGGCCGCCGCCAGACCATCTTGAGAAAATTTTACTCTCTAAGGGCTTGAGCTCTGTATTTCTTTATATCTAAATAATTAAAAACGAAGTGTTAAATATGGAGTTGTAAGAAAAGTAACGTTTAACATATTCGTCACTTCACTTCAGCAAGCATCTCATATCACCTGGCTGTACGCGTATCTGTAGCCGGGCAAACCACAGCAGCCTGGTAGCTATTAATAATCAGCCACATTTATTCTCTGCCTAATATGGATCTCACGTCCCACTGTAATTGATTTGTTGTTGCGCCCCATTTGGCAGCCGTGCGATAAACCCTGACATGTTATTAGACATAGGAGAGGTTAACCCCCATCTATTACGAGTTTTATCACCATAGAGGCGAAACGCTTTCATCTATTCATTTCGTAGACGCCTTTTCATTTGCATCCTCCTACCGCCAGACAATCTTTTATTCATCACTGGAAAGAGTTTTCATATTGGAGTTGATGGAGACAGTTTTCAACTCATTCACTAAAATGATTATTTATTTAATCTGAATAATGATGCCAGACGGTACCCAAAAAGGATATAACAAAAATGAAGTTACCGTGGTTAAGCATTTAATTTTCTCTACTGTCATACAATTTTACTCATCCAAAGAAAGACTGTGCCACTGGAGTTTGATTCTAACCTCTTTGTACACAGATGTTTCTCCTAAGCTGAATAAAATCGCTTGTCGGTTCCAAGAACAAACTATAAAAGACGTCATCGAACTGAAGAGGGAGGAAAGGATGACGTAGGGTGCAATACTTTATGAACTTCGTATCAATGCTTCCACTACTTTTCTGAGATTCCAAACTAATGAAGTGACGCTGGAATACAATAACTTGTCATGGCTTACGGATTATTTAGGTTCCAACACGATCTGGAGATGATGAAAAGAAACTTCTGACTAGAGCAGCTCATCTCTGGCAACATCTCAGTAACTTTAGCCCAGCTTTAAAATAATAAAGAAAGCATTGACTGCATCCTGAACATTCACACACACACGCACACACACACACACACACACACACACACACACACACACACACACACACACACACACACACACACACACACACACACACACACACACACACACACACCACCACAACGCCCACACACCCAACACACACGATGAAGGTACCATACTCAAATTTAGAACTCACGAATCTGCTAAAAGTGAAAGCAAAGTGAAAAGCAAGGAAAGCTGAACCGTGACTTGCAGGGAAGCAGGGGCGTGAAACAACCTTGACCAGAGGCATGACCGTGACTAAGGAAAGATGGAGAGATAAGGAAGGAGGAGGTGGGGAAAAGGGAGGACGGGTTAGGGAGGATGTTGGGGAAGAGGGGGAGAAGTGGGAGAGAGGAAGAATTAAAGAGAGGAAGGGCTGGGGCCGGAAGGAGGGGAAGCGAAAGAGGGCAAGAAAGAAGTATAAAAGAAGAGAGAGGCAGGGGTAGGAGGAAGGAGGCATAAAGTTATAAAAAATATCAGAATAAGGAGGAAAGAGTTGGAGACATGAGAAGAAAAGATGGAAATATGGAGGAATTACGGGAGGAATGGGAGGAAAGAGTCAGTGTGATGGAAAGAAGGAAGGAAGAACTGGAGGGGGAGGGAGAAGGAAAGGAGGAATACAGAGGAAAAAAAAGAATTAAGTTGAAAGAATGAGGGGATGGGAAGGAAGGTGAAGGTGGGGAAGGAGAAGAAGGAGGTAAAGAACGGAGAGAAAGAGGCTGAGGGAAAGAGAAGGAAGGAGGAGTCGAAAAAAGGAAGGGAAGGAGAAGGGTAGGAGAAAGGAAAGGAAAGGATGGAAACTGTGATAGTGGGTAAGGAGGGAAATGAGGAGAGCCTGAGAGGAAGGACAGGAATTAGAGAGGAAGGAAGACAAACAGGGGCAGAAGTGCGAGAGGAAGGGAGGAAAGGATGAAGGGGAGGGGTACGTGGGGGGGGGGGGAGAGAATTCTTGACTTGTTCCACGCGTCCTTGACACAGAATGCGACAGAGAGTGAGTCAGAGGAATGTGACTGAGACGGTGCATAAAGGTTAAGGGAATGCACAACTGATGCAACATTGCATAATGGCAGAAAGATATTGAATAAAATGTTGAAGTGAGGCTGTATTCATCTTCATCAAGCTTCATTATGTTCCCTACTAATAAATGGAGCGAGTGCAGTCGTTAAGTATAAACATGGACAAAAAAAAAAAAACTAACATGTCCAGTTATAATAAGTATGAATTTTAGAGAATGGTATTGATAAGATGACGAGAAAGTACACACACACACACACACACACACACACACACACACACACACACACACACACACATATATATATATATATATATATATATATATATATATATATATATATATATATATTTATGTGAATACATATATATATATATTTTTTTTTTATCCGAGGAAGAAGGAACCAAAGGCCATATATATATATATATATATATATATATATATATATATATATATATCCCAACTAACTTTTACCATAAATTCTCCGAAACGGTCAACAGTCCCAAATCCCTTGGCGTCTCGTCTTTGAAACATTAATAGTCACTGGTATACTGGTATGATTATGAAGGATTTGATAGGTGTTAAAGTAATGGATAACAGTGCACACAAAAGTAATCTTAAAACACAGGCGGAGCTCAGAATAATTTAAAAATACAGCCACAGGATTACATAATTATCACCTCTTTCATTTAACATTTTCGTTAAGTTCTCACCTTTTCCTTCGTTTGTTTTTGCACAAACTGGGTCGACAGTTCACTTAGGGTTCATAGTTCACGTAAGGTTTATATAGTCCATGTAGGGTTCATACACATGCATGTTTTTAAGTGCCATTTCACTTGCACAGTTTAATATTTACAGTCTGGATATGTACCTCTACACTTGGCATTATGTTCGGAAGTGTCATTTTCTTTCATTCTTTCTCTCAATATTTCTTTTTTTTTTTTGTGACACGTTGACAAGTTGACATTTTCTCTCTCTAATTAAAAATCCAGCCTCCATACGTTATTCACACTAGCAGTAAGAGCAACAAAGAACATGCACTGCAACCGTAGGAGCTGGGGCAAAAAGCGGTTACAAATCTCAACATCTGTTCCCACAAACAACTCATTCCAGCTGCCCACACCGTGAAGCTCAGCATCCATGTTCTCGAACCGGTGTGTGCGATTCAGCTTGCGCGGTTGGATTGACGGTTGAAAGAGTGAGTGAGTGAGTGGATGAGTGATTAAGCGTGTGTGTGTGTGTGTGTGTGTGTGTGTGTGTGTGTGTGTGTGTGTGTGTGTGTGTGTGTGTGTGTGTGTGTGTGTGTGTGTGTGTGTGTGTGTGTGTGTGTGTGTGTGTGTGTGTGTGTGTGTGTGTGTGTGTGTGTGTGTGTGTGTGTGTGTGTGTGTGTGTGTGTGTGTGTGTGTGTGTGTGTGTGTGTGTGTGTGTGTGTGTGTGTGTGTGTGTGTGTGTGTGTGTGTGTGTGTGTGTGTGTGTGTGTGTGTGTGTGTGTGTGTGTGTGTGTGTGTGTGTGTGTGTGTGTGTGTGTGTGTGTGTGTGTGTGTGTGTGTGTGTGTGTGTGTGTGTGTGTGTGTGTGTGTGTGTGTGTGTGTGTGTGTGTGTGTGTGTGTGTGTGTGTGTGTGTGTGTGTGTGTGTGTGTGTGTGTGTGTGTGTGTGTGTGTGTGTGTGTGTGTGTGTGTGTGTGTGTGTGTGTGTGTGTGTGTGTGTGTGTGTGTGTGTGTGTGTGTGTGTGTGTGTGTGTGTGTGTGTGTGTGTGTGTGTGTGTGTGTGTGTGTGTGTGTGTGTGTGTGTGTGTGTGTGTGTGTGTGTGTGTGTGTGTGTGTGTGTGTGTGTGTGTGTGTGTGTGTGTGTGTGTGTGTGTGTGTGTGTGTGTGTGTGTGTGTGTGTGTGTGTGTGTGTGTGTGTGTGTGTGTGTGTGTGTGTGTGTGTGTGTGTGTGTGTGTGTGTGTGTGTGTGTGTGTGTGTGTGTGTGTGTGTGTGTGTGTGTGTGTGTGTGTGTGTGTGTGTGTGTGTGTGTGTGTGTGTGTGTGTGTGTGTGTGTGTGTGTGTGTGTGTGTGTGTGTGTGTGTGTGTGTGTGTGTGTGTGTGTGTGTGTGTGTGTGTGTGTGTGTGTGTGTGTGTGTGTGTGTGTGTGTGTGTGTGTGTGTGTGTGTGTGTGTGTGTGTGTGTGTGTGTGTGTGTGTGTGTGTGTGTGTGTGTGTGTGTGTGTGTGTGTGTGTGTGTGTGTGTGTGTGTGTGTGTGTGTGTGTGTGTGTGTGTGTGTGTGTGTGTGTGTGTGTGTGTGTGTGTGTGTGTGTGTGTGTGTGTGTGTGTGTGTGTGTGTGTGTGTGTGTGTGTGTGTGTGTGTGTGTGTGTGTGTGTGTGTGTGTGTGTGTGTGTGTGTGTGTGTGTGTGTGTGTGTGTGTGTGTGAACATACGCTACCACTCTCTTGAAACTATCTCGGGACATGAATCAGTTTGTTATTAAAATATATTTATGCTGTCGACTGAACTGAGGCTTTTAAGGCAGATAACCACTACTGGCTTAAGATCTGTGAATGGAGATCTTACTACAGTCAGTTATGGGTTGGAATCTCGTTTTATTAGTTCGAAACCAAGGCATCGGAATAGTTGGCAAGGTTTGTTTCCCCCCTTTTCCCAGTTCATTCAGCAGTACATACAACTGGAAGCCTAAATGAAATTTACATTATCGCGTGTCGTATTCTAGGGGAAGACTCAACCTCAGAAAAAATTGCTTGTGGATATGCATGAACCCCATGCCTTGTTTGTTCTTTAGTTCTGAAATAGTGACGTGAGAGTCCAATCGAGTTTATTACTACTAATGAATTTAACTCCTTGAAGCCAGTGTCGTTTTTTCATTACATTCAAGCTGCTTCCAGGCGAGTTTATGGATCTGTTGAAGATCCCTCTGTCGCCTCTGCTTCTCTCTTCACAGACTTGGATTGCAGTCTGGTGAATTCGAAGCAACGTCTACTTATGACTGACACTAATCTTGGCCAAATAAATTCATCAGTGTCCATTGCAGCAGATTAGCCACAGTGCATAACAATGTCCGTGGAGTAGAAAGCAAGAGAAATGATGAAACTTTAATTGCTGATAGTACAGTCTAGGTACATTAATTTGCTGCGAATTCCACCATTATTTCTCACTATTCTCTGTTGCGTGAGATTCCTAAGTAAAATAACAAAAAGCTTTATATGTTTCTCTGCCCTTAGGTGACGCTCTTTGCTGTGATGCGTCAGGGAGGAAAGTGACGGACATTATTTACGTGTGAAGGAGATGCAGTGGTGTAATATAGTAAGCAAACTTTCAGCACTGGGTTTACGAGAAACAACTAACCTAAGGAGAATAAGAAGGCTTAGAATTAATGCCAGTTAACTGCACGTGAGTCATTCACGCAGAAACTCAGTATTTACTGAACTCCAGTTTTTCCCAAGAATATGACTAACAATGCCAACCTTACATCCAGGTTCAGAATTATACTGTTGGATGAACAAGGAAGGGGGAGGGGGGAACAAATCTTGTCTAAGAGTCTAACCGGCACGGGAATCGAACTCGGGTATACCTAGTTGAAGGCTGGGTATGCTAACCATTACACCACCGACTTCCGTAACTAACTCATATACGAGTAGTAACACGCCCGCACGAGTGAACGGAGATCCAAAGCTTCGCTCAGCTGACTCCGAATCTTTTGTGGCGAGGGAAGGCTGACTCTGTGAACCGAGTGGTTCCAGGGTTCTATATCTCTTTTTACATCACGAAAAGCTGGTTGGAATACTGATGGAATTCTCGTCCTCCTCTCCCACAACCAACACTGAAACGCGCTGAGTGAGATCGACGCACTGATTATGTGGATAAATTACGAGCGTTGCAGATGCTTGGCTTGAACATGTTCAGTTCGGTGACGTACTATGTCAGCTTATTTTTGCTACTTTCGGAAGATTTCATCAACTTAGGAAAGGTCCCTCGTATCAAAAGTGTAAATGTAGGCTACCTTTAACTGCCCCATTTCAAAAAATCTTTCCTGATCCAAAGCAAATCGTTTGCTGTGGCAAGAGTAAATTGCAAAAGGCGTCACAGATTTCAAGAGGTTATAATAGCCACATAGAGTCGACAACAAACAAAGGAATTTTAAATTAAATAAAAGTAAGCAAGTTCGTCGACTGCATGACCTTAAGTTGCGACATGAAACCGTCAAAGGGAGGGTAAAGACATGAGCGTGTTAAGCAAGAACATGGATGGAATAGGATGGAATTGTTTTGGGTGGTGTGTCTGGGGCAGGACAACATACTCCATGAAAACAGATGATGTAGGACTAACGGTATGAGTGCATTGCTGGTTTATTTCAAAACAACCTTCAAGAATAAATATGTAAGGGGTAAAGAAACGGACGTCGGAAACAAAGAAATCAGTGAAAAAAATTGGAATTGTGGTGGGGGGATGGAGAGGGGTCGTGAGAGCAAACCCTATGAATATGGACGCTGCAGGATTAATGGCTTGAGCACAATGAAGGATTATGTCAAAGATTTCTCCAACAAGAACAAAATCAAGATATGCTCCTGTTGCTTTCATATGCCTGACGTCTGGCGCAGCGGGCAAGGAAGGGGGAAACATTGAGATAAAAACGGTCGAGCTGGGGAAAGAAATCTGACAATCTCTTCAGCCTGAGAATGTCTGTCTTCATTATACTCTTGCTACCACATGACAATTTTCTTCAGTTTAGGAGGAACTTTATGGACCAGAGGAGTTAAAGTCTTCATTAACTCCTTCATTACCACGTGTCTCACCTAAGCTGTATAAAATCGCCTGGAGGTACCAACAATAAAATAAAAAAGACGTCATCGTAAACAAGACATTGAAAACGAAACGCACAGATGAAGGAGAAACAGGACCAGCGGGAATTTGAATTGGAACCAGAAAAGAGAGTAACGAGATAAAAAAGAATAAATATTACATAACCAAGTGGGACAGGTCAGATGAATAAAAAGATTAATAATTCAGTATAACACGACAGAGGAAAAAAAATACTAAAACAGTAGTACGTTATATATATCACAAAGGTTTAGAAAGGAACAGCATAACAGATTCTGTTTAATATAAATCATAGACAGGAGAGAAAGAAAAAAGTCTTTAATATATCAATAGCAGGATAACTGTACAAAAAAGACATACACAACAAAATCAACATAACAATTAAATATATTACAAATCAGCACAACCACACGTAACTAAAGTTGTGAGAGAAGCAAAAAAGGACCAACACAAAGCTGACCTTTAGGAAGCGAAAGCTGTGGAGGGAGCCAAGAGGGAAGAGGAGGGAGGCAGGCTTTTATTTCCTAGCTGGCATAACGGGAGCACACCACACCCACACTCACACTAGTCCAGCCCTTGTCCAGCCTACCCAACCTCTGTCCTCAAACATACCGTCAATGTCCACTCACTAGCTCACCCATCATCAAACTCATTTACCACATCCTCCGCCATCCTATCACCACCCCATCACCCACCTACCTATCATCATCGCACCCACTTATCAATCACCTTCAACCCACCCACTTACGTAATAATCCAACCCACCACACTACTCATCACATCCAGTCTACTCACCTGCTCACTCATCATCCAAACCATCCACCACATGACCGTCCTTAATATCACAACCAACCCACCCATTTAACTGTCACCTTCAACCAACTCACTTACCTATCACCAACCCACCATACTAAGCATCACATCCAGCCCAATCACTCACCACACCTAGTTCATCATCCACCATACCCACCACACTGGTCTCACCTATTGATTAAGCACAATCCACCTAGTGTGATACACTAAGCCTACCTACTCCACGCGCCTCTTATGGCTTACTTTGACTCGCCTATCTAAGTTTAACGCTTCTCTCTCTCTCTCTCTCTCTCTCTCTCTCTCTCTCTCTCTCTCTCTCTCTCTCTCTTGATCTAAGAGAGACCTCTGACCCTTTTCAGCTCTGTTGATGACCAGGTTTAGTTAGACTGCTAAGTTGATTTGAACACCAACAGAGAAGACCCATTCCTAACTAAAAGAATAAGGCTTATTGATTTCATATGTAAAGTTGTAGGAGTGGACCATTTCCTTCAGATAAAAACAAACCGACAACATTACACCACATCGACCACAGCAACCTACCCTCCAGCCACGTATCTCACCTATTGTATTTGGTATCTCTACCTCATTCACCTGTCCGTCACCCACGCCCCACCCACACACCCCATACACGCTACCATCCCATCACATCCTATTCACAGACCCCACCCACATTATCTATTCTATCCCATCCTAATCACACACCCCACCCACATTACCTATTTCACCAAATCCTATCCACACACCCCACCCACATTACCTATTTCACCAAATCCTATCCACACACCCCACCCACATTTCCCAACCCATTATCACAGTCTCTCTACACACTCCATTCACATTACCTATCCCATCCCATCCCGTCAACATATTCCACCCACAATACCCTTCCCATCCCATTCCATTCACATATTTCACCCACTTTTCCCATCCCATCAAAATCTATCCACACAATGCATCTAGATTACTTATCCCATCCACACACCCACCCACATAAAGGCATCCCATCATACCACAACCACACACTCCACTCATTACCCATCCCATCCACACATTCCTCTCACAAAAACCAGCCCATCATCTCACATCCACACATTTCATCCACATTAACCATTCCTTCCATTACCTATCTGCTCAAGTCATCCAGTAATCATCCAAATCACCATGCTCACCCATCCACTCATCCACCCACAACAACCAATTCAGTTCACCTTCCCCCCACCGGTCCAACTATCCCCGTCCACCTACCCACCATCCACATCCCAGCCCATCCACATAAGCACCAAGAACCATAAGCTCCTCTTCCTGACACGCTCAAAATTTATTGCAGCCGGTTCAAAATGCAATTCTTTCTTGCCCTCTACTTTTACGCCACACCCACCACCACAACTACCACCACCATCACATCTACCACCACCATCACACCTACCACTAACACATGATCTACCACCACCACACCTACCACCACCACCATAGCTACCACCACCATCATACCTACCACCACCACTACATCTACCACCACCACCCACACCTATTATTCATCCACCCGGCACTAGCACTACCACCACCACAACCACCCCACCCCTCATCACCATCACCATCCCTACCTCTTACTCCTCCAACCACCCACTACCACCTCCACCTCTCACTCACCCACTCACCCACCCACCGATCCACCCACCACCACCTCCACTACTTGCAAATTACCATTATATACCTCTTACACTCACAGTTATCATCACCTACCACCACTTTCCACCCACCACGACCACCTCGCTCACCCATCCCACTAACACCATCTTCATCTCTTGCTCACACCCACCACCACCACCACCACCCACCCATCTACCTACTCACTCACCCGCCACAACTACCCACCCACACCACCCAACCATCCACTCATCCCACTCCTGCCCTATTTTCCCCCAACAGGCTCACCCCTAACACTGCCCTTCCCCGATAGTCCATTTTTATTTCCATACAGCATATTTTCATTAATTTCCTTATACCTTAATAAGTTTCACCCTGTTTCACACCTACATTCCACTGAACTAAAAAGTTGCCCTCCAGAACGTTTGGCACACACATGCAACGTATCTCACACTCTCTCTCTCTCTCTCTCTCTCTCTCTCTCTCACACACACACACACACACACACACACACACACACACACACACACACACACACACACACACACACACACACACACACACACACACACATACACACACCACACACACACACAGTTCCTTTTCAAGCCAATGAACGTACATCCAGGTACACAAAGACATCTCTCTCTCTCTCTCTCTCTCTCTCTCTCTCTCTCTCTCTCTCTCTCTCTCTCTCTCTCTCTCTCTCTCTCTCTCTCTCTCATCATTGCTTATCCTTCAAGCTTAGTTTATCTTCCTCTCTCCACCTTCAAGCTTAGTTTATCTTCCTCTCTCCACCTTCAAGCTTAGTTTATCTTCCTCTCTCCACCTAATCTTTATCCTTCTCTCAGCATTCAATCCACATCTGCTTCTAAATATCCACTCAAACCCATTTATTCACATATCTAAATTCACTTGCATTCAATAATCCATCTACATCCAACCACCTCTTCACATTCAGCTCTCTATCCACACTCATTCATCCACAGCTAAATCAATCCACATCCATCTATCTGTCTATATCCTACCATCTCATCATGTTCATCCAGCCCCTCATCCACAACCATCCATTCATATCTAAATCTATCAACATCCACAAAATCACAGCGAAGATCGGCCTACATCCAACCATCCATCCACATCAAAGTCCGTCTATACACAACTATCCATTCACATCTATAGCCATCTAAATTCAATCCTCCATCCACATCGAACAAGACCTTCAAGCCAACTCATGCACACCGAAATTCATGCACATCCATCTGTCAGTCCACATACGAAGAGATCTCAACAGCCAAGCATCTATGTCTAAATTAATCCATATTCAGCCAGACGTCCATACCAACCCTCTATTTACATCCAGTGATCTATCAACATCCAACCATCCATCCACACCTAACCACCCTTCCACGTCCAATCATACGTCCACATCCAATAATCCATCGACACATATCCATTCATCCACATCTAACCATCCATCCACAGCCAATAATCCATCCATATCCGCTCACGTATCCATATCAAACTATCCATCCACATCCAGCTATCCATCTACATTCAACCATCCACACTCATCACCTGACTTAAGTCCCACCCTTCCACCACAACACTTGCCCCAAACTGAGATTCTCCGATGATATCTCAATCCTGACCGTATGTTTTAGTCCCTGAATGTCTCCGTACTGTAAAGGTAAGCGTGTGTGTGCCATCTAATTGTGCGTGGGATGACATTTAGGCCTCTAACAAATGTTGCAATAAACTTATCTAAAGTCGGAGGAATACTTAAAATGCATGCTAATCGACGGCGTTCCTGCGTCGCGCGGGGCTAGGATGGTGCTGAATGGTGATGGATGGTGAAAAAAGTACAATCTGTAAGACGGGTGTTTTATGTAGGACGATATCACTTCCATGGTTATTAGCCACAGATATGGAACAAAAATCTGATGAGTGGCATAGCAAAGAGAAGTGAGCGGAAAGAGGTGGGCGCGATGAGTTGAGATGGTGGTGGGTGGTAGGACACGCCTGGGTAGTATAACTTGTGAACAAGAAAGTGCCGGCAACCACACACTTGGTGTCTTCCTACATACGTAAAAAAAAAAAAAATCATTTTGGCATCATACACTATTTCCTGATTTAACTTTAATGGTAACATTTTGTATGAGGCCCACAGCGGGACTAGAATTACTCCTCATAGGAAGAAGTGTTAGGAAGATTTAATCCATCCCCATGTTGGCAAAGTGAAAATGGGGAGGGGATGTTAAACGTGTATGATGCATATGACAGACAAATAAGAGCTGTAAATGGCTACGTTTAGTTAGTGTATGTTATCATCATTAACTGACAGGTAGAGACCACTGAAAACATGCAATAGGATATACTACCGGAACGCACGTTAAATGTCTGTCATAGTTTAGGTTTCAAACTTCAGATTGCGACATGAACATGCAGCCTTCTGCCTACATCACACCCTCTCAGAGAGAACAGTGAAGCCGCATTCGAAGTTTGGCCTTGTCCTTCGATCAGTCTGTACCAAAACAGAATCACTTCCTTCCAGACCCACACACAATGCATATACCAATGTTCATCTGAATCTGATCAAGCTTATATGATATATTTTGTTGAAGTACATACAGACACATATACATACATAGAAGCGGATAGTGTCACTGTAGCTACACCTTCCGCGTCGCTAACTAACCTATTATAACTGAGGTTGGAGGCATCCAGGAACAGGAACAACAAAAATAGCCTTGCCAAAACCCGTTACGAGACGGAAGCAGAACAGGCGAAGGCTAGTCTAATAAGCCCTCCTCCACCTTCTCCTCCTTCAGGTGATCTCTCTTTCTCTCTCTCGGCGCTGGAACTGCCACCTCACATTTCCAGAGGGGTTCAACTCGAGCTCTCTCTGCTGAGCAACATTCCGAGTTTCCTAACTTGTTTTTGTAGCGGCTCTGTGCAATGACCTTGTTTTTTATCTATTAATTTATTGCAGTACTTCCAAGTAATTGTAAGACCCGAGCTGTCTACACCTAGTCATGCAATTGCTTTTCTTTTTCTCTCTCTCTCTCTCTCTCTCTCTCTCTCTCTCTCTCTCTCTCTCTCTCTCTCTCTCTCTCTCTCTCTCTCTCTCTCTCTCTCTCTCTCTCTCTCGGACAACATTACTCGCCTTTTTCTGCATCTGGTTCAACTGTCACTCTGCTTAGGAAGGTTTTCTTAATATGACGACCCAGACCTACATAACCACTTTAGTCCGATGATCTCTTGAATTCCATCCTTGATAGCATCACACGATAATATCCATATTAACTTTTTCAACTCGGAGAAGTACTTTTTTATTTCATTATTCCTATATCCTGACGATTTTATTCAATTTTGAAAAGACTTTTTCAAACAGAAAGGGTTTTATATATAGCTTTAATAACCTCCTTCACTATCTGATACCTTCCTGAGGCTGAATGAAATCGTATGGTAGCAGCAAAACTATCGAGGACGTTACCCGATATCTGAGGGTTAAGAAGCACTCATGTGGAAAGGGGGGGGGGAGGGGATAGCCTGATCGATACGACAATGTCATTCTTGCTACAGCCAGAAGAGTTTATGCGTGTCACTATAAAGCAGTTCTATCTGGTGTCGTCTTCTGATTTATATATGATGCTGACAGATATTTTCTTTTTTTAGCTTATGAAAGCCACCAGAGAGTGAAGAGACTAATGAAGAATTATTCTAACATCTCACACATGCAAAGTCAGGAGGTATCAAGGAAAGAAGAGCTGGAGATACTGCAGGAAATAAGCAAGGTGTGGCTGTTGTTCATGAGCCACTTATCAACCCGACCACGTTTTCCCCCATAAGAGAAGGGCCTGTTCTGTTCTACACCATGTCGGGGCAGTTCTCAGCTCAGTAACGAAACAACAGCCTACCACTGTGTTACGTGCTCATTGCTAGAACTTGTTGAGTATCCTGTCCGAATTACTGTACTTTGCGCAAAATAAGTTAAGTGTGATTCGGTCTTGACACTGGTTATCTTGTTTTTGTAAGAGATTTTTTATTTTATACTCTGTTCTTTTAACTCTTCTATATTCATGGTATTGGTTTTAATCGCTTTTTATAAACTAAAAAAAAAAACTTGAGTGGTGAAAGGGTTAAAGAAGGCTATATCTGACCTGTCTAGTTTTAAAAATCCCTCCCAAGCAGAATTAATCATATGGACGTAGCTAAAAAGATTATAATAAATACGCCATCGGATGAACGAATCAACTCTTCTAATACTGTAAGATCACGTCTCATTTAGTATATTCATCCTATAGGAGACTTCTTTTAGTGACTGAATTAAAGCAATGGTTAATATACCAAATCCCTCCCGGAAACTCCTTCCTGAGTAAAAAAAAAAAAAAAAAAAAAAAAAAAAAAAGAGTTAGCAGGGATATAAGAAACGCTACTTAATGAGCCGAAAAAGTAGCTGAAAATAATAAACAAGCACTCCGATTACTCTCTTCATTCGTGGAAATAAATTATATTTCCCTTATGATTCACCACACAGCACACTACACATGTAATCCACCACCTAAGCGTAGTCAACACCTGAACTGGCTGAGTGACTAACGCTGCCAACTGATTAAATTATATATCTGATAAATTATGTCAATGTTATTTCCCACCGACTCCGACTGATATATCAGTATTGTTTTCCACCGACTCTGAATTGTATTACATCGTTTTCTACTCGCTGATTTATACCGCTTATCTTATATTTCAACATTTCCTGTTAAGAGAATTATATATCATTGCTGCTTGCTACTGATGTATTTATATTTTTTTACATATTTTTAATTACTGTATATAATAAAGTTGTTTTCTCTTCACTGATTTGTACCACTTATCAGTTATAGGTTAATATTTCCTACTGACAGAATTATTTATCAGTGCTGTTTACAACAAACTTAAGAAGCGGTGCCAAGGCACAGCAAACCCGTCCCTGGCAATCATTTTTGTGTTGACGTAAAAACACAACAGGAAATCTAGTCAAAGATGTAACGTATCAAATTTGGGGTAAATCGGGTGAAAATTGACGATTTCATGCCCATTTGAAATTTTAGGCCCGACCCACCTGACACTGACCCCCCTACCGCTGACTGGAAGGCTATCCCCCTGATGTAATGAGACATATTATAGGATGCTGATTTGAAAGATGCACCTTCAGGTGTTTGTTTCATGTCGATACGACGAATTTGATATGAGTTATGGCGAAAAAACGATTTTTTTTTTTTTTTTACATTTTTGTGTCTACAGCCTAGACCTTCGCCCATTTTGGCTCAAAATTTAATCAGGTGACCAGAAAGTCATAGCCCATCGTACCTGTAATTTTAGTCAAAATCGCACTAGTAGTTTTCGCGTAAAGTTGTGAACAGAAAGACAGACAGACAAACCGAGTGAAAACAATACCCGTCCCCGAGCCCCCCCGGGACGGGGACGGGTAATGATACAATGTTGTTTTCGACTACCTATTGTCTATTAATGTTGTTTTTGTCTGAAATACATATGAATACTATTTTCCACATGAATAAAAAAAAAAAACACCTTACCTCAAACTATTGTCTTGGGAAAAATTCAGTAACTAGACGAACACGTTCCTCAGAATGAACACGCAGTTATCAAGGACCCCATGAACTGAGACATGAAAATGACAAGAATCACAGACATACAAAAACTAGTTACACTGTTCGGAGCTAGGAAGTGACCAAAACGTTTGTAGCTCTTTCGTTTGTGTGTGTGTGTGTGTGTGTGTGTGTGTGTGTGTGTGTGTGTGTGTGTGTGTGTGTGTGCAGTTAGTAAAGCCCTTATCGCTAAAGCCTTCCTTGCCATCAGACCAAACACAGTTGTCTCGTAACCCCTTCGATACGAGGATGCCTTTTACTTTTCAAGCAGGTTATGAACAAACATAGTTGCGCCGTCACTTATATTTCGGTCAGTCAATCAGTTACCAACAGATATTTTGTTCATCTCCGGAAGAACCTCAAATATTGTAACCATTAATGAAATCCACCGGTATATCTAAGTCCCGTAGTCCAAGAAGACTCTCCAAAGCTGATAGTAGTCAAGAGGGTTAAAGAGATTGCTCCCACCTTGAGATGCGCAAAGTAGTGAACAAGTAAAAAGATTATTATAATTAAGCCCTCACACAGCTCGCAGCCCACCTGTCACATCGCCGGATCCTCTCTCAGGCAAAGTCTAGGTCTGCTGAAGAATAGAAAAATAAAAATATGAAAAAAGGCAAATAAAGAATGAGTTGCAGAAAAAGAATAATGAAAGAACGCTCAGCAATCTTCCCTCCGAGCTGTATGTCCATCCACCAATTCGTCCATTCACCCCTCCATCTAATCATTACTCTAACCGCATAATTCTTAAACTATAGATGCTCAAGGCACAAGGAGGTGCTAAGCATGCCCTTCACTTCTTTCATAAAATTTCCACACCTGGGTATTTTAGCAAGAATATTCATATTTTACTGCAGCGTTGGGTTCACAGCCACGGCTAAGCATGTTGTTGAGCAGTTTCGACTGAAACCTGTAGTTCTTATGTGGAAATTTAAGAGCAGCAGGAAACCATCACTGATTTGTTTCAAGTCGCTTGGGGAAATATTTCAAAAAGCGATGAGGCTTGGTTCCAGAGAAGGTTAAAAGCTACATTGCTCTGCCAGCGACCTATTAACACACTTTCAAAGAGGGTGCAGGACTCAAAACAAGCTCATTATCTACTTCAGGAACATAAATCAGGGGAGAAAAGAGGACCTAAGTAGAAGCAACTTCAATTTTTATCTTAATTTAACGTTATACAAAAAATTACAATAATTCATAACTCCACAACAGCTTAGGGAGTCAGAGAAATTTATAAATAAAGGAAAATAATACATATTACGTGACGATCTTCGGCAAAAGAAGCTTTCAGATCCCCATCCAACTGGCATAAACTCTCGCAGTCAATTTCACTTTTTTTTTTTTTTTTTTCGGCCTTCCTCTTCTTACAACAACTAAACTCAAATAAAAGTCTCTCTCTCTCTCTCTCTCTCTCTCTCTCTCTCTCTCTCTCTCTCTCTTTCTCTCTCTCTTTCTCTCTCTCTCTCTCTCTCTCTCTCTCTCTCTCTCTCTCTCTCTCTCTCTCTCTCTCTCTCTCTCTCTCTCTCTCCTATTTTTAGACCGACCGAAAGTTACCTTGCCACCAGAGTATCTATTATGCGTATAAAAAACGATTTATATTTTTGTGAAACTGAGCCTGACTGAGACCCCACAAGTGCTGCTTTTAAGAGAAAATTAATAACAGCGTTACAGTGATTGGCACAGACGATTAGAAGTGTGTGTGTGTGTGTGTGTGTGTGTGTGTGTGTGTGTGTGTGTGTGTGTGTGTGTGTGTGTACCACACACACACACACACACACACACACACACACACACACACACACACACAAGAGATCAATACCATTTTC
The DNA here is from genome assembly GCF_032717465.1 of Coenobita brevimanus. Lineage (NCBI taxonomy): Eukaryota > Metazoa > Arthropoda > Malacostraca > Decapoda > Coenobitidae > Coenobita > Coenobita brevimanus. The sequence continues at coordinate 56,283,941 of NC_137053.1, forward strand.
ATCTATGGACGCCACCTTCACTTTTAAAGAATCCATCATTATCTGACTGAAAGTCCAGTGAGCTGTTTAGACAGAGGGTGAGGAAGCAGATGTCTAGATAGTGTGGGACGAGGAGAGGCCTGTTTAGAGAGGGTGGGAGTGGAAGGGGGCTATCTAGAGAGAGAAAGGGGGGAGGACTGTCTAGAGCAGGAGGGAATGGGAGTTGTCAAGAGAGGGAGGCAGTGGGAGGAAGTTGTCAAGAAAGGGAGGAGGGAAGTTGTCCAGAGAGGGAGGCAGTGGGAGGAGGTTGTCAAGAGAGGGAGGCAGAGGGAAGAAGTTGTCAAGCGAGGGAGGCAGTAGGAGGAAGTTGTCAAGAGAGGGAGGCAGTGGGAGGAAGCTGTCAAGAGAGGGAGGGCAGTGGAAGGAAGTTGTCAAGAGAGGGAAGCAGTGGGAGGAAGCTGTCAAGAGAGGGAGGGCAGTGGAAGGAAGTTGTCAGGAGAGGGAGGCTGTGGGAGGAGGTTGTCAAGAGAGGAAGGGAGCGAGGTAAGGAAAGGAGCATGCCTTAAGGGGGATGGAGGAAGGGAGAGGATGACTAGGGACTGAAGGAAGGGGAGGTGATTTATGGAAAGAAAGGGGGGAAAGAAGGGGAGGGGGCTCTCTGGGGAGAAAGGGAGAAAAAGAAAATGTGTCTAGAAAAGGACGGAGGGAGAGGAAATTGAGGAGGGAGAAGGGATGTCCAGAAAGGGAAGGAGGAGTCTGGAGGGGTGCCCAGAAAGGGAGGAGGGAGATGGAAGAGAGAAAGGGACGGAGAGAGGGTTATAGATGAAGAGAGAAAAGGAAAGGGGAGAGAGAGAAAGGGACCCGGAAAGGGGAAAGAGAGAGCGGCCTAAGAAGGAGGTGGGGGGAAAGAGAAATGAGGGAAGAGAGAGGGGGAGGGGGCTATGTAGCGAAGGAGGAAATGTTTAGACAGGGAAGGGGGAGGGGTGTTGAACCAGAACACTACAAGGTTGACCTCTTCCTCAACTAGGTCAGCCGGATTCTCTCTCTCTCTCTCTCTAATCGCCATAAGAGCCCGTTATAACCCCTTATTAGACTGTTATACCTGGTTTGCCATCATCTGACAGAACTGGCCTGACCGTATAACTCAAATACCAAACCGTGGCTGTGTGAAATTCGATGACCCTAAGCAATGAGGTAGAAAAGAATCTCCTTGGTTACTAGTCAAATTTCTCTCTAATCTGACTTCACGTGACTATCAACTAAGGTGAAGGTGATGGATCTTTGTCAGCTGCAAACAAACGCGCTAAAGGATTTCCGGCACCTTAGTAAAATTCATTGGTGTTAGTGTTAATATAATACTTAACTGCGTCAATAGCAGGAAAAACGACAATCATAGTATTACTTACCCAGTGACTACTACGATTTTTTTGGCTAACTTGTAATGATATAGTAGTAGTAGTAGCAGTAGTAGTAGTAGTAGTAGTAGTAGTAGTAGTAGTAGCAGTAGTAGTAGTAGTAGTAGTAGTAGTAGTAGTAGCAGTAGTAGTAATAATAATAATTATAATTATTATTTTCATTTTTATTATTATAATTATAATAAATCGTTTGGTTTTAGCCTCAGTCAGAATATATTAGTAATTCCGTATCTGAGAAAAGGTCAAGGATTAGGAAATTGGGATGGATGGAAAGCTGGATGCAGCAGGTAGATGGGTGTGTGAAAAGGGAGGTGGATGCTGTAGGGGATGGATAGAGGAGGCAGTGGATGCAGGAAAGAATGGTGGACGTGGGAGGGTGAGGGTGGATGCAGGAGAGGGTGGATTTGGGAGAGGGTGGATGCAGGGGAGGGTGGATGTGGGAAGGGAGTGGACGTGGTAGGGGTCCCCTTATCCAAGGTGTGTTTCTTCTCAGCTATAGATACAAAGTTGGAATAAATTCAGTAGTGCCTTATAAAAATGGGCCAAGCTTCCATTCATTAATTTTAAAACCATGGAGATTCTCAGCGAGCTTTCAAAGTTTTCTCCGGCATGAAAAAAAAAAAAAAGTTGAAAATTCCTCGTACAATTCCCTGCACAAACCCAGACCACACAATTAGTAATGTGTTCGGCCTGCGATATTCTGACTGCAAATCATTCCAGTACCGCGAGTTAAGTGTTCTCTTCCCAGGATGACTGTGTTTACATGACCCTAACCTAATCTAATCTAACCTAACCTAGCCTAGCTACCTAACCTAATCTGCCTTGACCTAACGTAACCAAACCCCTGCCTAACCTAGCCTAGCCTAACCTCACCTAACAAACCCATATTCACTGACCTACCTCAGACTAACGCAACCCCACCTGTAAATGAAAAACTGCCCTACTTGATTCCAGTACGAAAAGATGTTTTCAGTCAAGAGTGCACAGCCGGCAAGAACTGGAAGCTGGTCTATGATCGCCGAAATCACTTTTCTTGTTATCATCTTTTTTGAAGGAACATTTATAGCCGTATTACTGGACAGTTTAGGAGACTCTAAATTATATACCTTTTCTTTACAGTTGCTTCTTTGTTTCTTTTTTTCCTTCTTTTCTTTTGCATGAAAGACGTTCATATTTTTATTATCACTGTTTTATTATATTATTATTATTGTTATTATTAATATTATTATTATTATTATTATTATGATAATGATGATGATGATTATTATTTTTATTTTTATGTCATTTACGGAAATAATCGGCATGAGTTGGAAGCATAATCTCCAGCACCATTACATCATTTTTGTGCTTTATCATCATCGACTGAAAATTGTGCCTATGTATCTTGGCTTAGGAAGATCTGTAGCATTCATTTTTTTTTTTTTTTTAGCCTAAATGGCTCGCTTGGTAAGCTGCTGTACTCACGCAGTTGCAAGCGCTGGTTCGAATCCTCGCAATATTTAATTTAGGGTTTCTCCCTACGTGTCATGTAGGGTTGGTGGAGGATTAGTGCCCCTCCCTGTAAAACAATTAACTCTAAGCCCTTGGCCACCCCGTTTGGGATACATGGCGTCTGGCAATGAATGAATGAAGAAGAAACAAAGGCTTATCAGTACTCTCATGGGTCATTTTTACGTAAGAATTCGGCGAGAGGTGGATTTACAGTGAAAATAAATGGTCTTTTTTGCTTTTTTCCTCTTCAGCTGAATATTATGGCTTTACTTCCGTCTTTAAGGAGGCTCCCTGGCATCTCCCCCCTACCGGAAACGTTAAATGAGGAAGTAAAGAAGCCTTGTGGTGCTGATGTGGATCTGATTGAAAGTGTTACGAGAAATGCTTTGAAATGTATTGGCCATGTGGAGAGGATGGAGAATGAGAGACTGACTGGAAGAGTGTGTGTGAGTGAGGTAGAGAGGGAGAGGAGGAGGGGGAGCCCAAGAATGAAATGGAGGTATGGATTGGAGAGATATACTCTTATAAAAGAGAGGTGAGTGAGTTGGACTGAGGACTGCAGAATGGCAAAGGGCTGGGGGAGGTGGAGGCGATTTGCTTGTGGCAACTCCATACGGGATTAAAGCATCTGGGAATGAATAAATAGATAGATAGATAAATGGACAGAGATGGATAGAAAGATAGATAGACAGAGAGATAGATAGACTGATAGATAGACGTTAATAATATCATGTTTGTTTTACGGCATTCAAAAAACATAAATTACATAAAAGGGACGGCTGTGGTGTAATAGAAAAAAATAAACCAGTGAGAGAGATGATGAGCTTCCAAAACTAGGGTGCGAATGTCTTGTGGTGACGAAGGAGCTTGCGTATTGAGCAGTACTGTAACTCTCTCTCTCTCTCTCTCTCTCTCTGCTTCTGTGTGTGTGTGTGTGTGTGTGTGTGTGTGTGTGTGTGTGTGTGTGTGTGTGTGTGTGTGTGTGCGTGCGCGTGTGTGCGCTTTCACCTCTGTCATAGTCTACTGTACTTCCTCGCCGATATCAAATTATGTAACATTTTTGCTTGCCTAACTGTACAACACTTTTTTTTTTTTTTATCTCGCAGCATCTCTCCCCAGTTCTCATCACCACCTCTGTTCCCTCTCTTTCCCCATCCTCCCTCTCTCTCTCCATTTTCCCATCCCTCACGCCACCTGATCCCCTCCCCCTCTCGCCACCTTCCCTCCATTCTCCAGCCTCCCTCTCCTTCACATCAAACTTCTTTATCGTTCAAAAACCTGCCTGTAACGTAGCATTATCCTTCTCAGGCCTTAACTATCTCTCTTCTTCCTCAAGTTTATTCTCCACCTGCTGTCTCCTTTTTTCTCCTTCTCTTGCACTTCTTATTCTTCTCCATCCTCCCTCCCTCCCTTGGATAATTATTTCTCCTTTCTGCATTCCCTTCTCTTCCTCTCCTATTCTTCTGCCGTATTTTCCTGCAAAGATTCTCCCTGGCCTCCTTTTCCTCAATCTTCCTCTTCTCCTACACTTTGTAATCTTTTTCCTCCTCTCCCTCCCATATCTTTATCCAATTTCCTTTCTATGTCCCCCTGTCTTCCCCGCTCACCTCCTCTCTCTAATATCCTGTTCATGATATACGGGTAAACTTCTCTCCCCACCCTTTCTTTTCACCTGTCATCCTCCTACTTACTTTATTTTCCCTTCGTTTCCTTTATCGATCTCCCCTTCTATGTTCCCCTCACTTCCAGTCTTAACTCTCTTTTTCGTGAGTTTTGTTTTTGGTCTTCCTGCAAGCTTCTCTCCTCCAGTCTCCTTTCCATTTCTTTATACCATTTCCCTCTATCACTTCCAATCCCCTCCTCTGTCATCTCTTCTCTGATAAGTAATACTTGTTTCTGTAATGGTTGGTGACGGCGACCAACACCCACTAACTTGAGGTAGTGCTGCCTACTTCTTCCCTTACCTTTATTATCTATTTCTATCTGCCCTTCTCTCTTGATACTTCTCCTTTTCTTTCTTGTCACTTTTAATTACTCTTCTTTCCACTTAACGTGGCTCCACATTATGTGACAAATCTAATGGTTTCCCGTAACTCAGAAAACCATTTACAACGCAGGGTGGTAACCATATTGCTAGATAACGGAGTGAAATGGAGCCTACTTTGATGCCTCGGCAAACTGGATGGAGAGACGCAAAGGCAGAATCCACCCACAGACCACACCTTCACACTTTTCCCCGCGCCTCGCAGACGCTGTCATTTTTAAGGGAATATCGGTTCATTGCACCATATGACCCTGCAGGGGCGATAGACTTCATGTGGTTGATGGACCTGCACGGCCAGAGACTGGGGATGATCAACAACAACTTGTTCCAGCCACAAACATCGCTTCCTTCCTCAGGCTTCATCCATTGCCTTTTTCCAATCCCTCTTTTTTCCTTCGCCACTCTTCCCTTCGCCGTCCCACTCTCTCATTATCGATTCTTTGTTCTGCTTTCTATAATAATCTTTCCCCCGCTCCCGCCCTCCTACCTGTTCTCTTCTTCCTCTTTAGGTTGCTTGAATATTATAGATTGCATAAGTGGCCCGGACGTGTATGTGCGTCTGTGTGTGTGTGTGTGTGTGTGTGTGTGTGTGTGTGTGTGTGTGTGTGTGTGTGATGCCATGATCTGAGAGTAGCCCAAGGAGATCAGATGGCACCTCCCCCTCCTCTCTCTCTCTCTCTCTCTCTCTTTCTCTTTTATGCATCCGATTCTGGGCATAGGCTTTGCTTTCATTAACCCGCTACTGTACTTGTTACGAGGACTTTGCATAGCTTTTCGACATCATCATCATCATCATCTAACTCTGTCCTCTGTATATATCAGCAACAATATCAATATCACCGTCATCAACACTGTTAATCGATATAATTATGCATCATCACGAACATTCCAATCCTATTCCCATTAACACAAGTGGAGTGCGTAGAATCCAGAAACATGAAAACACAGAATCAGGAGAAATACATCAGCAGACTGCAGGGATTAATGATGCGAATATCTGGGAGGTCGGGTTGGGGTGGGGGTGAGGTTGGAGGTAAAAGGAGAGGGGAGGGTCTGTTGATTACAAAGTTAAAAATGAGGGTATCCGGAAAAGTTGCTAATTGGGAAGAAATAGTAGATTCGACCTGGCTTGGAACCTCTTGTCGATGTGGCATACTGTCGTTACCTGTACATATGGCGGGTTGAGTAGAAGGAAGAGGGAGCAGGGGCGGAGGGGGGGGAAAGAATAAGGGAAAGGGAGAGGGGAAGCAGAGGGGTTAGTTGTAGGAAAAACAGGGATGGCAGAGGAAGAAAGGTAAGAGAAAAGAAAGATAGGAGGGAGAGGTGAGATGGAGAAAGCATTATTTACAGCGGTGTTGCCTAGGAAGCTGGGGATTAAAAAAAAAAAAAAAGCGGAATATTTTCTTCACTCTGTCTTGAATCAGAAGCGATCGTCCCCAGTGGCTGATATTAATGACCATTAAAAGAAGCTACAACTTTTGACAGAAATACTGATCCACTTCATAACAAAAAATAACAAAAAATAATGTGAATCTGAAGCGACTTAAAACCCTGTGTAGGGTTCTTTTCAACCCAACACACTTTAAAAAAATATTAACGTATGGAGTTTTGTAAATGTTCGACCTAAAAGTGGACCAATATTACTGTCAATAATTGTATAGTTGCTCAAAACGCTCTCTAGACAGCCAAGCCCCTACTAATACGCATACCTTCATCACACGTTAGCATTCTGTTATATTATTTACTTGTCTGAATTAGCAGTTTGGCTCGTAATGTTTCTCCTTTTCAAAATCAAACAATGCATGGACCACTATGATACCGGCACTACTCATCTCTGACTCGGTACTTTTTCTTTTTTACTAGCACTGCTCTGCCAGTACCTGTAGTCTGAAGAGAGTACGCAGCCTCATGAACGCAGATTCTATGTCGTTATGACGTGGTTCGGTCTGTCACACATTAAACCCCTCTGTTCGATGACGTATTTCGTTTTCGTCTTACTGTTTCTAGACAATTTTATTCTGCCTCAAGGAGATATTTGGAAGTGCAGGGGAGCTTTTACTGTTTTCAATAATAAAAGGCCATCAAAGATCAGATCCTCTGGAGGTAGCTAGAATGGGGTAAAAAAAAAAAAAAAAGGTCCCTGGGTTGAAGAGATTAATAAAACCAGTATTAATTCAATCTCCTGTGACTCCTTTGCAAGCTATATAAAATAATCTGGCATTAGCTGTAATATAATACCAGTAGTGGAATTATCCTTGGTGTGTGAGGGTTAATGGTGCCACTAATAAAAAGCTTCTCATAGTAAGGAAGATTTCTGAATCAAACTCAGTCCCTTCATTACGATCATGTCTTATTTCATCTTATTCTTGTTGGCACTAGACGATTTTGTTTAGTTTGGGGAAAACTTTTCGTAGGGACTCGTGAAAGATAATTCTATCCCGTCCACTTTGAAAAGTCTCTTCCAAGCTGGAGAAAGCTGTCTGGAGACAGACAGTATTAAGATAAGAAAAAGTCTTCTGTGAGAAGGGGTTAAGCGGTTTTACCAAATACTAGGAGTTAGGGTCGTATTCTATGTGGTTTTGAAGATTTCTCTACAACTCTTGCATACCGAATTAGTCTGCACATTACTACTCATTATCCTCTTGTAAGTTATTGATACAAACTAAGTCGATACTGAAACGATATAATAAAAAGAATGCTAAAATGAAATATGAAACATAAATCGCAAAGGAAGAGGTGCTACGATGTGTCCTGTGGCAACTGGAATACACGCCATACTTATTTTGCTGTTGTTGTGAAGGAAGATGGTAGTATGGAGAATGATTTTAAGGAGAGAGTACAGTAAGACTGGATGGTGGCAGGAGTTTTTAGAACAAAAATAAGAATATAAGTACTGGAGTAAAAGACGCCTTGCATAATAGTCCATTATTTACAACACTATCGTAGAGTTTTGAGGCGCGGACGAGGCTTGAAGGGCATAAAACATGATGAAAGCTGATGAACCAAAAAAAAAAAAAAGTTTATAATAAAAAAGTAAAACAAGGAAATTTAATGCTTCCCAAGACAAAAAAAAACAAAAAAACAATAATGCCATCGCACCAAGAAGGTTAAGTGTAGGTGACCTGCCCTAGATGGCCTGCTTACACTCCGACTGCATTACCCGAACAAGATTGAAAAAATAAAAATAAATAAAGTCATAACGATCAAAATGTAAGGCGTGTAACAAGAAAAAGCTTCCCCAGACAAAAGGCAAAATAACAAGACTGACATATAAGTTGTTACGATGAAAACATATTATAATGAACACAAGCTTCTCGCAGAGGTAAGGTAAAACAATACGATAGCGGGGAACCGGGAGGCGACACTAATGGCGGACGGGCGTAAAAAGAGCAATGAAAATAAGCACGCCTTGCTCTAATTAATCCCTAGTCTCTCCACCCTTCACTACGACGACGTCTTATAAGTCCTTGAGCAGAGTTCATTGGCTCCACGGCTCAGAGTATTTTTCTTTTTCTGGTATAAAATTTATCTGAACAGCAAAGCCCCTGCATCTCAGTATACATCTCTGTCTGTCTGTCTGTCTTTCTGTCTGTCTGTCTGTCTGTCTGTCTGTCTCTCTCTCTCTCTCTCTCTCTCTCTCTCTCTCTCTCTCTCTCTCTCTCTCTCTCTCTCTCTCTCTCTGTATATATATATATATATATATATATATATATATATATATATATATATATATATATATAGGTAGATATATATATATATATATATATATATATATATATATATATATATATATATGTATATATATATATATATATATATATATATATATATATATATATATATATATATATATATATATCCATCCATCCTCATCCAGTCCTACGTTGCCCATGAGAAGAGTAGGAGCCTGGGGCTAGGCAGTTGGTCCTGACATTTAAGATGAGAGTGACCACCCTCACTCATCCCTGAGTGGCGTAACGTGAACAATAAACCCCAACCATCCCTTGGATATAAATTTTCACCGACTCAATCCGATTCAAGCACAATAATTACCCACTAAACAACCAGGCGCCAAAATTTGGTTATATGGTTACCACCCAGCGTAGTAAATGATTTCCTGGTGTACAGGAAACCATTTGGCTTGGCACACAGTGTAGAGTCACTCACAGGCGGAAGGAAGAGGCAAGAATAAAGGAAAGAAAGAAGAGGGAGTGTAAAGTCGCCCGTAGGTAGAAGGACGAGGAAAGACTGAAGGAAAGAAAGAAGAGGATGGAAGGAAAGAAGGATGGGGAAGACCAAAGGGCAGACACCCGAGAGCAGCACTACATCGAGTGAGTGGATGGTGAGCGCCCCACCTACCATATATATATATATAGATATATATATATATATATATATATATATATATATATATATATATATATAGATAGATAGATAGTTAGATAGATAGATAGATAGATAGATAGATAGATAGTTAGATAGATAGATAGATAGATGGGTAGATTTTTTTTAATGCAAATGCTATAACTTCCCGAGGATTGTATCGTTAATACAAATACACGTATTTGATTCTACTTATTACTCATTATAAGCAAGTAAATCACAAATCAAACAGGTTAGAGGGCCCGCTTGAAGGAAACTTTTCCAGATTGTAACTGCGTTTGAAACGGAACAGAATACTTCCTTGTACTGAGATGGCTGTTTGGTGTCTGGTGGTTTTGCGCCCGTGGTGGGTACTATACCGTCTTTTAACAGTTCTGGGGCTTTGAAATAATTTTAAATGCCTTACTCTGATGAAGGAGTTTCGAGATAGGCTACAAGGCCCATCATTATGTATGGGAATTTTCAGGAAGCAAAGGCGTGAGGCCGGGACAGTGAGCGATGGTATGATGAACGAGAAGAAGGTAGGAAAAGATAAAAACTCAGAAATGTAATTATGTCGTCATTGTGAAAAGGCTAATGAGTCTGTGCATGCTGTAACTACCATCCACTCACTCACCTCTCAACTGGCACAAAGGCAACCGCAAAAATGCCGACTTTTGTTACACAGACCAGTTATGATTTAGGTCTTGTGGTGGCCAAGTTTCCTAAAGGTTCATTTCACTCGCCATTACATAATTAGCGAAGAGATGTTACTGGGCGGTATTCATAAACTTTCCTTTATCTTATGTGGAGCACAAGATTGTTATCCCTTGGTCTTCACTCAGACAACTATCAAATACTTCAAATCCAGACTAGAATGTAACACACACACACACACACACACACACACACACACACACACACACACACACACACACAATATTCTTTTACTATAATTAACTGATATGGAGACTTTTTTATGTAAGCAGAAAATTAACATCCTTCATAAGCATGACTCACTATGAAAATGTTAACCCAAGGAAGAAGGAAGTGTTAATAAAATATGAATAACGAAACTTAAAGAAAGTCGAAGTATTAACACATGAAGCCGGGAGGTATCTTTTTATTACATTCTTACCTGTCGACTTTATTGAACTTAGAATAGACTTTTAGAACTGGCAGAGTCAGATATAACCTTAATAAAAACTTTCATTGTGAGAAACCTTTCGTTAGTTGAATAAAATCATCAGGCAACAGTAGGAATAAACTAAAGAGGATGTCACCTAGACTCAAGAAGGTAATGAACTGTGCAAAGGCCTAATTAACCTCTTCAGTACGATGATATCTTAGTTTATTATTGCTACCGCCGGAAGATGTTATTCAGGGTTGGAGAGACTTAACATACTGAATGATAGGATAAAGACTTCATTTCCTCCCCCACTAGATGGGGACTCTGCAAAGCTGAATATAATCGACTGGTAGCAGCAAGAATAAAGCAAAAAAAAAAGTAATTAAAGTGAAGAGGGTTAGTGGAAAAGGAAGTGTTCCAGAAGTGTGTAAAATCAACTCAGTCATGAAGGAAGAATAAGTAAATTACGCAAAATGTCACCCACCCATAAAGGAGATATGAATGAAGTGTACAAATATTTAAGGAACAAAATGTTATTAGGGAACTGCGCATTTTTTTATCAAAGAATATAGAATAATCAAGAACTACAGACAAATCAAACAAAAAAGTAGCTGCAAATACAGTATAAGGTAAACCATAAAATTGCATCACAGGAAAGTACAAAAAGTAAACTAGTTATCATAAAGGAAATTATACTGGTATGGACATAACAATCTCATGAATGAATATGGAGGGCTAAGGAAGTATCAACGAATCTAATGAACTCCGCAATGATAAAGGAACAAGGAAGTATTATGCCTCTCACGGTCGGATCTTCTTCGGTAATTAAACCTGCCAACACCACACGATACCATTCAACTGAGAGCGAGACACAGGAGCCTCGGAGTGTTAGTCCCGTCATCCTTAACCCTCTCATGGTCTGGACAATTCTATCACTCTATTCTAACATCAGACGATATTCTTTTGTTTCAGAGATAACCTCCCCTTCTCACAAAGAAGGAATTAACAGTCTCCATTACCCCTTCACTATGAGATGCCTTTTCCAAACTAGATAGAATCGTTTGGTGGCAGCATGAATAACATTTAAATGATGTCCTGTGACTGAAAAGGCTACATCTAGTAAAAAAAAATATATATTTAACTCACTGTTAAAATATGTAAAAGACATTGGTGAAATGTACTAAAATGTAATCTGAACAAGGAACCTGCTTACACCTGAGAAAGACGAAGGAGAAACAAAATGAATATAGGCATAAAAAGAGACGAATAATAACAACAACAACAAAAACTAGTATACTCCACTGCCAAATTAAATCACTCACACGTCTCTCAGCCGACAGCTGGGAAAGTCAATGGAGAAACACAACGCGATAAACACTGGCATCAACAGAGATGTGCACAAAGATAAAAAAAAAACAAGGAACTCTGTTACGTGTCTTACACAAGTTACTCACACCTTTCGTACCTGACATCTGAGAAAGACAATCGAGAAACACAAGTCAGTAATACATACATAAAATTCGGTAAACACAAATATAAACGAGAACGTATGCAAACTCTAATCTAACCTCACTCACACCTGAGGATGGTACCACAAAAATACAAGATGATAAAAAACAGGTATGAAATGCGATAAAGTAATTTAAAGAAATCTCAAGCGTTCCAAACTGCCCAAACTTCTCTTCTCTGAAATCTGACGAAGACAAATGTAAAACAATTAAAACAAGCACCAACGTTGGCACACTACAAATTTAATGATGAGGAATGCAGACAAGCACCTGGTCCACTTAACAGTGCCATGAATTTCTCACTTAACTGTCTTGTTTACTCTTGTGGAAGACAAAAGAGAAGTACAATGCAATAAACACGAGCATCCACAGAAGCAAAAAGCGATAAACAAGAGAACAAGCAGCACACCAGTTCACTCAACAGAAACATAAATCACACACCTCTCATCTGAGAGAGAACCAGACGGCAATTTGCATAGGTATTAAAAGAAGTATAAACACAGCGATAAACAAGAACGCAAACAACTTCATAATCCACTTACTAGCCTCATAAATCGTTCAAACTTGAGAAGCGAAAGTAGAACCCAAAGTAATAAACACGGATATCGGAAGAGGCAAACACAACCCTAAACCAGAAAGCGCTCAGAGAGAGCATACGTCCGCCAATGCCATTGTCATTATAAAAGATCCGGATCCGGATCCGTGGATATAGGATCTGGATCCAGATCCGGATCTGCCCCAAAATTTATTAAATTCTTTTTTGGTCCATGGCCCACCCTTCCACAAAACTTCATCAAAATCCGTTCATAACTTTTTGAGTAGGCTCATCCCGGATTCGGATCCTTGGATATAGGATCAGGACTCGGACCTGGATCAGTCCCAAAATTTAATCAATTCATTCTTGGTCCATTGCACACTTTTCCACAAAATTTCATTGAAATTCATTGAGATTTTTTGGAGATATTGTGCGGGATACTTTGGATCCGGATCCGGATCCGGCCCAAAATTTAATCATTCATTCCCTGGTCCATGGCCCACCTTCCACAAAACTTCATCAAAATTCGTTCATAACTTTTTGAGTAATCCTGCTAACAGACAGACAGACAGACAGTTAAACCAACTCGGGGTAAAACATAACCTCCTTGGTGGAGGTGGTAAGAAAGAACATAACCCACTCCTCCAGTCTACCGTCATAAATTAATCACACATCTGTCTCACCTGGACAAATTCCCATCTAATTAACACCTGAGGGAATCTGGTGTTAGATTATGTAAGGGAGGGGTGTGCTTGCCAATCGAGAATTCAGGTGTAGAGGTGGGAGGTGTCGAGAGGAAGGGGGAGAGGGTAAAGCGATGGGGGAAGAGTGAGATGGGGTGGGGCAGAGGAAATAGGGGAAGGAGGGAGAAGGAGGGATAGGGGGTGGAGAAGGAAAAAGGAGGTAGTATGAGGTAGGATGGAAGAAAATGTTTGGAAGTGGAGAAAAGGGAAGGGAGATGGGGGTGGGTGTGGTGGAGAAAGAGGGAGCAAGCGAAGGGAGACAGGGTGGAGGGGTTGGAGGAAGAAAAGAAGGAGGGTGGAGAAAAGGGAAGGGGTGTAAGGGGAATGGATAAAGAAGAGAATGAAAGAAGGGATAGGGCAACGAAGGAAGTAACAAGCGGAAGTAATGAGTGTGGAGATAGGGTGAGGGAATGACGGATGGAATGGGGGGTCAGGGGAGGTGGAGAGGGTGGAGGTAAAGGAGAAGAGACCGAGAAAAGGGAGGTGGAGGAGGAGGACGTGGAGACAGAAATATAGGTGATGGAGGTGGAAGTAAAGGAGATAATAAAGGGAGGAGGGAGAAAGAGAGAGGGTTGAGAGTAATGGGAGGGAGGAAAGTAGGTAGGTGGGGAGAGAATAGCAATTACGTAACAGGCACAGAGAAATCCGTGGACAGTCTTTTACTTTTAACTAATAACAGAAAATTGGAGGTGTCGAGGAAGTGAGGGAGACGAGAGAGGTATGGGGAGGTAGAGAGAAGGAAGACTGTGTAAGACGCTGAAGGAAAGCAAACAATATTATTATTATCATTATTATTAATAAGATGGAAGATTGTGTAAGACGCTGAAGGAAAGCAAACAATATTATTATTATTATCATTATTATTATTATTATTATTATTATTATTATTGTTATTATTATTATGATTGTTGTTTTGTTATTATTATTATTATTATTATTATTATTATTATTATTATTATTATTATTATTATTATTATTTTGAAGGAGGCTGAGTTCGATACATAAACGTGCACTATGTTCCAACCACTCCTCAAACTTAATTAGTTACATTGGGTGAGGGTGATAGAGGAGTGGATGGTGAATAGGGGGGTAGATGAGGACAGAGAGAAAATTGCGTAGGATACACTGGAACACAAACATTTTATTTTGCTGCTACCTAGTCTCAGTGCCCCACCGCCTCTTAATCATTAACAGAAAACTAGAGGGGTGGTGGAGTAGGGGGTAGGGAAGAGGGAGGTTGGGTGAGGGAGGTAGGGAGATGGGGAGAGGGGGGAAAATAGGAGGGGAGGGGAGAGGGGCAGAGGGAACACTACATAGTAAGAAACAGCGGGTGAACAAGTACTTTATTTCTTATGTCCTGGTTTCGAATACCTGCCCTGTCATCATGTAACAAATAAGAAGAATACTGAAAACTGGAGATACGGTAGGGGTGGCGGATGAGGTGTTGTGGGGGAGGCAGGAGAAAGCGGAGAGGAGAACTGCGTAACAAGATGCAATAGGAGAAAAAGTTTATATTAAATTTCCTGTTACCTGGTTTCCATTACGCGCCCCACCATCTTATAGAAAACTGAAGATATAGAAGGGATGAGGAGGTGAGACGTGGCAGGGAGGGGCGTAGGAGATGACGGAGGGAAATGTTACATAACAAGGAGGAAGGGGAGAGCATTAATTTCTCTTACTGTTATCTGGTTTCGACTACATGCCCAGCCATCTTGTAGCTAATAATAAAAAACGGAGATGTAGAGGGGATGGGGTGGTGAAAGTGGCTGGGAGGGGGGAGGAAGGGAGGAGAGATTGCGTAACAGGGAGGAGAAGGAGTAGAAAGAGGAGGAGGAGGAGGGGAAAGAGGAGGAGAAGGAGAAAGAGGAGGAGGCAAGGGAGAAGAAGGAGGAAAAGAGCGAACATTTATTTCTCCATCTGAGCTGATTTTTACATTCATGCTTCACGTACAATTCTTATTTGATAATGAACCTTTTTTGCCACCTTGCGTAACCCTTTGCATTTAAATGGCGGGTGCGGCGTTAAGTGGCACAGCCTCCCTTTTGGGGGTGCTGTCTCTTTAATTTCCTCTCATAATGCATAGTGGGTCTCTCTCTCTCTCTCTCTCTCTCTCTCTCTCTCTCTCTCTCTCTCTTATAAAGCTTTGAGTTAGCTGGTTTTCTTACACGAACCGGACATCACAGTAACTACAAACTGTCCATCTACTTACCAAGTCCTTTATTAACTTTTCCGTAGTTTCTGTGTGTGTGTGTGTGTGTGTGTGTGTGTGTGTGTGTGTGTGTGTGTGTGTGTGTGTGTGTGTGTGTGTGTGTGTGTGTGCGCGCGTGCATGAGTACACGCGCGCGCTCCTTGTCACCCCATTTAACCTCCTCAGCCAAAATATTCTTGAGCTGATTTATTATCTTCTGGTGTTTGTCAGTCTAAAATGATAATGATGTGTTTGGCCCGGCAGGATTAAATGGAATTGTTCCTGATCCCTTCAACCCAAAGGTCTCCAGTGGTCTGGGCAAAAGCGTGTGGGGTTAACATCAATGAGCAATAAAAAGTCCTTTGGCTGTTGTTGTTGTTGCTACTGCTGCTACTTACCCGCGGTCTGTCTAGCGCCCCACTGTGGTAGACAACGCCTCACCAGGGTCAGGCCAGAGTCCTTCCCTAGGCGAGGTGCAGCGAAAAATGAGATCTGGCTCCAAGGTGGACGCCGCTCCACCCAGGGTACACAGCGCCACCACCTGCAGTCTACTTGTCGGTGCCTCGTTTGGCTGTAAGGTCCATACTTGTAAATCCTACATACTAAATGATTAGAAAAGTCGTCTGCTGCTAGGATGGACACGAGTTCGATCCCAGACTAGGGCAAGGAACGGCCTGATGATCTGAATTTCTTTAAGGCAGACTTTACTAACAGTTTTTACGGATCTTCTGCAAGACTCACTGAAATAATAATAATAAAAAAAAAAACACTGCTTATAACATAACACCAGTTTCGAATGACAACCCTGGCATTAATTCATTATGGATGTTGGTTATTATTGCGGAAATGGGAACATAATTATGAAACTGTTTGGCATGTAGGAGGACAGCCCAGCCATAGAGAAAAGGCTGTCAAGTCAGTGCAAAATTGAAAAAAGGGGAAAAAAAACTCACAGCCTATTTTCTCTTTTACTTAAACACCTGACACCTGATTCCTTCACTCCCTATCTGCTGGCACCATCTCCTTCCTTCTGTCTATCTATTCGTCCCCTATCACTACCCCACACGCCTATTCCTTCACTCACCATCTACTTCTTTCACCTTTATTCTCCCTATCTGTGCTTCGCCTGTCACTAACTAATGCAGCCCATATGCACTTGTCACTCAGATTACTCACCTGACACTTGGCTCATCTATCATCCTTCCGACAGTATTTAATTCCCTGTCTACATCCACCACCGTCTATTCTTTCATCTTCCCCTACCCGCACCTCCAACCACAAACACCTCACTCACCACCTCCCCTTACACCTTAGCACCAAGCCCAAGCATCCTCGAAAAACATATCTTTTTCTCTTTTCCATCAGTCCCCAATTGCACTCCCTATCTACCCCCTCCATCCCATCTGTTCACCTACTCATCGCTCGCACTACTAAATTCTTCCACCTACGTGCCTTTAGCGATCCACTGGTCCCGTATTTCACTTTCTTGCGACTCCCGTCTTCCACTTCTCCCACACACACACACCCTCGTCACTACCCACTTACCCACTTACCATTACCCCAGTTATGGCTGCCATACTATGTCAGGCTTAACATTGAATCAGACACAAGCATCGCGTTTTTGTCCATTTGCATACTCTGGTACGCAGGTGGTATGCAAACCGGATGGGTCGCCGTCGAAGTAGCGGCTCGTAAAATCAGTGAAGAAACGCATATAGTCAGGCTAACAGATTCGTCTTGGAAAAAAAAAAAATCGCCATCTACCCAGCTTGCAGAAGGAATCAATACAGAAAGCACCTAAAATGGACCTCATCATAAACACCTCCGGGTAGATGAGAGTCTCGGACAAATCAAAAGTGATATAAAAACTGGAAAATGAGATGAAGGAAGCTACAGTAAGGAGAGAACCACATATTAGCTACAGCAATCAAGAGTGGTAGAGCGTTAAATGTCCTTCTCACCTCAAATCACTGGGTTAGTCTCGAGCAAACTGAAGGTTATATAAAAACTATGGGAGAGAATTCGGAAAGTAAGATTCAGAAGTGAAAATGAAGAGCATAAAACCAAGTAGTTCCTGGATGAAGCATGTTAAATACACCTCTCTTAGGAAACACCTTTGAGTAAGTTAGAGTATGAAGTATTACAATGAAAAAAAAAAATAAATAAGAAAGGGCGAAGGAAGGCAAGAGTTAGAGGAGTTACGCCATTGGGCAAAATACAATATGACAAATTGCAAATAATATAAAAAATAGGGAAACTTATGAGGAAAGCTTGAAATAGTTGTGGTAATGAGAGGAAGAAAACCAAGCACTTGCTGGGGGAATCAATGGAGGAAGCAGGTTAAATAAAGTCTTCAACAAATTATAAGCTACTGATAATCCTGGTTGTAAATAACTTTTTTTAACAGGTTTTTGTCATTATTACATACATATACCGATTAGAAATTACATCATATTTCCTCCTTAGATCTCCTACATCAAGGTTGGCCATGGTACAGTTGAAAATTTTTTATGGAACAGGAAGCTCAGCCAAGTGCCAAAACCCGTTAGTTATTTACCAACAGTTAGTCGAAGCTAATTTGGTGGAAAAGAAAGATAATTAAGAAACATAAGATGTTTTCTGGTGGCCTAGTTTCCTGCTTAAGAGAAATGACCGTGGGATTCTATTGCATTTACACTAATTTGACAATGATCTCTAAAACCCTTTCAACTGGGGGATTAAGCGCCAACAGAATGGAGTGTTGACTGTTTAGTAATAAAGGAGATCCATTTCTACCTATTAAGTAAGAATAATCGAATTTCAGGCAACCACGCATTGGTATTTAGGTTGTGGGAGTGGCTCAGCACCATCAGATATAAGCAAACCGACAACAGTTACCAGGCGTGTAGCCACACTTCACTCCCATGGAAGTACCTCTTTGGGTTGACGGCAGCCCTCCATCCTCTACCCATTAATCCACAGAAAACACAAAGAAATTGCCCATTAACGCTGCATTGCACCCTATAAAACTGATTTACTAGCTTCCCTCGGCTTACAGTACCAATTGTATGCTAAATGTGAAATTCATAGCACATATCTGGAAAGGGAATGTTCGGAAACTATACTTTAGGAATTGTAGTTACATTAGCAAGATGTATATATATATATATATATATATATATATATATATATATATATATATATATATATATATATATATATATATATATATATGTACAGAGAGAGAGAGAGAGAGAGAGAGAGAGAGAGAGAGAGAGAGAGGCGAAAATAGGAGTTGGATAAAAAGAAAACAGACCTGCGGAAAAAAAAAAAAAAAAAAAAAAACTGTTAGGAAGAGATCAGAAAACCAAGGACGGCTGGAGGAAAATAAGGGAGAACTGGAGAGAAATGGGGGAGTGAATATGGGGTAGAGATGGAGAAAAATGAGAGAGTGTTGGAGGGAAATGAAAGAGAGTTGGATGAAAATGAGGGAGTCAGAGGAAAGTGAAGCAGAACTGGAGGATAATGAGAAAGTTGGAGGATACTGAATCAACGGAAGCAGAAGAATGAAAACAATAACTACGAGGAAGAGATGAAGTGAAATGAGAAATAGTTGTGGGAAAAAACAGGAAAATGAGAAAGAATTAGAGGAAGACTAGGAGGAATATGTGGCAGAGGTGAACTAAAATGAGGAAAATATAGAGGAAAATTAGCTGAAAGAAAATGACCAAGAGTTAAACGAAAAGGAGGACGTATTGAATGAGTATGAGGAAAAGGTGGTAACAAATGAGAGTTGGAGATAAATCAAAGCTGGAAGAAAATAAAGGAGAACTGGAGAAAAAGAAGGCAAGAGTTGGCGAGAATAAAGTACAGCTGTAGAGGAATGGAGATAAATGGGAGATAAATGAGGACTGGAGAGGAGAATGATGGAGAAGTGAATATGGGAGAGTTGACAAAACATGTATGCAGCTTAGGGACGCAAACAAGTTAATCAACACAACTTGGTCAGATAATAAAAGGCGATGCAGGTCAGAGGTATGTTGGAGAATCATACCTACATAATGATATAGACTTTGTTGTGAAGTACTGTTTTCATGCATTGTTACAAGGGTTAATGTTCAGCAGCAGATGGGAGATGTGGCTGTGTGAGGTGTGGCAGTATGAGAGGTGTGGTGTGACTGTGTGAGAGGTGCGGTGTGGTTGTGTGAGAGGGGTGGTGTGGCTGTGAGAGGAGTGGTGTGGCTGTATGAGGCGTGGTGTGGCAGTGTGAGGTGTGGTGTGACTTTTGTGAGGACTGTTATGCTTGTGTGAGGTGTGGTTGTGTGAGGCCTAGGTATTTTAGGTGTGGTGTGGCTGTGAGAGCTGCGGTATGGCTGTGTAAGATGTGATGTGACTGTGCGAAATGTGGTGTGGCTGCTTGAGGTGTGGTAGGAGAGGTAGTATGGCATGTGGGTCAGCTAAATGTAGCAGTGTATGGTGTGGTGTGGTAACTAGTGGTACAAGTATAGTACTTTGAGGTACGGTAGTGTTTGGTATGGTTGTATGAGGTATGGCAATGTGTGGCGTGGAAGTGTGAGGTATGACAGAATGTGGAGTGGTAGCGCGAGGTGTGGCAGCGTGTGGCGTGGTAAGGTACGGTGTGGTAATGTGTGCTATTATGTAGTGTGGTAGAGTGTGGTATAGTGTGGAAGTTTGTGGTGTGTGAAAGTTATGTGTTCCAGTGTTAACTATAGCAGTGTAAGGTGTAGTGTTGTAGCGAGTTGCAAGTTACTTAGTGGCGTGGTAGGGTGAGGTGTAGTGTTATGTGGTTGTGTGGGAAGTGGCAGTGCGAAGTAAACCAGTGTGACCTTTAGGGGTTTACCGGGTACCAGAATCAATAAATTAACTCTCTCTCTCTCTCTCTCTCTCTCTCTCTCTCTCTCTCTCTCTCTCTCTCTCTCTCTCTCTCTCTCTCTCTCTCTCCATTTACTCCCCATTTTCTTTCCCCAGCTAACACATTTACCCATCATTTCCCATTTACACTACTCGTTTACTATTTCCGACATTACATTCCTTATTTTCTTTCCCCTTTAACCTACTATAGTCTCCCATTCCCCATCTACTTACATCCACGTATTTTCTACCATTTTCACCCATTATCCTTCCCATTTCTATATTCTTTCTTAATCTCTTACCAGTTAACATATCCACTCATTATCTTGCCATTTTCTTTGTCTCCCATATTCTTTCCATTTACCATTTATTTACATTCTCTTTCCCTTCCTACTGTTGCTTCCCCTTCTTCTCTCATTTCACCATATTTCCCGTATTTATTGCTCTCCCCTATTATTCGTATTCCTTTTCACAGTATTCACTCAATTCTTTTTTCATTTTCCCATACTGTATTTCGTTTTCCTCTACACACACACACACACACACACACACACACACACACACACACACACACACACACACACACACACACACACACACACACACATTTCTCGCACTATTTTAATTTCCAAATTTCCTCCTACAGATGCCCCTCACCTCCAAGTCTACCCCAACCCCTCCCTTCAGCAACCCCGGACAAGTCATTCCGTGTATTTACCTCTCATTTCCACCTCTCCCCTCCCCCTAGGCCTCCCCTCCTCTCATACTTGGCCACTGAATCCCTCTCTAACCCCTCCCCCTCCCTAAACTTCCCTCTCAACCCTTTGTGACTCTATCCTTTTTACTCAAGCTTGGCCTAAAACTGTCATCTCTCGATCTTGAATACTGACCTGTGCCATTAGAATATGATGCTAGTCACGAAGAAGTGCTGTGGAAAGGATGTAGAGCTATAGTATTATTGTGCCACTGAGTTGTGTGAAATGAATTGCAAAAGGGTGAAAATCTGCATCAACTTACGGTAAAGAGACTATAGCAGATCCAGGAATCCCTCCGTATGTCCTGGCACACCTCCCTCAACCCCTCTTCCCTTATTCCTAGCATACCTCCACATCTTCCTTTCCCCCTTTCCATCTAACTGGTAAATCCTTGTACCCCTTCCCTAACTCCTCTCTAACCCCTCCCCCCTTATAACAGGCAAAGCCATGAAACACTTCCCCTCTCACAATCCCCATCCCATTCCATCCCATCCCATCCTCAACACCCTCCAATCGAACCTGCAGATTCATGAAACCCTCTTATCTCCCCCACCCCAGAACCCCCACCTCATCTCCTTACAGTCACCTTTCTTTTTCTTTACTGCCCACTTCGTGAACTTTCTCAGATCCCTTCCTATGTCATCCCCAGTCCTAACAACCCCCCACCCCCTCAACTCCCATACAGCTAACTGGGTGATCCATCAACCCCTCCCAAGTCCTCCTCAACAGCCCAACCCATCATAGGTACCAGATCCATATATCCCCTCCTAACCCCTCATTCACCTTTACAAACCCCTCTTAGACAACCCCCCTCCCATCTATCTAGCAGATCCATTTACCCCCTCCTAACCTCTACCCCTCAGCCTCCCTCCCATCTAACTGCCAGACCCACGGACCCCCTCTACAAACCCCTCTCAATCCCCCTTTTCTTGTAATTGTCAAACCTATTTACCCCCCCCCCAACTCGTTTCCCATCCCTCCTAACCCCTCCCTCTCCCCCGAGCCGAATCTTCTCCCTTCCCTCTAATCCCTCTCTCTTCTCCTGTCACCATCTTCCTCTTCCCTCCTAACTCCTCCTCTCCTCCAGTCCACATCTTTCTTCTCCTTCCTAACCTCTTCCTCTCCCCCAATCCTCATCATCTTCCATCCTTCCTAACCACTCCCTCTCCTTCAGTCCCTATCCAACCCCGGGGCCTGTAGAGGGACAAAAACTAGTGGGATGTGGCATTCTTTACCTCGCCCCTGTATCCAGTCCCTCTCACCATCCACCATTTACAACTCACCACACCCCAGTCTAGCGTTCCCATTGGCTGACGGGCGCTAGGATATGGTGTATGGATGGGAAAAAGTAACTGTTGAGAAGCAGGAAGGCTTTTTTGATAATAATCGCCTCCTCAGACTGACCCAAATAGCAGACCTAGAGGGTAGAGAGGTGAAGGGAAAAAAAAAAAACAAGAGGAGGAGGTAAAGAATAACAATCATCTCGACTGTGCAGATGGATAAAGGTATGGAATAATAATCATGCTTACCGCGACGCATTACAGTGAAGATGGGTTGATCAAATAGGTAAAGAGATTCTACTAGGTAATGATTCTTGACCACCAGGTACGAGTTTTGGTCACTAGGTAAATGATTTGGACACCAGTTAAGAGTTTTGACCAATTGTTAAAAGAATTTCGTCACCAAGTAAGGGCTCTGGCCTCTAAATAAGGTTCAGGGTTTTTGATTTGGTCACAAGGCAAGGACTTGATTTAGAAACTTGACCAAGTGAGGACTTAAGCGTCAGGTTAGGATTTCGGTTGAGTATTTTATTACCAAGAAAACACTGAACTACCAGCAGTGACTTGATTTAAGGACCTGATTTCTCGGTTAAGACAGGATCTGATAACTATGGAAGATTTGTTTACATGATCTAACCACCAGATAAAGAGATGACTAAAAGATTTGATTACCAGGTACAGTTATGACCATTATGTAAATATCTGACCACCAGGTAGGATTTTTTACTCGAGAATCTGACTCCCAGGTTATGATTTGATAACCAAGTAACGATATGACTCAAAGCTGTGACTACCAGAACAACTTGGGCGACAAAGTGGCAACACCTGAGATGGAGAATGAGATACTTGTACATAGTTACATAAATACGCAGATCACACATAATTACGTACCAACACGGCCGTCCAACCTTAACACTAACAGCAACATTTATGAAATCTCTAAATTACAGAAGTACATGAAAATGCAAATTACAGTACAGCAAAAGTCTGTTTCACGCGGAGGGAAGGCTGTGAATGGCAAGGCAATAACTCAGAGTGGACAATGCCGTGGAAAGGCCTTTGTTCTGTAACATGACAAACTGACTGTGATAATGATGATGATGATGATGATAATGATGATGGTGATGATGTTGTTGCTGCTGTTGTTGATGATGATGATGAAATACCAAGAACGCCGACGGTTCTATAATACTGCTAAATCAGTTGAGTTACAGACAGATTGCCCAAGTAATTATGACGTGCTTCATCGAGCATCCTTCTGACAGTTTCCTGAGCAGAAAGTCTCATTATAAACAGCCTTCTTCGACGCTGTTTTAATTGCTAATAACAGAAAATTTTTCAATAAAGCCTTCGAGCCGGAGGATGTCATTTTTACCTTATTCTTGTTTCTGCCTGGTTATTTTATTTTCCGTAAGAGAGAACCCTGTTATAGTTCTTTTACTTTAACATGTTCTAGATTTTTGTCCCTTTGCAGTTTATTTCATGTTGCTCATTGTTAGAAAAGATAATTTCATAATGTGACGGCTCTACATCCTACATCCTATCGTGACGAACATCATTTTCTCGTGATACTCTATTGCTACGGCTTAACTTTCCAGACGAACAGATGACAATCTTAGGCCAAGTCAGAGTAAAAAGAATATATTGAGGAGGTTAATGTAGAATTTACCACCCCCCCAGTCTGAAAAGCCTCTCCTGAGCTGTGGAAAATAGTTTGGAGACAGCAAGAGTAAGGTTATATAAAGGATGTCACAGTAATGATGGGGTTAAAGCACCATTGTCACCTTCCAGTTTCCCAGTATTTGCAGTTTTAATGGTAGGAAAAAGATGATATTTGGTAACACACCTTTGACTTGAGGAATGCCTGCTTTTGCTTATTTTCTTGCCTTGCATCCGGATTCTCAGACAAAATTACAACTAGTTTCCTCTCACAATGGATTCATTTTACTTTTTCTGGAGGAACACACACACACACACACACACACACACACACACACACACACACACACACACACAAATGAAGATACAGCATTCTCCTTTCCTTGTCTATCTAACAAAGCCGAATTACAGTTGCAACAGGCAATTGATCGCAAGTTTTTTTGTGATAACTTGGTCACTGGAGTAAGATTCTCGAACATATTTACGATCATTTTTCTCTCGTAACTCACATCTGTTTTTGTAGGAAGAACTAGAAATAAGGTGAAATAGTACACTTTCTTTTCCTTGTGCTTCCTGCAGTAGAGATACAACCTGCGATAATTCTCCCCTTATAGCTAAGATTTATTTTTTTCTATCTCTATTTATTGAATTATTTGTAGGAGGAACAGACGACATTAGATATTAGCCACTCTCCTCTTTTTTTTTCTTTTTTTTTTTTTTAACTTCCTGGGAATATAAACCTCAGTTACGACAGGTAAATGATGGCAAATACGTCCCAGAATCCCACGCCTGGACTCACACCCCCTCTCCCCCAAACACGTTCAATTTCAGTAGATATTTATACCCCTTCGAAACTTGTTCAAAAGTTTAACCCTCTGAGGCAAGAAGCCTCTCTTAAACTGAATTAAATTGTCTTGTGGCAGCTTGAAAAAAGAAGTTAAAATCTTGCTCGTTATTGAGTTAATGTCTTCAGTGCTAATCAAACGAGTTATTAATTCTTAGGCAAGTGCTGAGATTCACTTTTATTCATATCTCTTCCTGTATCGGGATCCTATCTAACTCATTAATTAGTGGGATATAAAGTAATGATGATGATAATGATGATGAGGAGCAGGAAGAGGACGATATAATAACGATGATGATGATGATGATGATGATGATGATGATGATGTGGTATATCGTAGGAACCTGGAGTAATGATGATGATGTAAAATGTGGTATGTTAATGATGATTATACGGGAACGTGGAGTAACGATGACTGCGAAACTAGGGCGGCAGACGAGGTAGCCAGGTAGGTAGACGGGATAGGAGGAAGGTAGGTAGGCGGGGCTGAGGGAGGAGGAGGAGGAAGAGGAGGAGGAGCAGGTGGAGGAACATGAGGGAGACCGAACCAGTTGCTCCGGACTCTCTCTCTCTCCTCTAGTGTCTCTCGTGAACCCGGCCTGTCAATAGCAGAACCGCGGTGTGTGTTGGAGGTTCTGTGTGGTGTTGGTGTTGGTGATGGTGGTGTGGTGGAGGTGTTTGTGGTCGAAGTGGAGCATGGAAGTGATGGATATTTCTGATGTCGGCTATTTTCAGTACTCCTGATAGTGGTGCATAGTTTGGCATGGGAGGGAGGAGAAATAATATACACCTTGTTTGATAAGGAGTCCTGTGTCTTGAGGAAATATAAATACACCTAGCGTGATAAATCGTATCCTCTATCGTAGTGGTGGAGGGATGGGAGTGCTGGATATTTGTGGTGACCCCTATATACTGTACTCTTGATGGTGGTTGCGTGGTGTGGTCTACAAGAGAGAAGAGATATATATATACCTGGGGTGATGGTCGTGCCCTCTTCAGGTGAGTGTCAATTACATAAGTTAGTCTAAACAATGTACTATCGACAGCTTAAGTAGTGTCACCTCCCCCTCCTCTCTCTCTCTCTCTCTCTCTCTCTCTCTCTCTCTCTCTCTCTCTCTCCTCTCTCGAACAATATATAACCCTAACCTACTAGAACCGCAAAATAATGTAAGCAAAACACGACGTAAGTACACCGAAACGTAACCAACGCGTGAAAATTAAATGTACGTCAGTTGTAACCATAATGCAACGAATAAGTAAACAGGTACTGGAATAAAACAAACGCAAAGAGAATAAACACGAGAGCTAGACATTACATAGGAAGTTTCTTACGGACACAGGAAGCTCTTGAGTGTCTGCACATAACCAGGATTATTCTACAGAAGGCAGGTTATTATTCTTCCTTATTCACTTGTGCAAACCATTTCCACATAAAATAAACTACATAAACATTATATAAAAGTAGAGTTTTTTATTTTTATCTATGACACCTGACGCTAATATTTTGTTGTGTAAATTTTTTATGTAGATTATATTGGTATTAAAAATTAAACACACATTGCAATTCTCTAATATACTAATAATGAAAAAAATGTTTAAATGGAAGATGCTTGTGATTCACCCAAGTCCACGAGATAGCCTTAGTATGGGATGCAGATATGTTGACGCGATAAAGTACTTTGTAAATCATGACGCAAGCACGTTACCACCACTCTGACATCAAACTGCCACACTTAACACCACCTTAACAAGCACCACAATGACGTCACCCACAATTGCATACACTGGCATCACCACGTTGGAATCACCGTGCCTCCCCTCGACATCACCATACCACATCAATGACAGCACCACACACGAACACCACTATACCGCCGCCAAACTGAAATCACCACACCACCACACTGACATCACCACACCACCACATTGACACCACCACCACCACCACACTGCTTTGACAATTCTGTACTACTAGACTGACATCATCCGGACAGTACCGCACAACCACATTTAATAAAACCTCAGCCCCACCATACTATCACCATACTGCCACGTAAACAAACTACCTATCACTATTACAACCACGCCACCACACCGACACCACCAAAATGACATCCCCACATCCCCCAACACTGCTGCCACGCTTGACCCCATCAAGCTTCTATCATGACATCACCACACAACCACACTAATACCACCACACTGCCACCACATTCTTAACTGACCACTGACACCATCACAACAGTTGACATCACCAATCCACCACCCCACTACCACTCTAACACTACCGAACCCTCACCACACAAACACCACGGCATCACCAACACACTACCACACAAACAGCACCACACCATCACTACACTACAAACTAACATCACCACACAACATACTAACATTACTACCGCCAGCACACTATCACAGACACCACCCTACAACACACTGAACATACTAACATCACCACCACCACACCATCACCACACAACATACTAACATCAACACCACCACACTATCACAGACGCCATACATCACACTGACGCTACATCCACAGTAATAACCCCACAATGTCACAGTATCACCACTACCACCACACTAGTACCCCACGCACCACTACCACATTACCACACTTAACAGCATCCTACTTCTGTCACGTTGCTACCCTCGCCGAAAATAATTTTATATATACAAGGAAGAGAAATGGGACTGACTGCTCGCTGTCTAATCATAGTCATCTTAAGTAAACAAAACACAGCAATAATAGCGCAAAAATTAATGAGAGAGAGAGAGAGAGAGAGAGAGATTCTACTGGCTATACCTATAATCAAGGACATTAAATCAGTTACTCTGGGTCTACCCATAGGTGTGAATATCACAAGATACTAATGGCATCCTTAGTTGTATTAAACTCTATTCGTCTTCAGCCAAGAATAACATCATCATTGTTATCATCACTGTCAGTCATCATTACCATCATCATCATCATCATTATCATCATCTTAACCCTATTTTTCACTTCTTTAAATGGAACGGCAACATCCCAGATAAGAAAGCCTAAACACTAAATATGAAACAATCCTAAAAATGTCACAAAGCATAATACCAATAAGCTTTGTAACTCTACTTGTGGTATTCGCGTCAGCTTGGGCACCTTTTCCTTAACGTCTTATTTCTCGATGACCACTTTCATATTATCCTCTGTTTGCCTAGTCCTATTTGATATCTGCATAGTGTCTGAATAATAAAACTGCGTTGAATATTAGCACTAAGTTTCCAATGACTAACTCTCAACAAAAAAACATCGTATAATACTATACCTCATACCAATTAATCTGGCCAGGCATGTATGGCAACACTGTTCCCGTCGAGATTCTGATTGGCTGGAGGTGTTTGGTCGATTTCGTTGTTGCTTAAACCGATACTCTCTTTATTGTCAGATGTGATAACTTGAGTTTGTCGACGAGACAATCGTCAAAAGCAGTAAGAAATCAGTTATATACTAAACAACAATGAAATTTGCGTAGGAAGACAGAAATATGAGTCAACAAAGTATTGTAATAGTCCAAGTCAAGGTCAGCATTCGCACAATTCTTTTAAATCTCCGACACTCGATAATGTAACAGAAAATTAAGGAAACCTGCTTAATCTAAGCGTTGGTGTAACACACATTTAAATTTTAAGATCAGTCCTTACTGTGATAATAGAGGAGATATAATGAAATAGTTTTCCTTTTTCAAACTCCCCTCCCCGTACAACTCGTCATTTCATTAGAATTTTTAATTATTCAGAGTTGTGGCACGATTTAAGGATGCGGACTGATCTTAAAATTTAAAAGTGTGCTACACCAGCGCTTAGATTAAGCAGGTTTCCTTAATTTTCTGTTACATTATCGAGTGTCGGAGATTTAAAGGATTGTTCGAATGCTGACCTTGACTTGGACTGTTATAATACTTTGTTGACTCATATTTCTGTCTTCCTACGCAAATTTCATTGTTGTAAAGTATATAACGGATTTCTTATTGCTTTTGAGATTGTATTGTCGACAAACTCAGTATCATATATGATAATAAAGAGAGTATCGGTTTAAGCAACAACGAAATCGAACAAACACCTCCAGCCAATCAGAATCTCGGCAGGAACAGTGTTGCCATACATGCCTGGCCAGATTAATTGGTATGAGGTATAGCTGGAATAGAATACTAGCGTTATCCGGACTATGAGAGGATTATAATGATACCAATATAACCAATAAGGCTTTAATGACAAACTCAGGTGAATAAAATCGCCTGACGTTAG
The DNA here is from genome assembly GCF_032717465.1 of Coenobita brevimanus. NCBI lineage: Eukaryota > Metazoa > Arthropoda > Malacostraca > Decapoda > Coenobitidae > Coenobita > Coenobita brevimanus. The sequence continues at coordinate 56,313,014 of NC_137053.1, forward strand.
ATGGAATAGAATAATTTATTAGGGTTGTCCTGACCACAAGAGAGTTAATGTACCGGTAGCCAGAGATTTCATAGCTAAAACAAAGGTGAATTCTAAAGTTCCATATACATGAATAACCTATGAAATTCTGACAGACAGACAAACGCACAGACATACAGACGGGAATTCGAGACTGAATGATATAATGACGAAGTTGATGGATGGAGAAAATAAATGGTAGAGGGTAAGAAACTAGCCACAAGTGTGACAGACAGTGAAAGAAGAGGTTTGGAGCCTTCCTCTTTTCCTTTTCCTTTACTCCTCCCTTTGGCCTCCAGTCTTGCAAATAAATCCCCTTCTATCTGGTGATATATTTTCTATTTTATTCTTTTTTCCATTAGACGATTTTGCTTAGGTTATATATATATATATATATATATATATATATATATATATATATATATATATATATATATATATATATATATATTTATTTTTCACTTATTTATTTATGTACTGGGAGGTTATATGCAGTCTTCATAAACATCATCGGTAGGAGTAGTCTCCCTAAGCTGAAGTAAATCGTCTGGAGGTACCAACAAGAAAGTGAAATACGCTAGGTTATATAGGGGATTACAGACAGTGTGACCAGGCTTCCCGAAATGAGCTGCTCTTGGCTTTACCTGATTTTGTGTCGATTTTTACCGGAAGAAAGAATTTTGCCGGATTTCTGCCTTATTTTTTCCCCATCTGTATAAGAGAAGAAAATATTACTTAGCTACATAAACAGCTACTAATAACTACTGTTAAAGAAAGGGTGATGAGTGGACGGTAGAGAATACTCACGAAGTAAAAATGTATCCATCAACCATTCCATGTACAGCTGCAGAATATCGCACCATTTTATAGCTGAACAATAACATAATATTCCAGGAAGGCTATTGAAGTCCCAAGATCGCATTTAATCCCTTGATTTCGGTGACATATATTGTTACATTATTTATACAATTTCCAGACGATTTCAATCAGCTTAAGGGAAACGTCTCGTTGGGAATGAAGACTTAATTATTTAAGGGACTAATGGGTTTCCAGAAGTCATTCCTCACCGTCTCGTTATACAAGGTGTACCGGGAACTGATTTTCGTTCTGTGTATCCATTTTGCACTTTTTTTCTTATCCAGGCACGTCTAGGTTAGATTAGATTTGTTTTTTTAGTATTAGGTTAGGTTAGTCTGTTAGTCATTTAGGTTAATCTGTTAGGTTACGTCAGGTTACGATAGGTTAGGTTAGGTTAAGTTGGGTTAGAACAAAAAAAAAAAAAAAAGGAAGCGTCATCACCTTGGGAAAATCTAACTCAGTGGGTTGTGCAAAAAGGAAATCTGTTTCAAGGGAGGAAAGGGCATCACTTTATGTAAATTATAGGTGAATGAATAATTTCTTGGTAAAAAATGCTAAGAGTCCAAATCACACCTGTTAAGGAGTAACAGGGGCAATAAGGGCAATCTGGGTGAATTATGAGGGAGACCATTTTGACCCATAAAGTTATCAGTAACCGTAGCTACATAACGGCTGAAATATGGACCCATGTTGATACAGCGCCTTTTAATTAGAATCCTCTCATCAATCATTTCCCAAAGTCACGCTATTTTCTACCGGGGTATCCTGTATATCGTAATTAAGAACTTTTTATAATGTCCGCATCTATCTATATTTTATCCTTACATTCAGACCAATAATTATAATTCAGTGCAAACAGTACGTGCGAATCTATTTAAATTCTGTTCTTATTTCCTTACCAATAAGTATCGGTGCAAATAATATGGCCCAATCTATATATTCTATCTTAATAATCTATCCAATAAATATCGGTGCAAACAGTGTATCCCCACCTAAATACATTCAATCCTTCTATTCTCTTTGGTAAATATTAGCGGAATCAGTATGTCAGCATCTATATACTCTATCCTCATATTCTGTCCAATAAGTATCAGTGCAAACAGGACGTTCGCATCTATCAAAATTCTATCCTTATATTCCATCCAATAAGTATCGGCGTAAACAGTACACGTATGTCCCCATCTACATATTCTCTCTATATATTCTAAAGTATAAGTATCACAGCAAACAATACGGCCAACCATCTGACAGTATATAGACGATGGAGACTGCAAAATAGCCCATGGTCACTGGTAGCCTTGTAGTTTTCATCAAGATGCAATACATGCTTTATTTTCAACATGCCCTGTATTACACATAGTAAATGCTTGTCTTATGCACACTTTCAGACGTCGTAGCTTTGTTATACGCATATTCAGCTATATAATACGCACATCCAGACGTTATAGCCTTGTTATACGCACACTCAGACGTTGTAGCCTTATTATACGGACATTCAGACGTTGTAGCCTTATTATACACACACATTCAGCCTTTGTAGCCTTATTATCAGCAAATTCAGCCTTTTTATACACACATTCAGACGCTGTAGCCTTAATATACGCACATTCAGTTCAATAACCTTACTATACGCACATTCAGACGTTGTCGCCTTATTATATGCACATTCAGACGCTGTAACCCTATTATACGCACATTCAGACGTTGTAGCCTTATCATACGCACGTTTATACGTTGTAGACTTATTATACCCACGTTCAGACGCTGCAGTCCGCGTTTTAGAAGTACGAGTTCAATGTAATGCCTGATATTTTCTCGATGGTGACATGGAAGCGACGTCAATGTCCGAAAATAAATATAGGACCCGCAAATATCAACCTTTTCAGTCCGAGGACTTCTTTTTCATCTTGCTTCATCTACCGTCACTCTGTTTCACTCGGTTTCGGACACCCGCAACGTTCGTTCATGTCGCATATCGGAAGTGAGTCACAAATCTCATAAGTACCTATTGTACGGCGAAGACAAGGGAAACAAGGAGAATGTCGTGTTTTTAATTACGACATCATAAGTGTAAACAGCGGAAAAATACAGTGCTGTGGCTCTACATCCTTACATCAGCATTTCCTTGTGATTGGCGTTTGTGTGTGTGTGTGTGTGTGTGTGTGTGTGTGTGTGTGTGTGTGTGTGTGTGTGTGTGTGTGTGTGTGTGTGTGTGTGTGTGTGTGTGTGTGTGTGTGTGTGTGTGTGTGTGTGTGTGTGTGTGTGTGTGTGTGTGTGTGTGTGTGTGTGTGTGTGTGTGTGTGTGTGTGTGCGTGCGTGCGTGCGTGCGTGCGTGCGCCCGGCTCTGGGCAAAGGCTTCAGGGCCTATCCCAAAGCCCAGTAAACCTCCTACACGCCTCCACATGTCACCACTTCGGTGTTAACATCTACCGTCCATACTGAATAGCCTACATGCTAGAGCTGTCTCATACAGGACTGGTGTATTGGTATTAGCGGGGGTATTTTGACGATATGTCCTGGGTCATCTGGTAGATCAGCAAAGTCTGCTTCTATGAAAATCAAATCCTTAAACTGTTCCCTGACCCAGCCGGGATTCGATCCTGGATCCACTGCAGGCTGCCTCTCTACCGATTCAGCAAGGGCTAATTACTTGCTAAGACTCTGCATTCAACATGGAGAGACATCAATTTTTGGCCAAGTTATAGTAAACAGGCACAGTGGTAGCAAGATGAAATGAAGTCATTGCTGGAAAGGTGCTTGTTTATTTGTATTTTGATCCATGTCAGGCTTAGATATTCTCCCTAAGTTATATCGTCTGGTGGTTGGACAATTTGTGCTGAAACCTCGTAATCGTAATGAAGGTGTTGATATTTAAACAGTCTATCACCTTAGCTAATACCGTTCGATAATGGATGATCGCATTTCCCTTATCGATAAACTTATTCCTATATGCGCACTTAACCTCTGCAGTCTATGGACATTAGTATATCCTGTTACCTCCAGACGATTTTATTCAACTTACGAAAGATCTTGCCGGTAGTTAATGACGGCTGCAGCCAACCACTCCCATATGACAAACCTTCCTTAAGATGAAGGAATTCGTGTGAAAGTAGCAAGGATCGAAAGAAAAATAGTGGGAGCGAAGAGGTCAGTCCTAAGTTTGATTATGTTCCGCCACTGTGGGCAGATTCTTTCTTAGCTCGCTCTATAAGCTGTCAGACCCGTGAATAAAACATTGCTTAGATGTTCATGTTAAATAAATAAAATTAAGTTATACGGATTATATAATATAGACTAAAATAGCATATTTAACCATTACCATACAATGCTGAATATTTTTGTCACGGAGGGAAGCATCTCAATATTCCTGTATATCACAAACTGTGACTGTTAAAACAATTTGATAACAATAAATTAATAAATACAGAATTAGACAAACCGAGGGAGTTATTATTATTTTTTTATCTAAGTAATGCTAGATTAAGACCCACTGAGGGCGTTATTTTTATTATTATTTTATTATTATTTACGTTTAAGTACTTGGGTAGTGTGATGAGTAAGGATGGAGGTTTGGAGGGTGAAGTGCTTGAAAGGGTACAGCAGGGAAGAAAGGTTGCTGGTTCTTTGAAAGCAGTGATAAGAAACAGGGAAGTGAGCATGGAAGTGAAAAAGTTACTACATGACAGTATTGTGATACCAACTCTAACGTACGGAAGTGCAGCTTGGACGTTGTTGGAAGGACACAAGTCAAGAGTGAGAGCCGTGGAAATGAGTTATTTAAGAGGAGCCTGTGGAGTCACATGGAGAGACAGGCTGACGAATGAGGATATAAAGGAGCGTTGTGGTGTTGATGTGGATGTGATAGGAAGCGTTATGAGGAACACACTGAGGTGGTTTGGCCATGTGGAGAGGATGGAGGGTCAAAGACTGACGAAGAGAGTGTATGTGAGTGAGGTGGAGGGGGAAAGAGGGAGGGGGAGGCCGAGGATGAGGTGGAGAGATGGGGTGGAGAGATATATGAGAGAGGGGGGTGTGAGTTGGGAGCAGGGGAGTGAAATGGCGGGGGACAGGGCGACTTGGAGGCGATTTGTTTGTGGCCACCCCAAACGGGATTGAGGCGTCTGGCAATAGATAGATAGATAGATTATTACTTTTTCTATGTACTGTTCCAGCCGAGACAAGAATATCACTCCACTTTTTTGTCAAGTACATTAAACACGATTTTATTATGTGTGTGTTTTTGTGCTCCGTAAATCGCATTACTGGGGTTTCCATTAGCCATTATTTACCGTCTAGCTATTTTTCGTATTTAAGGATATGGCTACGTATGACCACAATTGAACATCACGGTGTTTCTATCCCTGCTCAGCAACGATCCCTCCCCCTCCCATGCTACACAGTCACGCCTTCTTCCACCACCTTATCCTTTTTTCTGAATCTTGGCCTACCTCTTTGCGTCTTCCACCCATCTGACTTACACTTTTGCCAGTCACTTTTCCTTCATGACCATGTAACTTTAATTTACTTATAACGTATCTGTGTGAATTGAAAAGCAAATATACCAGCCTCATCATCATCATCATCATCATCATCATAATTAAAGCCCAATTATTCACTGTTTCCAAGTGTCTGGTAGGATATAAGTAAAAAGAAGAATGAATACACAAAATGCGAGGAAACATTAAAATGAGCGTCCGCAAAAATAAAAATAAAAAATTGGAAGAAGACTCCAAAACAGTCAACGGCAACTAAATCGTAAACTTAATTTGCTCAGATTATCCAAGAGAGATTTCACAGCAGATGATGGCGGCTGAATTATGACCTCATTCCATATTGTTCAGATAACCAAGAAAAGAAGATTTAAAAGCAGAGGTTGGCGATGTAATCATAACCTCAGAAACAGACTTAAGAGCAGATAATAGTGATTGAACCATGACATTAAACTATTCAAACAGTCGACCAAAGAGCCTTAAAAACGAAAAATGACGACTTAACAACCTGAATCATGACCTCAAAATTTAGCTCAGACAGTCCAGAAAGTTACCTTAGTAGCCTAATAATGTTGTCCGAATCATAATTTCTAATTGTTCAGATAATCCGGGAAAGAGATTTTAGAGTAATTGATGGGGATTTAATCATAACTCAGTCTTTAGGGTAGATATTGACGATTTAATCATAGCCTCGAATTGTTCAATCAGATCAAGAGAGTTAATGATTATTCAATCATAACTTCATAAGAAGCTTCCAAAGAAGATAATGGTGACCGTGTCATAATTTGAAGTTGTTCAGACGATGTAGGATAGAGACCTAAAAAAAAAAAAGAAAGAAGAATAGTGAATCATGACAGAAGTGCGTGGTGTTATCGGCTGCACTGACTGCCGCAATAAGGCAGGGTGAGGTATGTGGCGTATCGAGTGGCCACGCTTTCATCAAAATTTTTACACTTTTGACAATTTTTTACCCAAGTGTGAGGCGGGTTGGGAGCTGTTTGTGTGGACGGAGGTGTTTTTATACATGAATAAATACATACATACATTATATATATATATATATACATATATATATATATATATATATATATATTCCATCCATCCATCCATCATCCAATCCTATACTGCCCCATGAAGAGCGTAGGAGCCCGGGGCTAGGCAGTTGGTCCCGACATTTTATATAGATAGATAGATAGATAGATATACACACACACACACACACACACACACACACACACATACACACACACACACATACATACACACACACACACACACACACACACACACACACACACA
>NC_137053.1:56322178-56544678 GCF_032717465.1 Coenobita brevimanus
TTACTATCTTTGATGAGCAATCACATTTTGACCAAAAAACGCTGCTCCAGGCGCCCGGCATATGATCTGCGTAGAATTTTTTGCCCACAGCTATAGCTAAAAATATATTATAGCAGCGCGAGAGCCCTCCGCAGGAGCAAGTGCGAGGAGCCGCAAGGGTCCACGAGCACTTGTTCTACCAATTTGTGTTTTTATTTCTATGTTTTTCTCATTCTTCCATCCTTAACACCTCTTTCCTTTCTTCCTTTTTTTCATTATATCTCTTTTTATCCTCATTCTTTATTTTTCACTTTCTGCAATATTTTCTTTCTTTTATTCGTCATTCTTCCTTCCACATATCGTTCATGTAAGTTCCATTTATAACCCTTCCTTCCTTCTAAATTTTTTCTTCCTTTTCACTTTAATTCTTGCTTTTTTTAAATAGCTTCCCTCTTTCTTTATTACTTCCAAAGACAAAAATAATGATGAACGCGGGAAGCAAAATGATCATATAAGATAGATAGATAGATAGATAGGTAGATATAGATATACTGGAGAGAGAGAGAGAGAGAGAGAAAGTAATTAAAAAAAAAGGCAAATTAAAGTATATTATGAGGGCTCAACAAGCAGAGGCAAAACATATTTAAGTACTTTTGAAGTCATATTGTTCAAACCTATATTAGTAGCACCCAGGAATTTTGATCTTGCTAGCAGTCCACGAATATATTCAAGAGTAGAAAATCTTCTACAGTCAGTGCATTAACCCAACAATGAAAACGTTAGTCCTTTTAGTGTGATGACATTTCTTTCTACCACAATATATATATATATATATATATATATATATATATATATATATATATATATATAAGATACCTGGTTAGGCACAGGTAGGAAGGTAGCCACCATTATCCCTTTTGCTACAGAGGGTAATAATCCCTTAACTACATCATATCGTCTGACAGTAACATGAACTAAATAAAGAAAGCGTTATCGTCCTGATGGGCTTACAGCTAGAGTATTCTTTATGTCTACAGGTAAATGTTAAAAAGTTAAAAAGTAAAGTTCCTATTGAATAACTGTCGGTAGAGTGGTATCTAGTTCTCCGATAGGTGTATGTGTGTGGAGAGGAACTGGTCACTGAACCTTCGACTACTTTTTCTAACCCCGTTTTTTTCTCTCTTTGCAGGTGAGTTCCAGTTCTAAGCAGCAAAATCTAGATGATACAGTAAGTAGTTAAAAAAAAAAAATGTTATCCAAAGATTCCTATCCTGCATTTCTGAGGATAACTTCCATGAGAGAGAGAGAGAGAGAGACAGAGACAGACAGACAGACAAACAGAGAAAGACAGACAGACAGACAGACGACAGAGGGAGAAAGGGAAAGAAGAGAATGAAAAAGGTGGGACTAAGTGAAACAAGGAAAGGTCAATCATAAAGATGAGAGTGCAGAAGGTCGGAAAGGGAATGGTGTTGAGCTGAGAGTTAATAAACAGTGTAGGAAGGAAAGAACCACGAGGAAGCGGGTACGAGGGAGAGAAAATAAGGAGGGAAGAGAAACAGAAAGGAAGGAAGATAGAAAGGCATGTAGGAAGGAGGGAATGTAAAGGATAGGGAGAGTAGACTGGACATTATTTAACAGATAAATCACACCCATAGAGGCTACCGAAAACGTGCATTCTGTGAAGATAAACCAGTTAATTTCGACTTGGATCCCCTTCAGATGAGACAAAAACCAATGTAGTCTAGCCATAATCACAACATTTAGAGGTTCTGAACAAGGGCAAAGGCTGGAGGTGAAAAGAGTGGAAGGATCAACACAAGGGAAGCTGGGAGAATACTGTAGATTAGGCAGGAAGTACAGATAACAGATGTTTGCTGGGAAACAGCTAAATTAAGCTAAATATCTAACCAAAGTACGTCCGAGAAAAAGGAGAGAACAGAAGAAAAATCTCTCCTACTCACCACTTTGTCTTACATAAAGGAGAAGGGAAAAAGGGAAAGGAAGGACTGGTGAGACGAAGGATAGGTAAGGAAAAATTGGGGGGAAGGATGGAGTGAGTGCAAAATTAATGGAGGGAAGAATAATAGAATGACGGATAAGGAAAGTACAGGATGGAAAGATGGAGTGAGGAGCAAATGAGGGGGGAAAGATAGAATGCTGGATTGAACAAGTGGGGTAGGAAATTTGTCGTGACTTTGACATTAGCGAAGGAAGGTGAAGTGAGGGAAAGTGAAGCGAGGGATGGAGATAGGAGGACGGGAAGACGACAGGAGGACGGGAGGGAGAGCAGGAGAGAGGAGAGGAGGGGAGGGGTAACAAAGCGAGGAAAAGAGAAGAATGAAAGATGAGGAAGGGAAAGAGGAGACAGGCGAGGAAGGGAGAGAGATGAAAGGAGAGGAAATGGAAGAGACGGGGAGAGGAAAATGAAGGGATAGAACTCCGAGATGAGGGTTCGTGACTGGGGTGGGTGCAAAACGTGACTGGAGGTGAGTGAGGGGTGTTGCGGCTAATCATTGATATGGCACTTACAGGTCTGCAGTCAGGAAGGAAGAAGCGATGTCAGGAATAAATCGCGGTCTTTTACCACCTAAATTTAATGACGTCTTTTAAATGTCATTCTTTCTGTCTTCAGAAGACTATATTAAACATGAGATTTCGAATTGGAGGGGAGAGATATAACCTTTATATTTTACATTCTCGTCTGCTCTCAGAGTGAGTTTTTTATTTTATTTTGGTAGTTATCTGGTAGCAGCAACAACAGGATTTAAAATACGTCCTACGGCTGGAGGGGTTAATTTCATGTGCATTTTATGTATTTCAAGTCTGCAGTGTAGGTGGGAGGAAAGATTGCTTTCTGATGCACGGACTCTTTAATTTAATGTCCAATACGTAATTTGTTTATATTGTGTGTGTGTGTGTGTGTGTGTGTGTGTGTGTGTGTGTGTGTGTGTGTGTAATTCACCGGGTTGGTTAGGATCACTTGATGGTCGTGATCGTCAGCTTTTACCCCCCCGGAAGGGAGCTGAGAGCTCATATAGTCCGATCTAAGGGCAAGGCTGTGACCTTCACACACGCACACACCCATCCCCTTGCTCGAAGGGGACAATAACCACCCACTTCGTCACTGAAACTTTTCGCAACCTGAGCTTGGCGCGAACTCCTGTCTACCAGATGGCAAGCAAGAACGTTACCACTGAGCCAGCGAGCTGTGTGTGTGTGTGTGTGTGTGTGTGTGTGTGTGTGTGTGTGTGTGTGTGTGTGTGTGTGTGTGTGTGAGAGAGAGAGAGAGAGAGAGAGAGAGAGAGAGAGAGAGAGAGAGAGAGAGTCTTCAATCTGTGGCAGTTTTTTATTGCTTAATAACACATTTTCCTTATCGTGGGTTCACGCCTGTGTGTATATGCCTTTCAGTTGTTTAGGTATTCTTATAAATACAAAATAAAAATATATAAAACATATCCAGTTTCAGTGAAATGGCCTAACGGAAATGAACGTGTAAAAAACAAAATCCCTAAATTTTCCTTGTTATTAATAACAGACAATATTCCGAGGAATGCCTGACTGATAGAAGGGTTGGCGGAAATATATGCCGGACGAGATAGATTAATATCCTCTCTGCCAATATCTATCTATCTATCTATCTATCTATCTATCTATCTATCTATCTATATATATATATATATATATATATATATATATATATATATATATATATATATATATATATATATATATATATATATATCACGCTCATAACAGACTACTTATCATCCACCTTGTTCTCAAGACTTCTCTACAAAACTGAATGAACTGATAATCGGTAATAAATGAAAATTAAAGATGCTTCGTGATCTGCCTGCATAAACCCCCTGTCTTTCTCCCTCGCTGCAGCCTTGCATTGGTCTCCGGTCAGGCACAGAACAAGGGGAACAGTTGTACGGATTCTTCACTGCTGGCTTGTCGGGTTGAAAGAGAGGAGGACAAACGAGTGGAAAGACGGAAGAGGTGGAGGATATATAGGGGAGGGGAAAGAGGACAAAAAAGAACACAAAAGAAGGAAAGGAGGGTAGAAGATTAAGAAAGAAGAAAGAGGAGGAGGAGGATATTGAGAACAGAGGAAAAGGAGAAAGAGCAGACAGAAGAGAGAGAAGGAGGAGAAAGGGGAGGAAACATAAGAAAAGAATAAGGGAAAAAAAGAAAACAGAATAAGAGCAGGATAATCAAGATACGAGAAAAAAAAAAAAGGATAGAAGAGAAGAGGAGGAACAAGAGAAAAACGAGGAGTAGGAAAACAAGAAGAGAGGTAAGAGGAAGAGGAAGAAAGGAGAAGACTAGGAAAAAGGAGAAGAATGACTAAGAAGAGGAGAAGGTAGATCAGAAGAGGAGGAAAAAGGAAGGAGATGAATGAGAAGAGGAGCAGTTACATGGGTTGTTCAATAGTTCATGTGGCGTTCAACTGAAAGGGGTAAAAAAAAAAAAAAAAGAGAGAGAGAGAGAAAGGGGAGACAATGAGAAGTCCATGGAACTGTGAGAGTATGAAAGCACAGGGATATAATTCAAGATACAAAATGAGAAGGACAAAGAAAAGGAAAAAGAAAGAAAATCAACTGATCAAGTGTGGAGAAGATTTTTATTTTCTTAATGTTATTTCCTTAGGGTTTTATTTAATTTAGAAACAAACTTTATAAAAGAGATGGGATTAAATACGGGGAAAAGATGCTCAATTAGGAGGCCATTCTGATCTGGGTAAAATCGTCTGGTCGTCACATAAATAAATTATGGAAAGACGTGGGAAAAACTGAAGTGTATGGAGGGGAGAAGAGGGGGAATGAGGGGAAGATAGAGAACTAAATATACAAAATAAAGAAGAATGAAGCAAAGAAAGCGTGGAGAGAGAGAGAGAGAGAGAGAGAGAGAGAGAGAGAGATATGGAGAACATGAGTTGCTGCCATTACGCCACACTAGATGTAGAGTGGGGAGGTAGTATCGAAGCAAGTAGAATTTTTTCACCTTAACTTGACTCAGATATTTGTCCTTTTTGCAGGTTTTTTGACGTTGCTCAGTATCATAATAGCACAGTATATAGGCCTACTACGATTCTACATCCCTGCCATAACAGCGGTTCGTGACTTGCATCATATTCTAGCGTTAGTTTATGGCTCCAACTCGACATTGAAAACGGAGAGATGGGAATTTCAGACCAACTTAAAGTGAGAAAAGGAAAGCTAGAATGACCAGTACAGACATTTATCTGTTGGCGTGAATGGAACACATACACCTCAATGTCACATAAAAACTAGGCACAGAGCTTTGTAGTGAGGTCGGGGTGAGTAAAGGAAGCTGACAAAAATACTCGAGGCAATAAAAAGGCGTCATCGTACTGAAAGGGTTAATAATGCCTGTAAAGGAGAAGGAAAGACGAGGGTTAAAAGTTAAACTTCTTCAGCATTAGTGCATCTGTTTGTAGTATATCATTGCTATCTCCAAACTATTAATAATGATGATGATGATGACGGTAATGGCGATGGCTCGTGATGGCAATGCTGATGATAATGGTAAAGGGTGTGACGATGACGATGACAGTGATGATGATATTATTATTAATTTTTTTTCTTTTTACCTTAGAGAAACCCACTGACTGTGAAGGGGACAAGAAGGCTTTGTCTACCCCCTCGATTTCGAAAATTCTCACCCAGACCAACAAAAATAAAACTCTCAGGAAAACAATAGTAGAACGAACACAAAAAAGGTCCACCAGGGGCTAAAGTGGGTAAGAAAGGCAGTGCAATTAAGGTGTTAATGCAGAAATTAAGCTGAGGTAAAACAATAGATGATGGGATCGTAATACTGGGGGAGAGATTAACGAGGAGTGACTTGCGTGTGTGTGTGTGTGTGTGTGTGTGTGTGTGTGTGTGTGTGTGTGAGAGAGAGAGAGAGAGAGAGAGAGAGAGAGAGAGAGAGAAATATAACAACCTTTTAAGCCAATCAGATACAGTGTTTTTCCCAATTCTAACCTTTGCAACAGCAGTGGAATGAAACTACATCAAAAACCACGCTCATTCACCCGGCAAATTACAGCATCAAGTCTTCTCTTTCCCGCTGATGTTATTTAAGCTGTGCGCGATATCTGGCAGTTGGAAAAATATAACTCGAACGGATTTTTTAGTTTTTTCTGATGAATTTACTCTCGTTTTTAGATAGGTTTAGCTTCATGCAAAAGGAAGTCCCCCCTCTCCCCAGTCCCCCTTGGAAAAAAAAAAAAAAAAAAGACTGGCGTATACTTTTTCTCGCTCATTTTTGTGGGGTATGGGCTAATTTATACAGAATTTTTGGTAATTTAGTCTCCGAAAAAAAGTACCTCTAAGCTTTCGTCAGTTGTTTTATAATCCTCCCAGATCAAAAAGCGCTTGAGACAGCTTTGTCAAGGAGGAGAAATGTAATATGAAAAGATACATTCCATCCCCGACAAGTTAATTTAGGTTATTTCATCACAGGAAGCAAAAGAGAGAAAGAGAGAGAGAGAGAGAGAGAGAGAGAGAGAGAGAGAGAGGGAGGAGGGGGTCTACACTTCTAAAATAAGTCATAGTTTTATTTTAAGGTTTTTTGACAATCACGTATTACAAATTTAGACGTAGATGCGAAAACAGTGATCCTTGAAAACAGTGGTTCTTACTCTTTTTGCCGCTGTTACCCCTTAGCACACCAAGATAGGCCGTTACTATCCCATCCTACTTAAACAGGGAGAAAGTAGAAAAGCATATTATTACTGATAATGTATTTTCCAGGTGATTATATAGGCTGCAGAAAGAAGTCGGTATGTGCATTTCAACTACAGTAAATTGTTTTCAGTAGAACACACACTTTGTCAGACTACTGGTGTGATGGGTGAAATAGTTCTTCTATGCGCGCCTCAGTTAGAGGCAATACACATCGCATTTCAGACAATAAGCATCCTGCTTTTGGCCATTTTTATTTTTTTTTCAGCGTAGCAGAAAAGTCCACTTCACAAGGGGTATGTAGTTGCAAAAGACATAAAGATCTTGTGTGCTCACTATAATAGAAAGATGTATTCTTTACCAAGCTTTCTCAAGAAAGTAGCCAGACCCTGCTCATGATAGAGTTTTTATTGTATTATAAAAAAAAAAAAAAAAAAAAAAACTCGCCAAGCAGTGGATCTTACCCTCTTGAAGAGGCAAAATTACCCTCTGGGGATAATTGCTCCCAGTTTAAGAATCATTGCTTTAAAAGATGAAAGCATGTTCTCTCATTCCCTTTTAACTTATTTCGGATCTGTGTAATGAAAAAGAAAGAGGGGGGGAAGGGGCTCAAATCTGTCTACAGTATTTAACCATTAAAGTTATAAACCCATCCTTTCGAATTTAGGAGCACACGCCAAAATTATGGTATTTGCAGAAGGATTTGTGATGAAAGCGCTAAAATTACGACCCTTTGAAAATTAGAGAGTATGTTCCGCCAGTCACTAAGAGTAGATTGATTAGAGAGAGAGAGAGAGAGAGAGAGAGAGAGAGAGAGAGAGAGAGAAACCTGAGGGTGAATTTCTACTCCAAACCAGCTATCCATTTTAAGATTAATTCCAACCAGTCCCCAAATATAGGTGTACAGCGCCAAAATTGTGACCCCTTCAAAAGACGGAAGCATGTTCTGTCAAATGAGTGAACGTAAAGAAGGAGACAATATGGAGAAAGAAATTTTTACAACAAACCAACGTCTCATTTCAAGATTATTTTCCCAGTCCCTTCAGGTTCGGATGTACACGTCAAAATTATATTCCTCGCGAAAGAGGAGAAAATGCCAAATGGAACAACAAATAGAAAAGAAGAAAAGAAAAAGAATGTAAGAAAGAAAGTAAACTGAAAAGCTCAATAACTAAAACAGCTGAACGCCACATTACTGACCATTTGCACCCAGTCCTCGTACTTTTACATCAAGGAATACTTAACAAAATTATAATTCTTCACAGGAAATCTTATGTAGGAATAAACGTTATGAACCTTTTAAAAGGAGCTTGTTTGTTCTGCCAGTTACAAAGCCAAGATTCACTCAATAATTACCTGAGAAATATATACTGTATATATAACAATAGAAAATAATACAGGGTTCCACTTTGAAAGCAAACCAACATCCCACTTTAAGATTATTTGCACCACATTCTTTAAAATTTAGGAGTTCGTGTTAAATTACAGATATCTCAAAAGAAATTCCGTTGTACGAGCCACAACTATCCTTTAAAAGATGGATGAGTATCGTCATGAAGAAAGAGAAAGAAAAGAAAGAAAAAAAGAAAAAAGAGGAAGTAGAGAGGAGATTATATAGTGCAATCCAACGTTACAACTGAGTACTTGCGTCCAGTCGTTCCAAATTTTAATGGTCCTAAAATTATAGTCCTGCCATAAGACGGAAGCATCGTCTGTCAATCACACAACGTACATTAACTGAGTATCGGAGCACTGAAATTACGTTGTTTCTACAGCAAGCCAACTCCCCATTATACTCGTGGGATTAGCTCCACCCAGTCCTATGAAATTTATATGCACTTCCCTTATTTATAACCATTTCAAAAGACGGAAGCATGTTCTTGCAATTAATAAACGTGGATTAAGTAAGTACCGGCATTAAAAACATTTCAGGGTACTTCCGAAAGCAAAGACCCTGCTATGAGCGTAACTGAATTCAAGCGTTTCTGCTCTAGGTAAAAAAGCCAAAATTATGATCCTGTTTACCCCTTCGTCTCGATGACGTTCTTCATTTTTACTATGGTAAGGAAGGACACCCATTTGTGAAGAAGTTAAGAACAAACTTAAATAACCTGTTAATCTACGAACGTTGTCTCCTAAAACGACGGTAGTAATTATGCAAAATGACACGGTAGTGAGGCTGATAATGAATATACGTTCCTTGACAATGGGTGTGCGTAAATTAACTGCATACCGACGTAGGGATATTAAAAAAAAGAAGAAAAAAAAAAAACCTGGCGGGCATTTTGCCCGAGGACGTCTTTCTCTTATATTCTTGCTCTCTCCGAACAATTTTTTTTTTTCTCTTATTACTACTAGACGAGACTTGGTAACCAGCAAGAGTTAGCTATAGTTTACATTAATCCTTTCAATAGTAGGTATCCTTGTTAAATTTAATAGAGAAATCCAGAGGGGGGGAAAATGAAACAAAAATCACATCACCGGGCTGAAGGGGTTAAAGTTAGCAGTACGAGAAACTTCTTAACTGAAGCAGCAAATTCGACTACTTGCAACAAGCATAAAGAGGCGTCATATTTCTGGAAGAGCTACTGGAGAATACTTGCAATCCCTTAGTACAAGATATTTTTCTTGGACTAAATAAAACAGTCTCGAGGCAACAAAAAATAATACGTATAACGTTCTGAATGTTAAAAAGCTTACGCAATCTCTGGCAATGAAAGTGCACATTTTAATCGCATACCTCTCTCTCTCTCTCTCTCTCTCTCTCTCTCTTTCTCACACACACACACACACACACACACAAGAAAACAATACCCCCTGCGGTCCTATGCACTGATGTAAAATGGCATCGAACAAGTTAACCTCAGACACTTTAATTTAGCTTAGAAGAGCACCCAGTAGTAAATGGAGTTAATGAAGGATGAAGCCAACCCCTCCAGTTCGAAAAGTCATCCCTGAGCTGAATAATTCGTCTGGGAAAAGTTAGAACGAAACAGACATGAAGTTCTCAGGCTCAAGGGTTAGTGGTTCAATAAGACTTTAATGTTCTGTTATGAGAAAGATTAAATTCCAGTAGCGAGATTAAGCTATGAAACTGTCACTGTGGACAGGGAAATAAAGATGGGGACTCCGATAGCAAAGAGGGACTGAGACATGGTATGCTGTTGCTGCTGCTGCTGATGATGATGATGATGATGATGATGACGGTGTGTGTGTGTGTGTGTGTGTGTGTGTGTGTGTGTGTGTGTGTGTGTGTGTGTGTGTGTGTGTGTGTGTGTGTGTGTGTGTGTGTGTGTCTGTGTGTGTGTGTGCTGATGCCTGTTTAGTCCAATATGATTTCTGGTACCTGTACTTTGTGTGTACATGGTTACTTGTGATTAACGAGAGTTTGTAACAACACCCAACTGCTTGTGGAGGATAAAACAAGTGTACTGAATGCATTGTTACCTACCTCTCAGAGCTCTGTGATGTCTTGAGGCCTTACTGGTGCTGAGTCAGAGTAGTAGGGGCTCTGAGAATTTGGCCAGCTTGCGTATGCCCGTTGATTGACGAGGTATTTGCAGACTCCCGAAGGTGCCTGCTGAGCTCTTGTAGGGAACCAGAGAAGGATTGCATTTGCTTGCATATTCATTCATCATGTATCCGTGTAGGACTGTATGTGATAGTGGATGCTTGCTGGAATTAGTGACTGCCTGTTTGTGCCTGAGGTATCTTAAAGGCTCTTGTGAATGGCTGCATACTTTTTTTTTGGGGGGGAGGGGGGATTTTCCACTTATGAATTCTTGTAGGCAGGGGTATAATGGCTCAGTGTTTTTGGATTCATAAAGACAATTGATGGATTTCATGTTATGCTTGAGGATGTCTGAGCTTCCTGTGAAAGCTTGCATAAACTCTTGAATGACCAACTGCTTGTGGATATTTGCATAGTCATCTGGGTGGATGTTTGTACTTGTTGATTCTTACGTACACTTCTTGGTGACTGTTTGTACATGTGGATTCTTACGTACACTTCTTTATAGCTTATTGTATTCGTGGATTCTTACGTCCTCTTCTGGATAACTGATTGTACTCGTGGATTCTTACGTACACGTCTGGATGTCTGTACTTGTGGATTCTTACGTACACTTCTGGATGTCTTTACTTGTGGATTCTTACGTACACTTCTAGATGACTATTTGTACTTGTGGACTGTTAAGTACACTTCTGGATGACTGTTTGTACTTGTGGATTCTTACGTACAATTCTGGATAGCTGCCATTGCTTATTGATTCTTACGTACACTTCTGAATGTCTGTTTGTGCTTGCGGAGTCTTACATACACTTCTGGATGAAAGCTTGTGCGTGTGGATTCTTGGATGCACTTGAAGTCTTGCGATTAATGAGAACGGCCTGCAAAAAGACAAGGATAAAGAAATGTCAGAATTCTTGAGTACAGACAATTCAAAAAGTCTCAAAGTTAAGTTTAATAATCAAGAAATAACAAGAATATACGAAACCAATATGATATGGAAGTGAAGGAAAGAAGTTTGTTCGAAATTATCCTCTACGAATATCCCTTGTGTTAACAGCCTACTGTAAACACTGATAATAAAAAAACTTCCCTAACCTGAATAATACTGGCGATAGGAAGAATACAAAAGACGTCATCATACTGAAAGAGTTAATGGGACGGCATCTAACCCACTTACATTAAACTGCACTTAGCTAAATAACCTATTCTGGTGGCAGGAAGAATAAAGTAAAATGTTCATTTAATGAAATGGCTTGATAAATAAATGACTCGGCAACCGAAACAATCTCTGTCTGTCTGTCTCTCTCTCTCTCTCTCTCTCTCTCTCTTTATATATATATACTGTATATATATATATATATATATATATATATATATATATATATATATATATATATATATATATATATATATATATATATATATATATATATATATATATACACTAACACACAATCAATCAATCAATCAATCATTTCCTGTGGCATGATGCATAGGGCCTCAATGAACTCTCTCCACCAATATTTGTCTCTTTCCATCTCCTTCAGGTCCCACCAACACTCCTCTCCTGCTTCTGTTTTCATTGTCCTCAACCAGGTTTCCCTCGGCCTACCTCAACCTCTTCTTCCTCTAGCAGTCCACTCTGGCACACTAACACACACACAAATAAAATATCCTAATAATGAATCATAACTGTCTGCTATATGAGTAGCACCTTATCAAATAATAAAATATACCTACTGAAAAAATCAACAAATATATAAACAAACAATAAAATTAATAATAAAAGGTAAATAAGGAACGGCTTAAAGCAGAAAAATGATCTGTCAGAAAACTGTAAACTCTTATTTTTTTCTTAATACATCTGTCTTGGGGCACAAAGTACTATGCAAAATCCATTCTGTGAGGTCAAACACTCCTCCTGCGTATCACCCACCTTCACATGCCCTCACTTTGGCAGAAATGCTCACTATCCATTCTGAATACACGCTAAGGCTATACCATGCATTGATGGTGTGATGGTATTAGCAGGAGTTATTTTTATGGCGTGTTGGTGGGTCTTGTGAAAAAATTAAAGGCAGTTTGGGTCACTTAGTGGGCAAATCACGTAGGCAAAACCCCTAGAACCCGCGCTGTCGTGAGCACCAGTCGTTTCTCATAGCTGGAGCGCTGCAGTTATGTCGACAGTCCAATAAGGGCTTATGATACAGTCTCCAGTGGGGTGGGACATGGAATAGTCATGTCGCAGATGCGTGTGTGTGTGTGTGTGTGTGTGTGTGTGTGTGTGTGTGTGTGAGTGAGTGTCTAGATAAAAAAAAAAAAAAAAAAAAAAGCAGAGCGATTCACTGGATGACGGGCAAATGAAATGACTTACACATATAGGAGTATATAACAGACCCAGATACAAAAACATTTATAAAAACATCCACTGAGGAAAAAAAATCTATAACATCTCGAGGACTGAAATATTAATCACTTACCGTATTAAATTTTCGTGAAAAAGTTATTTAAAATGAATGAGCAACTGCATTTTGAATATCCACTAAAATTTTTCACTCCAAAAAATTTGTTTCTTGAGAATTTTATGTCAAGAGATGAATCACATGAAATAATTTTGTTTTTTCTGCTAAAAATATTCTAAAGATTTGGAAGGATGGGAAGGACGATTACATTTATTCATAATGTCTTCCTAGCATTTCTTCTTATCGTCATTGAACAGGGATCTTAGAGGATGCCAGGACACAGGAGATATATACTTGGAAATTTGTTTATCTATTTTCTTTCTTCACTCAGTTTTGCCCCTCCACTACGTCGACATCCTTTTCCTGCCATTGCTAAACACTGAATAAAATCGTCAAGAAAAGAAAAAAAAAAATCCTGACATACTATGGCTAAGGGGAATACGGACCTGAAATGGCTATGTCTTATTCCCAAACAGATTTCATAAAAAACCGGGATGAGGAGAGGGATCAAAGTAAAATGAGCTGTACAATAACACTGATGAATTTATTGCATTATCCAATTCTTAGGTATTTCAGAGTCCAGAAAGAGTGGATGAATAAGATCGATTACTGGATGACTTTAAAATCTTCGCCAACAGGAAAATGAGAGCGGAATGTAATAGATGATTACAGTTAATGGTAAATAATAATAATAATAATAATAATAATAATAATAATTATCATTATTATTATTATTATTATAACAACAATAATAATAATAATAATAATAATAACGCTACTATTACTACTGCTACTACAACTACTAAAACTACTACTACTACTACTACTACTACATGATTATCCTGACGTAATTCCAATATACAGATGATGTGAAGTAGGGTCCAGAAAAAAGGAGTTTCCTAAGAGTGGGAGGACTATCAGTAGCATACCCCGTGAATGAGCCACAGATCACTAAAAAAAAAATAAAAAAAAAATAAAAAAAAAATCAGATATTCATACATCATACATAAAGTAAATAACGAGTCACGTAAAGGTCGTGGTGGTTAGTAATGGAAAGAGAGTCAGGGGGATTTGTGGTGATCAGATTTATAGGTAGTCGGGCTGGCGTAATCTTAAACAGCAGAGACCAGGTAACTTTGTGGTAGTCGGATTTGCAAGTAACAAGGCTGAACTAATCCTGAAGAATGGTGACAGGCGGCCATTGTAAAAGGGAGAGAGAGAAAAAAAAAAATCTCTATCTACAACCTTAAATCCCCTCTATTCCGACACCGAGAAGGTCATTAATCACAGCTCCCAACTACCATTAAGAAAACAGAACTAGGTCTGCACATGTAAAAATCATCCATCCAGATAATACCACAGGTTCAGTAGTCACTCATCCATAAATCATTCCTGGTGGTCCAATATTTATCTATTTAAACATATTGGGGATACAATAATTGGCCATTTGAATATCTCATTCATCGAATATTCAACCATTCACTTATCGTCAGTGGTCCAACATTCACCCATTTAGTTACCTTTTGTCCAAAATTCATCCATTCATTCATCTCAACTGGTTCAACATTATCCATTCATTTATCTTCAGTGATCCAACATTCATCAGGTCATCGATCCATCCAATTATTTTGTTTCTCAACGTTCATCCATTCACAAATCTTCATTGGTTTAGCATTCATCCAATGAATTATCTTGAGTGGTCAACCATTCACCCAAACATCCATTCATCCAATTAATTTAATGGTCCAACATTCATCCGTCCATGATCCAAAATACAGCCATCCAAAAATCATGACTGGTCCAACATTCATTCATTCAGTAGTCATCAGTAGTTTGGCATTCATCGATTGAATTATCTTCAGAGGTCTAACATTCATTCAAACATCCAAGTAATTTAGCGGTCCAACATTCAACCGTCCATGGTCCAAAATACACCCATCCAAAAATGATGACTGGCCCAACGTTCATTCATCAGAAGATCCTCATAAACTGATTTCAAACACATTTATATTACTTAATTCAACTATTTCCGTCCTCTTGTGGCCAAATACAAATCACAATTACAGGTATCTTTTTCCTAACATACAAACTTTGTCCAATCACTACTATGTACTTTATCTCACAACAGTCACTGCCAGTCCTTCACTACAGACACCAAGACACTGTTAAACTATCTACGCACACCAGTCAACCAACCAAAACCCACCACCACATTCACCATCACCACCACAAGCTCCCCACCATTCAACCAACCAAATGTATCCCCTGACAATACACCACAGTCACCAACACTCCATTCATATCCTACCACCACCTAGCCACACTCACAACAGACGATCACAATCCACCAAAATTCCACCACTACACCTCTACTACCGCCCTCCATTAGTTCTTCAACCAACTGCTCTAGCCCTCTCAACCACCATCCAGGCACCATATGTCAACCACACCTGTTCCAAAACACCACACACACACACACACACACACACACACACACACACACACACACACACACACACACACACACACACACACACACACACACACACACACACACACACACACACACACACACACACACACACACACACACACACACACACACACCTCCACCACCACTTTGAACCATTCACCAGCACTTCATTGCCCAACTGTCTCACTACTTACAATCAGTCGGTACAATGCTTTTTATCTATGTGTTATTTCCCACGTAAATAAAAAAAAAAAAAAAAAAAAAAGGAAGTGAAAATCTTGTACGGTAACCTTAAAAATGAGGAACACAGGCATATACCATCCCTCCCTTCCACTACTACCACCACCATCTCCACCACTATATCTAACGCTCCTCTACCCTACCATTACCACTCAATCGACAACACCCACTGCCCCTATAATCTCAACTACAGCCACTACCACCATAATCGCAACCAGTCACTACCACAGCAATCTCAACCACAGCCACTACCATGTCATTCCCCTACTACCAACCCTCCCCACTACCACCACCACCATCACAATCACCACCACAATCTCCACAGCTCCATTCCACTACTGCCACTCCTCAAGTAACCACACCCACCACTACTACCACACTCTCCAGTACAATCATCACCTCTCCATTACCCTACTACTACTCCTGCACAAACTTCAGCCACCACCACAATTTCAGCCACATCTCAGACCTAACCCACATTGCCCAGACCACAAAGGCCGTTGGATAACCGGTTTGGTCGGTATTTGTATAGGTCACCTAGGGGAAGCGGTTACCAGACCAACCATTTTTTATTTCATTATTTCTACCTCCAAACGTTTTCATTCGTTCCAGGGGAGACTTCACGAACTAGAGGGGCTAGAAGTAGGTTTCAATGATCTCGTTACTACGGAAGGTCTCTCCCATGATGAATAAAATCGTTTGGATGTAGCAAAAACGAACGATCAGCATCCGGCTCCTGACGTTGACAAGCCAGACCAATTAGTGTCTTCAACACGATGACGTTAGATCTGTTTTACTGAAGGAGGGGGTTTTTCAAAAGGGTAGAAGTGTACCTGTATATGCATGGAGGAATGGTGAGAGAGAGAGAGAGAGAGAGAGAGAGAGAGAGAGAGAGAGAGAGAGAGAGACTGGAGTCTAACAGAATACCTTGAAGTCTATTAACAAAAGCACGTAACGGGATTATTGAGGAAGTCATTATGCAATGTGAACAAAGTAATCACCATAATCAGGGGAGCCCGGAATGCAAACTCCGACAAGGTTCATCCCTCAGCCTCAAATGGCTTATAATTACCGTCGAGAACCTTCAAAATGCAGGTAATCTGGCGGCCTGCAAGCTACCGCCAGAACTAACTCGTCAGCACTACAGATCGGCACAAAAATATCTTGTTTATTCCATTAGGTTGACGTCCGTTTGATTTATTCTTGACACAGGTAGATGGTTTCCTCAGTACAGCAAATGAATGTATAGATAAATAGATCAAATGTTTGTAGGAAAGGTATTAGACAATTTTCATTAATACCTTCAACGTAATGATTTTTTTTTGTTTTACCGCCTACGTTGTGGGTAAACAGTGGCTTCGGTCGCGTTTTTTTTTTTTTTTATGCGAGGAAGAAGGAACCAAAGGCCATGAGCCCGCAGTAACAGTTCCCTTCAAGAGAAAAACAAAATACAATATAGAGCCAAATTCAAGATCCGATCATTTTGAGATGCCTGGACACACTGCGTTTGAAAGACTGGAGATCATAGGCAGCAGGAAATACAGACAGAGGGAGACAGTTCCAGAGCTGACCTGTTGCATAAATGAAAGACTGGGAGTAACGGTTAACTCTTGCATTAGAGAGTTGGACAGAAAAAGGATGAGAGTTTGCTGCCAGACGGGTGCTATGCGCCCGTCGTAGAGGTGGAGGAATGCAAGCAGACAGTTCAGAGGAGCAGTGACCATTAAAGTAGCGATAGAAAAGAGATAAAGATGCAACAGTGCGGCGAAGAGACAGAGGTTGAAGGGAGTCAGTAAGAGGAGGGGAGTTAATGAGACGAAAAGCCTTTGACTCCACCCTATTGAGAAGACCTGTATGTGGGGAGCCTCCCCACACATGAGAGTTGTACTCCACACAGGGGCGGATAAAACCCCTGTATAGAGTCAACAATTGTGCAGGGGTAAAGAAAAAGCGGAGTCGGCTTAGCACACCCAATCTCTTGGAAGCAGATTTTACAAGAGATGTAATATGATCTTTCCAAGATAAGTCCCGAGTAAATGAAACCCCAAGCATGTTCAAGGATGATGCAGGATTAAGCTGAATATTATGAAACATTAGTGGGTATACCTGTGGAAGATTTTGTCGGGTTGATAGGTGTAAGAACTGAGTCTTAGATGCATTAAAGACAACCATATTATTTTTACCCCAGTCAGAGATACGAGCCAAGTCAGACATTAGGCGTGCCATAGCCTCATCCCTTGTTTGTTGAAGTAACTGTTGAGATGGGCGTTGCGGGAACCGAATGGAAAGGTGAAGGGTGGAGTCATCAGCGTAAGAGTGGATAGGGTTAGATGTACAGCTTAGAAGATCATTGATGAATAAAAGGAAGAGAGTTGGTGATAGGACAGAGCCCCTGAGGAACACCACTGTTGATAGATCTAGGAGAAGAACGATGGCCGTCTACAACAGCGGCTATAGAACGACCAGAAAGGAAGCTAGCGATGAAGGCACAGATAGAAGGATAGAAACCGTAGGAGGGCAGTTTGGAAATTAAAGATTTATGCCAGACTCGATCGAAAGCCTTTGAGATGTCAAGTGCAATGGCAAAGCTTTCGCCAAAGTCCCGAAAGGAGGATGACCAGGAGTCTGAAAGGTAGGTGAGAAGATCGCCAGTGGAGCATCCCTGACGGAACCCATACTGACGATCGGAAAGAAGGTTGTGATAGGAAAGATGCCTTAAAGTTCTTCTATTAAGAATTGACTCGAAAACTTTTGAAATACAGGACGTTAAAGCAATTGGACGATAGTTGGAGGGTTGGGAGTGGTCATCCTTCTTTGGGACTGGTTGAATGAGAGCAAACTTCCAGCAAGAAGGAAAGGTACAAGTTGACAGACAAAGGCGAAAGAGTTTGCCTAGGCAGGGTGTAAGCACAGAAGCACAGTTCTTGAGAACAACAGGAGGGACCCCATCAGGCCCATATGCCTTGTTAGTACTGAGGCCAGTGATGGCAGAAAATACATCAACTGAAGAAATTTTAATGTCAGCCATGAGGAAGTCAGAGGGGGGAAGTGATGGAGGAACAGCACCGGAATCGTCTAAGGTGGAATTGGAGGAGAAAGTCTGAGCGAAGAGATCTGCTTTATCAGTAGAAGAAATAGCTACAGAACCATCAGAGTAGAAAAGAGGCGGGAAGGATGATGAGGTAAAGTTGTTAGAAAGATTTTTGGCAAGGTGCCAGAAGGAGCGGGAAGAATTCGAGTCGTAGAGTTGAGAGCATTCAGTATGGATGAAATTATTTTTAGTAGAGCGAAGAACAGACTTAGCACGATTCTGGGCAGAAACGTAAAGATGATGTGATTCAGGGGTGGGTTGGCTCCGGTACCTTTTGTAGGCCCTCTCCTTGTTGCGGACAGCATTAGAACAAACGTGATTAAACCAAGGCTTTCTTGCGTTAGTCAAAGGATATGAGAAAGGAATGTATGCTTCCATGCCCAAGAGAATAACCTCCGTAATGCTCAAGGCACACTCAGATGGCTCACGGCCATGGAAGCAATAATCATTCCAGGGAAAATCAAAGAAGTACTGCCTGAGGGCCTCCCAGTCCGCAGCTCCAAAATGCCACAGACGACGTTTCCCTGGAGGGTCCACAGGCCGTACCGGAGTGATAGGACAGGTTAAGGTAATAAGGTTGTGATCGGAGGAGCCCAACAGAGAGAAAAGATTAACAGAGTAAGCAGAAGGATTAGTTGTGAGGAAGAGGTCAAGTATGTTGTAGCTCTCTCCAAGGCGGTCAGGGATACGGGTAGGGTGCTGTACAAGCTGCTCTAGGTCATTAAGGATAGAAAAGATGTAGGTTTGTTCACCAGGTGGATCCGTGAAAGGAGAACAGAGCCAAAGGTGGTGGTGAACATTGAAATCTCCAAGAATGGAGATTTCAGAGAAAGGAGAAATGGATAGAATGTGTTCCATCGTAGAAGTAAGATAGTCGAAGAATTTTTGATAGTCAGTAGAATTAGGGGATAAGTAAACAGCACAGATATATTTAGTCAGAGAATGACAGGAAAGCCGAAGCCAGAGTGTGGAGAATTCAGAAGAATCAAGTTCAGGAACACGAGAGCAAGATAAGTCGTTGCGTATATATACACAACAGCCTCCTTTGGCTTTGAAATGAGTATAGAGAAAGTAGGAGGATACAGAAAAGGGTTTGCTGTCAGTTGCCTCAGACAGCTGAGTCTCAGTTAGAAAAAGAAGGTGAGGTTTAGAGGAGGAGGGATGGTGCTCAACAGAGCGAAAGTTAGAGGAAAGGCCGCGAATGTTGCAGAAATGAAGAAGAAGAGAGTCAGACAGTGGTTCCAGGCACCTTGAGTCGTCACCGGGAGAAGGGCAGATGGTGGGGGCATTTATGGTCCCCCCCCCCCTGGGGACTCCGAGGCTTGATAAATCGACGCCATTTTTGGTGAATTTTGAATAGGAAGTGTAGTGTGTACTGTGCATGTAGTTTGGTGAAGATAGAGAAATTTGTACTGGAGAGCATGCTGGCCTACTCTCTGTGTAACTGAGACACTGAAAAAGTTCAGCAAAGGAGGATGGTCAGGAACTAGTCCTGAGGGCTGTATGTGTGCCTAACCGTCTGTTCTGAATCTGAAGTTTAAATACTGGACCTAGAAACCTAAACTTTGTAGGCTGATGGCTGTTAAGTGAATCGTAGTCAGGTTCAAGTATCAACATTACGTTCAAGGAGAAGTCGCTATTGTGAAAAGAAATACTGTATACCCCAAAAGAAAGGTTTATCCCGTCTTTGCTCTTGTTCACGTCAGACGATTTTATACAGCTTACAAGAGATCCCATTTGGTTAAAGAGTCGGAACTGTTCTCCACTGACCTCATCACGAATACGTTTATTTGAACCTCCATACGATATTGTTCACATATGGAGAGTCCCCTGATGCTTTGCAAGGTCTAAATACCTCTTGTAACCCACTAGCTAATTTTCTGTTATCTAGACGATGGTATTCGGCTTACAAGTCTTTCCTCCTCCCTTCCGTCGTGAAGAATTAGCCCCTTCACTAAGAGGACGTCATTTTTATTTTTATCCTTGCTGTCTCCAGAAGATTTTATTCATCACAGGGGATACATCTGACTGGATACACAAGTCACAGCCTTCGTCAAGAACTTCATTGCTGGATTTCATACACCTAGACCTGGCGAGAATTTCGTCTATTTGCAGCTTATTTCCCGTAGATAGCAGTATCATAAGACATTGCTTTGGCTTCACATCCCTTCCATAGCACTTGTTCGTGACTAGTTCCATATTGTAGCTTAAATCTCTTGTTACAACTCAGCATTCAAATGGACAATTTTAGGCCAAGTTTAAGTGGAATGAGCACTGACCTGCATAATATTGCAGCACACTAAAAAAAGAAAAAGACGCAGTTGTTGAAGGGGCTAATAAAAGCACTCTATAATATGTCTTGGAGGTTAAGCAAAATCCCCCCTGAAAAAAATAAATAAATAAATACATAGATAAATAGCTCTCAACAAAAAATCATCCATTTTCGAAGGCATCATCCTCCACTCATCTATCTCCAATTTTATTTTAGCTCAAAGGGAGGCTGCCACGTTCATCTTCAATCTGACATCCTATATATTCAAGTTTTTATAGAATTTTCTGGTTTATATATTCGACACAGAAGGGGACTGCCATGGTCATTTTCAATTTCATATCGTATGTAGCCCCCCCCCCTTTTTTTTTTTTTTCTTATCACATACTTCGTCTTAAATACCTAATTGTAAATGTCACACATTGGAATATATTTGAGAACTGAGTGTGCTTCTTTTGTCGAGCTTGTTAATGCTCTTGTTCTTGCTAATATTCTTGTTCTTGTTCTTTCATCCTTTTTATGTTAGCGCCACATTGTTCGCGCCATACTCTCGTACATGTCTCCCTCCTCCTCCTCCTTCCACTCATTCTCCTTTTTCTTCTTCTTCTTGAGGAAAGAGTCATTTTAATTTCTAAATTTTAACCACGCCCATATCGGCTAACCTATAGTTAATGCCTATCTTCAGAGGTTGTATGATGCTACTCCCGTCCTCCCTCACTACCCATCCATCATCCCAGCCCGTCGTATCCACTCATATCCTCCCACACACTCCATTTTCTACCTTTACACTGATTTGCTGAGAAATATGTGGCTTGATCTTTCCATCCATAACACTGACCTCTCACAATATTATGCTCGTCTTTACAGGGTGTTTTCCTTCCACCTCAGGCTGAATATAAACACCTAGGTCCTAGAGGTTATATGAATAAAGCTAAAAATACGTCATCTTACTAAGGGAACGAAAATGCATACACACCACACTGTATTTTACTACACAGATAATATCCCTTGGGCTAACGGGGCATTATGGAAAACCTATACATTTCGGTCCCAAATTTTGAGTCATAGCCGCGTTTTACGTCTCAATTTCTGAGTCTTATCTCAGCCTGTAACTATAAAATATGAGTCCTACGCACCTTTCTCCTTCATAACATTCCTATCTCTCCCATTTTTTCATGTACTTTAAGTCTTATCCATTTTTCTGCAGTAACTTGCCTGCTAAACCTAATTTTTCCTTCCCATATTTCGAACAATATCTTCCATTTCCGTCTTACATATCGGGGCTATCCTGAATTTTTCAAACTAAATTCGGAGCTTCATATAATCATTTTCCACCCTTTATATTTTTAAGACTCTCAGGTTGTTATAATCACCACAATTTTCCACTTTTCATCATGCCTTCCCTTGGACTTACACTCTAGCATTATACTGTCCATGGCCGAAACTTTTCTAAAGGTTTATTGACCTGGTTAACGTGGAAGTGATTCTCTCTCTCTCTCTCTCTCTCTCTCTCTCTCTCTCTCTCTCTCTCTCTCTCTCTCTCTCTCTCTCTCTCTCTCTCAATTTACACCTCAAACCAATATATATAATTTTTTCCTTTTACCCAATACTGGCATACTATAGATGTCAGGGTTCAATGAACATGGCAACTCAGGTCCTCAGGAAAAAGAATCAATTAACCCCTTCTTTACGATGTCTTTGTAATATTGCTTTTACTACCTCTAGACGACTTTTATTTAAATATATATTTATTTATTTTTTGACAGATGATCCTCAAGTAGTTCAGTATTTATTAGCTATTTCCATTAACGTTTAAAATTTATTACATATTTTCCACTCTGTTCTTGCTCCCTCCAGACGATTTTACTCACCTTACAAAGGAGTTTTCGATCTTGAATGGTTAGAGTTAGCCTTCGTTAACCTTTTCAGTACAAGAAGTCTTTCATAAGCAAAACGAAAAAAGTCTACAAATAAAAGGAACAAACGAAGGAAGTTACCGCACTGAAAAGATAAACTCCATCTCTTCCAGAAGTCTCCCCTAGGGTCAGTATAACGCCTGATGTTAGTAATATACAAGCAATAATGTCCCTGTCACCTCGCGCGCGAGCGCGCATGTGTGTGTGTGTGTGTGTGTGTGTGTGTGTGTGTGTGTGTGTGTGTGTGTGTGTGTGTGTGTGTGTGTGTGTACTTGTTCATACAACCTTGCACTTGAGCGTATGAGGTGTGTGGATAGGAGGGTTTCATGAGGACAATGATTATCAACTTTTCACTATTATCTTACCTGTAAAATTTAATATATAGTCGGAGGCTGACTTTTGTTGGTCTTACGATTTACATGATTTAAAGAAAGTGTTTTCATGGCAAAGTTTGGAAAAAATCCATTTATATAATTTTTTTTAAATTAACTGCTACCGCTAACACCTGATGGTTTAATATCTGATGACACGGACTTAATATCTGAGAAAAATAATCTGATGTTAGCCTAAAACTAATTCCTAGGTATGTCAGTGAGCAAATATTGTTGTTCAAAATAGTTCATGAAACAAGTAATTGCTGGGATTTCTCTTTGCTCAACAAAATCTTTTAGTGTTTTACTTTTGCTAACTACAGACGATTTTACTTAGGACAGCCCTCTAGTATTGACGGTATTGATGGAGCCCATTATGTAATCCCTCAAATTTGAGATGTCTCTAGGCATAATACAGCAGCGAATGGGTTGGGTTTTCTGGGCTACGGTAACCTAGAGTGGGGCTATTTCTATCATATTTTTGAAGACTATTTTTTTTTTTTTTTTTTTTTAGGGGATGAAGAGTTGGGGGAAGAATATTAAAAAAGACAATAATACGGAGGAGGAGGAGGTGGAAAAAAAGGGAAGGTTGGATAAGAGACTTCAGGAGGAGAAGAGGGAAAAGAAAAGGGGTCGATGTGAAGGAGCAGTGCAGGGAGGAAAGGCAAAAAGGGAGTCAGAAGCAAAAGAGTTGAATGCTAAGGAATTGTAGTAACTTCTTTTTATTACTAAGATGATGAGGATGAGGATGAGTGATAGTGGTACCCATTTCACTGGGTTAGTGTTATTTTTTCTTATTCTCACTAGACAGTTGTTATGCTGGAAGCAGGGTTTGGGTGAGAGTAATACTGACGATGAAGACGATGACAATGACGATGATAACGACGATGACAATGATGACAATAATGATGATGATGATGATGATAATGATGATTAAGATGATGATGACAATAGTGATGATGATTATGATGATCATGATCATTCTAGCAACTAAATGTCCTGAACGGGACTCCATTTGGCCTCATATTTTGCTAACATAAAAACAGGACCTTTCCAGAATAAAAACTAGAAGGACCTGAAGCAGAGTCCAGGCAGCAGGACCAGGCTTAGCTTCACCCCCAGGAAACTGCACAACTGTAGTCATCATCATGATCGTCATCATTATCCTCTTCCCTAGTGGGGTGATCCGGTCCTGCCAACCAATACACTCGACCTAATTAACACTTTGATCCCGCACTCTCAACCAAACAAAATCGTTGTCATGACCCTTAGATGGTTAACAGTGATAATATTAACACTCAAGTTGCTATGATGCACTCTCTGCTGAATGAAATCGTCTGCCATTAGGTGCAACAGAATACTAAAGTTGTTCCCACCAGTAGAGGGTTAATGTTCTTTACTACGAGGCCTGAGTTAAAAGTCGTCTGGCAGCAGCAAAAAATAATACCGTAGTACTGGACGACGGTAGCAGAGAGAAATTTTTTGGTCGTAGAAAAAATTGAATAGTCTGTTAGTAATAAGAATAAAATCGCCTGGCTGTATCAATGGTCGAATCGCTGGACAACGGCAAAAAGAAAAAAATCGTCTGGCAGTATCACGAATAAAACACAACAGACGTGGCCAATACTATCATGGCTTTTGGGCAGTGTTCATGCAGGGTTTAGATGCTCTCCACAGCTTCTCACTTTATTTCTTCATGTGGTTGGTCAGCTTTCTCAGGCTCCTATGGCTCATTACTTTTGACCAACACAGTTTGCATAAGTAGCACAAAAGAAAGTACTAACATTCTCATGCTCAACAAAACTCTTATATTCTATTCAAGCTGACGCCAGACGATTTTATTAAGCTGAGAGCGATTTATAGTAGACTGAGAAAGTTACTCTTCGTAGTTCACCCTCTCATGGTCGGAGAAAACTCTAATATTCTTTACCATTTAACACCAGCCAATTTATTCACGCGAGTGCTGTTCACAGGAGTCTGAGAGTAACTCCTTCATTTTTTTTTTTCTGACTACAATATACACACCGGTTATCAGGGCCTCTTAAACAAGTTATAAGCCTTATTGCAAATTGTGAGAAGCCAAAGCAACCCTTGCTCTATCCCAGTACTACCCATTCCAGTACTCTTCTTCATCCCGATACTCATCAACCTAATACAAGTTGTGAGAAGCCAAAGTAACTCTCTATGCCAGTACTGCCCGTCCCGTGACTTTTTTTTTTCTTTCCTCTTGCTGCAGGCATTTTTTTTTTTTTTTCGGCTTAAAGCAGGACCCTAGCAGTGACTGGATTCGCTATGGCTATATCCGTAGATGACATGAATAAAATTCCATGCCAACCTGAGGAAGAAGACGTTAAGGTGAAAAGGAGGGAAATCTACAGTATTCTTCATCAAACCATCCGCTTCTTAAGACATACATTACCTAAGTACTGTATCTCATTCAAAAGAACACCTAACAGTTTTGCTCACAGAAGAGAACTCTGATCAAAAGTTTATAAAGTGTGGGCTGAGTCTTTCGTTGCTACTGATGCACGTGGGTATTTTATTCAGGCTAACATCAGATGATTTTATTTTGGTGAGAGAACTTCTTGCCGTCATACGATGAACCCTTTTAAATCGATGTCTTTCCATTTTC
Organism: Coenobita brevimanus; assembly: GCF_032717465.1. Taxonomy (NCBI): domain Eukaryota; kingdom Metazoa; phylum Arthropoda; class Malacostraca; order Decapoda; family Coenobitidae; genus Coenobita; species Coenobita brevimanus. Next base: position 56,347,839 of record NC_137053.1, read on the forward strand.
TCTTCTTAACTCTAATCGATTAGGTTCTCTTAGAGCGGACTTATCACCGTGAAAATTTATTCACAATCTCCATTTACCTCTTCAGTATGCTGTCGTCTTTTACTTTATTCTGCTTACAAACAGACGATTTTATGTATATTAAGAGTCCAGTGCACTAAGATAATCAATATTGTCTTTTGATATCAACAAACCCTCGTCCTCCCTACAGTATTTACTCTAACCTAAATAAAAATTCATGATCCTTTAGCGTTCAATTGATGGCCAAATGTTGCCAGATTGGAGGGATTATTTGACTAGTAACCATAGTCAGCAGACAGAGACAGAGACAGAGAAGAGAAAGGAGAGAAAGTAGAAGGACGAGGACGACTTTTACCACAAATCCAAGATTCAACTAGGGCATTGAGCCATATTTGGGTGCATCAGTTTTTTATATTTTATCAACAGTTCCAGTTTTCCTGATCTTCCCATACCAACGATAGTGGCTCTGTCATAAGATCTTAACTTGCCTTACTAGATTATATTGCTTCTAAGATTGTTCTCTCTCTCTCTCTCTCTCTCTCTCTCTCTCTCTCTCGTGGGACCGCCCGATGTAAGCTCAGACACATGTACTTTCCTTGTGAGCCAGCAGATGGGTCGATACCTTATCATTATCTGGTAAGCGCGCGCGCGCGGGCACACACACACACACACACACACACACACACACACACACACACACACACACACACACACACACACACACAAAACCTCCCGTCATCATAAATATATTTAACAGAAATTACAGCCTACTCGACCTCGTACAGCTCTCTCTAATATCCATAAACAAAAAATCCAAACCCAACGAAAACCAAATATACAAGCCTCCACAGTTACAAACCCTGCTACACACACACACACACACACACACACACACACACACACACACACACCTCCTGTCAACACCAATATGTTTACAACGTACTTGACCTCATATAATTGTACAATACCCAGCTGCCGACAGGGAGAGGCGTGGATGTTAATGTTTATGAGTAGGCGGTGGGGGTTTGCAAGGAGAGGGCAAGCACTACCACTTAACATGGAAGAGACTGACGTGGAGAATGGGTTATATGGGTGTGAGTTGGGAGTGGGTGAGAGCTGCAGTGGTGGGTGCTTTAATGAACTTAAGGGTGCAGATAAGAGGCTGCAAAGCAAGAGGTAGGCAGAAGGCAAAGACCAATCAATGCCCTGGAAAACAATGACTTAGTGAGTTATCCACTGTAAGTAAGGGGGAGAGCTGCGGAGAGAGCGATTTTCTTTAATGTTAATTCATTATGAGTAATCCTCTCAGGATGTGGCGTAAGGCAATAGCCGTAGCTTACTAGTCGCTTTCCTTAATATTACCATTTTGAGGACGTCCTTTTTCATGTTATTCTAACATATTTAAAATGATTTTATTAATCTTTAAAATGATTTTATTAATCTTTGGAATAAACAGAACTTTTATTACTGTATTTCTTTCACTACAAGACATATCCCATGAGATGAAAAACATTGTCTGCTGGCAGCAAAAGTTCATCCGAACAAGAAGCCTGGTGAATAGGTTAATGTTGGAGAAAGATCGCACTGAGAAAAATGAGTTTTTTTTTTTTTTTTTATCACAACTCCACTCCGAGGACATATCATTTATTCAAAATTTGTTACAGGCAATCAGTTTTATTCGGCTTAGATGAGACTTTACGAACTGAAGAAGTAAATTATGTCCCTCATCAAGGTCGTGTGTATTATACATATCGTTCCTAAACTTGACTGATGATTGTCTGATTAACATGAAAGATAAGACTTCATGATGGCCAGGGGGCTAACAACGAGATGTCTCCCCTAAGTTTAAAAAAAAACGCCTTGGGCAGCCAGTAACACAAAACAAATCGTCTTGAATGAGTTACCGCAAAGCAGAATTAACTAAAAACTAAGAGCCAGCAAAAGTCATCCCTTAAAAAGAAGCTGAACATATGTCAGCCAAAGTCAAGATTCATTTAGATCACACTGCCTGGACACACTACAGTACATTTAATCCCTTCAGTATGACGACTCTTATTCATTCCGCATATCACCACACGAATATATTCAGCTAAAGAGAGGCTGTCCGGATTGATGGGTTACTATGTTCTGATGACTTGGGGTTGGAAAGATTACAAAAGGACCAAGGAACCGTACAAAGATGTGATATGTGAGCATGACACAGCTATTGTATAGTTCTGTATCTCATTGTCACTGTAGCAAACTATCTCTGATCTACTGCAGAACCAAACATTTTCCTCGATGGGACAGCAGTAACCAAAATTATTTCTTGCCTATGGTGGTCAAGTATGAGTGTAGGAGGATATGCAACCCTACGAAATGACATGTCAGCAGCACCCATTTTAAAGTGGTTGCTGCCAGTATGTTCATTCCATGGGAAACATTTAATGTCCCCAGTAGCTTGAGTTGCCAACCCCTGACAAGGAGAACATGCACCCTGTCAGACCAACATGCGCCCGTGACTCCTTCTTTAATTTATATCTCCGTAATTACCATATTTTTTATTTGCAAATAAATAATAACATACAACAAATGAGAAACAAACATAGATATATTCAGAAGAATTGCAAAGACAGGCAGCCAAAAAGAAATCGTAAGCAATTGCAAAACGTTCTGCAGTGTCGTCCGGGCAGCCTGCCAAGCTGCAAGGCCTCCAGCGACTGTATAAGAAACTTGTGAGTCCAGAATCAGTACCCTCGCCTCCCCAATACCCCCGACACCCCGGCCTAGTCATTATTGTCTCAACTTTATATAAGACAGGAGCGGGAGTGGGCAAACTGGAGCAGACAGTTACGTTAGCTAGGGAGGGAAGAGAACCGGTTCTTCTGCAACATCGCGCAACACCGCACCAAACCACAAACGTCTCCAACCTTGTCATCTTTACTCCACAATTCATGACCTTAGACAACCTGCCGAAATCCTGCCTTATTATAGTCTCGGCGCGTGACTCTGAGGTTGTAATTATCATGCCCTGGCAACCTACCATTCAAACGTCCGTCTGATTTTGTGTATAATATGAGACGCATGTGATTCGTGTATAATATGTTCGTGTATAATAATATTCGTGTATAATGTATTCGTGCACAATAGTATGATTCGTGTATGACATGACACGAAATCGGACGCACTTTTGAATTGTAGGTTGCCAGGGTACGATAATGGCAACCTCAGAGTCGTGCGCCGCGACTACAGCGACACCCAGAGGGTAGTCATGTGATCATGTCAGTCTCTCTGTCAGCAGCTATGTATGCATCTAGGCTAAAATAATATCTCAAGAACTTTCCATTTGATCTTTGTCAAAATCGCATGTATTATATGTGGGGGTGTGAAAAGAATTGACTTCTGGTGGTCATCAGTCAAAGGTCTAAGCTACGAATCAAGGTCAGTGAGGATAATATCTCATATACCGATTCTGACCACGACCCAACTTGGCATAAATACTGCGTGTGCTTCAGGGAAGAAGTGGCTGGTTTTTTGGTGCAGATCAGAGAAACGTTCCACTGAATGCGCGGTGTCGTTTTTGTGTCCTCAGAGCACTCTCTCTGGTTGCTGCTTCTATTGGCATCATCATCATCATTATTGTCATCATTACCATCATCATCACCATCATTCCACGTCACTGCTGATACATTATCGTCATTCTGTTTTACCACTGTCATCATAATCATCATTCCAGAACACTGCTTATACATTATCGTAATTTTGTTTTACCACTGTCACCATCATTCATCATCATCATCTCCATGAACATCATCATCTCTTAAATCCATTAGGGGACAAGGATTTCTCTCAGCTGAACGGTCGGTTTTGGCCATAGTGAAATATATAAATTGATACCGAGTCTCTTAAGGGTTAAACAAAGTAACGTCGTCGTCATCATCATCATCATCATCATCATCTTCAATTTTATCATCATCATTTTGTGATGGATAAGATCCAGAAAGATAAGCGGGATAATACAATCTTAAAATAACCATCCGCAGTGCACTCTGTAAAATGGGCCACACATCTATTCACCTGTCATTCAAGTTTTTCGAAATTCTCTTCCTCCACCTTTCAGGCAAATTAACGACAAAAAATGTAATAAATAATGCCTGTGGATGAGGGGCCATTCTTTCAAGTGCAAAGTTATAAAATAGATGCTGCCCTTGTCACAATATCTTTATACTTCATCTACTTACATTTTTTTTTTTTTTGCCATCTATAAGTTTCCTCAGTATCCAAAATATATATTATTTACCCCTAACATAAGCCTATATTCCGTAATTTTTGCACACTTTATTATTATCCCTTCACAGTGATGACGTCTTGTTTAATGAGGACGATTTTATTCGTCTTAGGAGGGACTTAGAACTAAAAGGAATTTACTTAACCTCCCTTGGCCACTTCAGAACGAAAACATTTCCTAAATATAATAAGAGCATCTTGTAATAGTAAGAATACACTACATACTTCGACACACACTGTTTCAGTTTGATTTTTTTTTTATTCCATTCCCATCTTTAAATGAGAAAAGATGTCGAGATGAAGATGAGGATGATTAAATTCTTGCTGCTACTAGACGATTGTATTTTGCATAGGAGAGCAAACAAACAGAGATGGGATTTATGAAAGCTGTATCTCACTCCGGCTCTCTGCAACCTCGAGCATGAAGGTGGATGCGGCAAAGACTTAGTAATATTCTGACAGTCATCCACAGCCTTCACATTTTCCCCGGTACTGCTGAGCTGGGGAGTTCAATGACCTACCACATTTCCCAGATTTTATTTACCTTAGAGAATCAAGTCTATATATTAGTAGGCCTGCATTCGCTTCAAAACAACATAAGGGTTTGAAGTTTCCTCAGCCTCCTAACTGATATATTAAATAACAGCAACATCCAATTTCTAATTTCATCCTACTGAACTATATGACTGAAAAAAATTCCAGACACCTCTTGAGAGCTTCGAACCTATGCGTGCTATGGCAGCCTCTCGTTTTGACAGATTCCTTTAACCAGAGGATCATCATGCTTCCAGTCATAATATATATTCATTAACCCGCTCAGCCCAAGGACGTCTACTGCATTTTTCCTGCTTTCCTTAACCAATTTAATTCAGCTTCAGAGAGACTTTTCAGGCTGGAGGGTTTGATATAGCCTTCATTAAATCTTTCAGTAAAAATGGTCTTTCAGGAGTTACATAAAATGGTCTGGGAAGAAGAATCATATAAAAGAGACATCCCTGCCGGACTACCAGACATCCAGTCATGTTTGGTATTCAGTTATTCTCGTCTAGCAAGTCCTTCTGAGGCACAAAGAGCCCTTGGTATGCCTGCTGTGAGTCTGCTTGTGCTACATACCCTCCCACTCCAAATATAGCGATTGGAGTCCTATTCTTGGGAGCCAACGAGGCTTGTTAATAAATTTTCCTTGCCAGTTTAATTTCCATATGACTATTTATTACTGTTTTTAGATTTTCTACCCTCCTCCCTCATTCTCTCCCTCTGTCTCTCTGTCTAACCTTCTATCTATCTATCTCTATGTCTACCTATATCTTTTGCAACTGTTTACTTTGAAAATCAGTCGACACCTTATCAATTTCGTTTAATTTCAATATATTAATATACTTGGCAAATTTAACATTATTTCTTCCAGTCACTATGCGCCAGATTCCTTTGCAGCTTAAACTGTCGACTATTCTTCAGTATTTTTATGCAGTTAAGGAAGAACTAGTGGCCTGAACCTCGCATCTGTTTCCTGGCCAAGAAAGCTGAACCAAATGAATTCAAACTCTATATATTCGTTGTTAGCGACACACTTTGACTGATTTAATACTGAGCGTTTCGCGGGCCGAGTGCAGCAAGTATATGGATAAGTAAATACATGAATAAATAAACAAATAAAGTAATAGATAAGCAAACAAGTGAACAAATAAAAGTACTTACGTTCACTTTTGCTGGCTCATCCTCCCACCTCCCCGGCTTAAGGGAGATTCCTATAACCCCTTTCGATACGAGAAACCATTTGTAGTGTTAAAAATATCAATTAACAACTTCACAACCTCATTTCTCTCCTTAAACTGAGTAACATCATCTGACGGCAATTACAATGAAACAAAAAGTACGGCGTCGAATTGAAGGAGTTAAGAAAGAAAAAAAATCACTCACTGAACCCTGACCTCCCCCAAGCGAGCACAGTCATGCACCACAAGTATTACTTTTCTCCCCTTACACCAAACTAAAACACAGGGAGAAGCAGCTTAGTAGAAGCTGGTGTTTTGGATAAGAAGCAAGTGACAGGTAACCAGCTTGAAAAAATGACAAAAAGTATATTTATTACTCTTTGAACCTATGAAATTTGCCCTTGAAATAAAAAGAAAGTAGGCATCCTTAAGGTCACATCCTTAGTTGCTGTTTTTCTTATGAAAAGATGAAATAACCGAGGCTAGAACCCCTCAAAAAGTTTTTTTTTAAGAAAAAAATTGAACTAATGAGAGCTAATATCAAGATCCGTCCATTTCAAGATGTATGGGCAAACTGCTTTTAAATGATGGGGATCACAGAAGAAAATACAGACAGAGAAAAGCGTGTTCTGAGTTGAACTATTGCACACATGAATGACAGACTATTGGCAAAATCTTGTAACAGAGTGTTGAACACTGAAGAGATGAGATGCAAACCAAGGACATCTTCTCTTCTTCGTTTCACCTTCGTCGGTAATCTTTGGCAAAGATATGAAGCACGGACCGTAAGTATGAGCATTATTATAAAGGATACCACAAGACCTTAATGTGCTTCGCATATTCCCAATGAAATTTGTCATGCTGGATAATCTTTTCTTCAGGAAGCAAAGTCAATTTAAATGCAGCTCAGTGACTGATATAGACAGATCAGTAACAGCTGTTCATTAACAAAAAGCAACTTTCAATCTAACAGTGTATTATTCCCTTACGCTGCGTTGTGTTCCGAGGGTAGGCTTGCAAAGTCCTAAACACTAATAGACAGGGAACGCCTATCAAGATCATCTATCTATCTACTGTACTGTATATACCTAGGCTGCTTTCCCCCACAAAAGGGAGGTAGCCGTGACAAGACGACACTCATCCACACACACACACACACACACACACACACACACACACACACACACACACACACACACACACACACACACACACACACACACACACACACACACACACACACACACACACACACACACACACACACACACACACACACACACACACACACGCACGCACGCACGCACGCACACGCACGCACGCACGCACGCACGCACGCACGCACACACACACACACACACACACACACACACACACACACACACACACACACACACATACACACACACACACACACACACACACACACACACACACACATTTACTCGTACTTAGCCCAAGGGAAGAAGGGACAGATCTTCAACGCACCACACCGCGCGAGGGTTAACTGCACAGTGCAATCAGCTACATCCGCAGCAGGGCCCGACAGCAGGGCTGGTTTACCCCTGCCACATGATAATGGACGCATCCCTTTACCCGCACATGACATGATAAGTTAATCAGAACAAATGCGGGAGAATATCCCCTCGGAGCCGCGTCACCTTTCATTCACTCACAATTTCTCTCCAGTCATCCCTATCACGCGCAGCCACTCTTCCTTGCTCTTCAGATATCCCTCTCACATCTAACGCTCTCTTCATACAGTCCATCAATATCATAAAACAAAAAAAAATCTGGTCACCGCTACTGAGTTTGAATCGTTGCGTATAAGTCACAGCTACATCTTCGAGTCAAGTTGTCTACCAGTAGCTCACAAGCCTGGAAGGTACAGATTCATAAATAAGCTAATGATGAATTCCTGTCTCGTAACTCAAGACATTGATTTTCACGGGGAATATCTTGCTCTTTCCTTTCCTTATCTTTCCTACAAAGCAAAATATAATTTAAGAAATTTTCCTCTCGTTTGTAAGACGTTTCTAGAGAGCAAGATGAGGTGTGGGGAGATTTTACATTCCCCTCGTCTTTCCTTCAAAAACAAATTACAGTTACGAGAGACACCTAATCGTAATTATGTTTGTAAATCCCATTCTAGTTTACCTTCCTCTGCATTATTCTCCCATCTCATTGCCTCCAACTCTTCAGTCTCATTTTTTCCAACGATTGCAGCTAGCAGACGTTGTTATTCAGATTTCGATAGCACTGTGAAAGTGAAAAGGTAAATGAAGGCTTTATCTAACCTATCAAGTTTGAGCAGTCTTTTCGAATCTAAACAAATATTTCTAGGAATAGACAGAATATGAAGAAGTCGTCCTCCGGTTGAATGAGTGAAATAGTTTTTACTGGTGTTGCCTCATTCATGTTCGGTACTCTGTTCTCACTATATCATGCGACTTTATTCATCGGTGACAAATCTCTTTGCAGTACGAGGAGGAGAGGGAGGTAAAATATGAAACTGGGCTAGTTGGACAGTAATAAAAAAAAAGAAGCATGAATCGGACTAACAATCAGTGACATAAAATTGATAAGAACAACGTCAGAGATGATACAGGTAATGTATGTCTGTATGTATATATGTACTGTAGCCCTGGAATGGATTTACTGTTCCAGTACATGCATTCAAGCCATGTTATATGTAAGGGTCTTGGAGAATGACTGATCCGTACGGCTAAGGAACAACACTTCCTGTCATCAGATAAGTGACTCCGCTCCGTTCAGTGCTTCACCTGTGGGTAGAGGTTGGGAAGGCTTTTAGAATTAAGGATAAAAGGTGCATGAGAAACGCTGTGTTGCTGTGGTAGATGGGTTTGTGAGAGGGAGTCTGTGTGTCAAAGAGAGGAGCCAGACATCAGTTCAAAATCAATGACATGAAATGAAGTGGATAGCCAGGGACTAATTGTCTGTGATGTGTAATTAGAAAAAAATAAGGTAAATGAAAAAAGGATGCAGACCAGCTACTTGTGATGTATAAGAAGAAAAAGAAAATTTGAGAAGAAAGGGACAGTTCCGGATAAACTGCTTGTGACGTGCAAGTATACGGTAAAATCGAAGACGAAACAAACAGCTAGACTATGTATCTGTGACGTGTAGATAAAAAGAAAAAGAAGAGATACGAAACAGATCAGCTAGAGACTAAGTACTTGTTACGTGTAATTAGAAAGAGTAAGGTAACAGAAGAATATGATGGCTAAGGACTGACTACTTCTGAAGTGCAAATAGCATGATAAACGTGAGACGGAGCAATCACAGATAGGATTAGCTATTTATGACATGTAATTAGAAAGATAAAGGGTGATAAGAGACAAAAGATGCAGCTAGGGACAAAGTGTTCATGACTTGTAATTAGAAAGGTAATGCGTGATATAGATAAGAGACACATCAGATAACAAGGGATTAACTATTTACGTCTGATCAGAAAGAGATGTAACAGATAGCTACGGATTAATTGCTTGTGACATAATTAGTAAAAGACTAGGTGCTTGTGAGGTGTAACTGTAATGGAGAATATTAAAGTCGAAAGAGACAGGTCGGGACTAGCTGCTCGTGAGGTGTAGATATAAAGTAGCAGGGGAGAAGTGGCTAGAAATCGTGTACTTAGCCACCCCACGCGCCAAGGCCGTGAGGGGGTGGAGCTGGTGATGCAGGTACGCAATAAAAACTTACCTATCCACCATGTTGACCTGTCCAACACGACGCTCCCTCACTCTTCACTCGCACGATCCATCTGTCCCCTCACTCCCACGCCCTCTTCTCTATGCCTCACGTGATCCAACCCTCCCTCCCTCACTCACTTCTACTCCCCTCCCTCACTTCCTCATACGATCCAGTCTCCTTTCCCTCATTCCTACGCTTAATCCATCTCTCCCCATAGCTGCCTCCAACGATCTAGTCCGTTCGCCCTCACTCATTCTTTCATCTACTCCATCAGTCTCAACTCCCATTTCTCTCTCCTGTGCTCCTTTCATTCTCACGCTCCCTCCCTCCCTCCCTCCCAGGCACGTCTCCCTACCACCCGCCTTTCCCTCCCACCCTCCCTCACTCTACTGCTCGTGCCCTCAAGCTCCACAACCCATTTTTTGCGCCTGGCCCAGCACGAGCCAACAAGACCTCCTACGTGAGATATTAATGAATTTCAAGCAATGTGTGATCTAAGATATTTACAAGCAATATATTTTCATATATATATATATATATATATATATATATATATATATATATATATATATATATATATATATATATATATATATATATATATGCTGAAATGTTTAAACTATTCGACTCTTATTAAACAAAGTTAGCTCAGAAGAAATATCAGTCAGTAATATCTTCAGTTTTTCATGAAGACGTTCAAGCCAATGACCTTTTCACCTGGGGGGGGGGGAAGCATTAGGTTACCAAGGTAAACTGAATCAGTGAAAACGTATCAGTAGGTCATCTGTGGTTGATTTTTTTTTTTTTTTTTTTAATTCGACTCTGGGCATAGGCTTCACAGCCTGCTATCAAGGCCCATCAGTCCTCCTACGTACCATACACCTCTACATGTCACCACTTCGGCGCTAACACCCACCGTCCATATTGAATACATGCTAGGGCTGTCTCATGCAGGACTGGTGTATTGGTGTAAGCGGGGGTATTTTTACGACATGTCGGCGGGTCTACTGGTAGATCAGTAAAGCCTGATTTAATGAAATTCAAATCCTTAAACTGTTCCCTGCCCCAGCCGGGATTCGAACCTGGGTCCGTCAGGACTGCAGGCCACCTCTCTACCGATTGAGCCACCGCCTCTGTATGTAGTGTTCGATATATCTAAATGTAGTTCACACAGTGAGTCCATCAATATCTCGTACAAGTTTACGACAGAATATAAGGGCGAGAAATTCATTACATAAACAGTCGTCAGTATATTTATGACTTGACCCCCAGGCAGGCGATTCCACATTACGTGTGTCAATCAGCACGGGATGTGGCCACCATTTGCAGCCATGCAAGATGCAGTCCTACGCCTCATACTGGACACCAGTTCTCTTAGTGTGTACTGTGGAAGCCCCCCCCTCCCAACTCTTCTTGCACTGCCTGGATCAGTTGTCGCCTGTCTGTGGTGTGGGGTCACGAGACGATAGACGCCTCTTTAGATAATTTCACACAAGTTCACTTGGGTTTAAATTGGGTGAGAAGGCAGGCCATGGTCATATGTTGACATTCTCAGCCTGCAGAAATCCAGTTGTGACACGAGCAGCATGTGGACGAGCGATATCTTGTTGCAACGTTGTTGCACCTGGATGATCGCGTAGAAACGGGATCACATGGGGCCTGAGAACATTGTCGACGTATCGTCGAGCCGCCAGGATGTTTTCGATGATCACTATAAGTGATTCGAAGTCGGCTGGACTGCCTGTCCATGCCATGATGCCGGGTCCACCCCAGCGATTACGCTGTCTCATACAACAATTGGCAGAAAGTTCATTATGTCGCCTCCAAACACGCAGAAGTCCGTCAGATTTATCGATACAGAATCGACATTCATCAATGACGAGAACAGCATTCCACTGTCTTCTGGTCCAGTGTTCATGCTGGCTGCTCCACTGTAGTGTGTCCCGACGACGGGCGAGCGTGAGAGATCCAAACTCCTTACGAGTCTACCTGCGTTTAGGCCAAACGACCGCAGTCGTCGCCGTAAGGTGGACCTGCTTATCCGACGATGATTATGTCGACCGTGAGTCTCACGTGCCGTTTCTGCTGCCGACTGGAATTTGTCCCGGAGATGCAGCATCCGGATGTAGCGATCGTGACGTTCTGTTGTGATATGTACTCTCTCAGGACGCTGTCGGTCGTCAACTGAGCCTGTTTCATGATGCCTTCTGATGAGGCTGACAATAGCTGAATGATGACAACCCATTCAACAGACTTCCTAAAGTTGCGCCATGCCACCCTGCAGCATCCCTAAGACATGATGACGTTCAAGGCATGACAAACGTGGCATGGTGGCAGTCTCTCAAGAACTAACAGACAGTACTCCACTTACACAAGATCTAACCTTCGTCCTAGACGTAACAACCACGTTTCCATTTCTACCAATAGGCAGCGAATGGAATGGGTTGAATAGATTAATTTTATGTCTAAGACATTGCGTCGTGAAGAAAGAGAATCCTTTTGTTCAGATGAGTGTTGTATGAGTACATGATCATACCAAATCAGATCAATGTTAGAAACAAGTAACGATACACGAATTATTACAGATGTATTAGGTGGTGGTGCGTTTTCATTGACTCTCAGTATATCAATGAAGGTGGTCAACTGTATTAAATTCCTTTGTAACTGCCCGAAGATGCTTTTCTCACCTATGTATATAGACTACATGCACCCAGTCCGCAGTAACAGCAGCAAGAGAGAGAGAGAGAGAGAGAGAGAGAGAGAGAGATTCTATTGGAAAACATATGATTATAGTCGCAGCGTACGACTCTGAGGTTGTCATTATCATGCTCTGGCAACCTACCTTTCAAAAGTGAGTCCAATTTAGTATCATATTATACACGAATCATATTATTATTCACAAATATAGTATATATACACGAAAATTATTATACACGAACACATTATACACGAATCACTTGCGTCTCATGTTATAGAAGAAATCAGACTCACTATTGAATGATAGGTAGCCAGGGCACGATAATAATATCCTCAGAGTCGCGTGCCGCGACTATAATGCATATACTAAACACACTTCCATCTATACTACATCGTGTCATCGACGTTAAACCTATTCTTGCGATAACGCCTTTTTATTATTATCATTAGTATTATTATTTGTACTCCAAACGATTATGTCCAGGTAAGGCCCCACGAAGGAATGGAAATAATCATCATGACCCTGTACTGGTACGGTGCAGAACGAAAGCTTGCACAGGATTCTCAGTACGGTGACATTTCCTTTATTCTTTCTACCTTCACGCGATTTTGCGCAGCGTATAGTGAAGAGGTGAAACATTCTTCATGAGCTTGTGTTGATGGGCTTACTTTCACCTGATGGAACGGGACCACTCCTACAACTTGTATACTTAGTCGTGGTTGCGTGAAAGACGATAAAACTGTTACTTATGAAGTAAGAATTAGTCTCCTGGATTAGTAATGAAACTTTATCCTTCAGTCTGCTTACACCTGGCCATCAACTGAGCAGTAAAGGGATGGGGATCTTTACCAGGCTCTCTCTCTCTCTCTCTCTCTCTCTCTCTCTCTTTATATATATATATATATATATATATATATATATATATAAAGAGGTATAGTTTACCGCAAGACAAACGTTTCTGTATTGTAATTCCACTTTGGACTCTGGTCTACTTTGTTGCTCTACTCCAGTTACATGTATGCTGTTTATATTGCTTTAATATCGACAGTTTATATCCTCAACATACAATAAGAAATGAAGGTGTAATGTACAAAATAAATAGCAAAAGAAGAGTTGTTACGAAATCTTCAATGATGCTTAGAATACGATGCTTTATACTATTTTATCGAATCTGATTACTGCTTAGAATAGCGAATATTTTAACCAGTTACCATGATTTCAAGTCTTCTCGTACCATGGTGTGTTACTTTCGCTTGTTTCCGCCTTCTCCACACGATGATTTTAAACACAGGAAAGCCCTCTTGAATGGAAGACGTTAATGAAGGCTATACTTAATCCCTCTAGCTCGAACATCTCATCCCTTTTGCTCGAACAACCCATGCTGAAAAAATTCGTCTGGAGTTTGCAAGAATAAAACAGATATGAGGGTTTTTGGTTGTAAATATTTGTGTTATTAAAGTAATGCCATCCTGTCATTTTCTTTTCATCAACTGTCGGTAATATAACGTCTTTATTTTACTCTTGCGACCACTGGATAATATCTTGTAGTAATATCTTGTAGTGAAAGTGTTAGATACAAGATCCGTTTATTCCTTCACCACGATAGACCTTCCCAAGGATAGACATAATCATATAACCGTGGCAAGAGTTTGATAAAAGAAAAATAATGAAGTCATCTAAAGGGGCTAATCTTTTCAGTCGGTGGACTATACCTGGTAATGTGAAAGGAGTACATAAGGGTTGGATATATGATGGAAACTGCACTATGCCTGTGTTACTTGTTGGATTACAACTTACTGGTGGATCTAAATTTCCGATAGGTATAGCGTTAAAGCCTCTGCACTACATCCTCGCAAACTCCTGGCTCACTGCTTACTGGTGCAAATAATTTTTCTTCAGTCCTAACACTGAAAACTTCAGTACATCCTGGCTATCTGTTGGATCACTACTTACTGGGCCATCTAACGTTCCCTTACACATATCACTGAAAAAGCTCTACTGGCTCAGTACTTACTGGCCCACTTGAAGTTTCTGACAGACTTGGCACTGAAAACCTCAGCAGTAAACCATCGCGACCTGCTGCCCCACTACTTACTGGCGCATCTAAAAATTATCCTTGGACTTTGGCCTGCCTTGTCTCTGTCGAAAAGTAACAAGTTCCTTCTAATCTTAGCACTGCATTTTCCGTAACTTCCTTATTTGAGTTTCGTTTGGACTTTACTAGATTAAAACAACTTGGGAGATACAGTACAAGCTCGAGCGACCAGAGAGCATCCAGACCTTCACCCAAACTCGTATACATAACCGTAGAGTTATAATCCAAGTTCTTTTTCACAGTTCAAGTTAACCAACTGAGGGAATGGCGACTCAGCTCACGGGTCTTGTGGCCAGCCAGGATATCAAACTGTGATCACTTTATTTAATCCAAGTATGTTTCGAACTGCATCACCACCATCCTCTTTAATTTAAGAGAAAATATTACAATTGTTCATTATCCTAGTGCATACCATCTGATTACATTAAAATACACCAGCCACAAGATATGACCTCCACTGCCAGCACGTCCACCAGAGCGAGACCACTACCGACCGCTCCACCATCCACTGCCACATGTCGAATATAATCAAGTTCCCCCCAGCACTTATTTAGCCTGCAGGTCAACCCACCAATCTCCATTTTCCAATCGCATAAAACCCACAGTCATCATCTCAGCCTCAACATTTACCAGCTCTGCGGTCAATGCAAAATCACGCATCAATCAACCTGACGAAATTACAAAGAAAAAACATGTAGGAGAAAATACCAAGGGGGCCGACATTACCTAAATCACATGGATTCGAGTCCCAGGTCTGGCTACCACACCGAGTTACCATTCTCGTTAGGGCGTAGCTTCGTAATGCTGGTAATCGGACCAGATACCTTTGAAATTCTTACATACCGGTACTTACATCTCTCCCCTTCGTTCTACCTCTCTTCATCCTATAATTATTTCCCCTCTTTCTCTTCCATCTCTCTCTCTCTCTCTCTCTCTCTCTCTCTCTCTCTCTCTCTCTCTCTCTTGTCTTTGTCCACCAGCGGGTTCCCACGGGTTGACAGATGCTTTTACCGCATGCCTCATTTTTCTTCATCCTACAACGCTTCCGGAAGGTTGACTGACTGACCGACTGACTGGCGAATGAATGGCTGAACGCCCTGGATGTATGTACATATGAGTATACATATATGTGAATGAATGAATCCATTTATGAAGAGAAGTTTGTATTGCATGTAATTCCAGGTATTGGTTAGAAAGCGTGTACATATGGAAGTATGAATGGTTTTACAAATGGATATATATATTTGACATATGTATAGGGCCTAAGGATGCATATATGTATATAAATACGTGTGGATGTATTTATGCATAAATGAATGTATGGATTTACGAATGGATGTATGCATGTATATACTGCAGTGACCTGCTGGACGTGTCTGTCTACACTATAACATGAGAGATCAAGCCTTGTTTTACTTGCTTTTGGCGGGCAGCTGGTCTTAAGAGCCAAGGAACACCACTTTCTTTCCCTAGAGAAGTGACCCGCCCCCAACCATCCTTCCAGCATAAACAATAGGCGTGGAAGGCGTTTGGAGTACGAAGTAAGTAATGTGTGTGGAAATTCGTAATGTTGTTGTGGATGCGGTTGTAAGGGAAAGTTTGAAGGCTATATGGAGGATCTTTGACAAGGTGAATAACTCATGAAAATACATTCTACTACACCCTTTAAAATACCCCTCTATATAAATAAAAGCATTGGCTGACTGACAAACTGTTCTACCAAATGACCTGCTGCTTGACAGAATCATGACAACACAGTATACAACAACTAACTGATGAAATACATTTGACTAAATAACTGGTAATTAATTGATTGACGGAGAAAATTGATATAGTTGATTGACTAACTAATGACGAAATATAAACAGCTGACACAATATCTAACAGGTTCTCTAAGGTCATGGGCACAGGGCAAAGTCAAATATATGGCCCTTAAACCAGTTGGTGGAGGCAAGTATTGCATTATCTGGATGTTCCTTTTTTTTTTTTTTTTTATTAATCACATTTTTTCGTACTCTTCAATCACATCTACCTCTTTGAAATTGCAGAGACCTGGGTGATAATGATAGTGATAAAAATAATGATGGTGATGGTGGTTGTGGTGATAATAATGATTACGCTGATGATAATGGCGATGATGATGACGAGAAAGGTGACGATAACGACGATGATGACGGTGAAGGTGACGATGATGATGATAATGAATTTACTTCTTCAGTTCATTAATTTTCTTTGTTAAGCTTCCTGATCATCACATCCTGCATTCTCCTTGACAACATATTCGACCTCACACTTGCCAGTTTTTTATCCCGCCTATTCTTTGTCGTTAACTTTTCCTGTCACCATTGTCTTGTGATTTTTTTCCCCATATTTTCCTACTGCACCACCGACACCAAAAGAGATGGGATTCTTGAACGCACTCGACCGTACTTTATGACTCCATTTTAGCCACCTCAGAACATTAACGCTTTTTCTTTTCTTTTTTTAGTTTATTCTTGCTATCACTGGACGATTTTCTTTATCTCCAAAGGGCCTTTTCTAACTGCAGAGGTTTTACATGGTGGCTCAAATATAACGCTCCCCTTCCCCTCCACCGGGGGATTTCTCATGTGCTGTAGGGACGGCTCAGTCAGTGTTATCAGCATCTACACTGCGTCATTTATTCATTTCCCACTCCAGAAGCCACAACCATGCCCTCAACACGTAAGATATGCCTCATGAGTTTTTAATGGGACGCTATTTACGGACCATCCAATATATATTCATCATTAACCCTATGACATCGAGAACACTCTTTATAGCTGTGTGATGTAGTCTGGGGAGAGCTGGAATAAAATTAGCAAAATCGATAAAAAAAAAAGACTGAATCCATCACCCCTAGGACGTACTTTGTATTTCTTCCTGGCTTACGGGAAACGACTTTATTTAGCAGTAAAGACCCCGCAGGAGGAAGGGGTAAATTCAGTCTCGCATTTTTTCTTTATCTTCTTTCCACTCACACTACGACGAATTCTTGCATTTGCCCCATCATTACTTTTGACCTTACAATTTAATTACTCTCCAGTCCAGTCATTTTTCATGGGTCACCGGCACCAGATTAACACGCACGATATCCAGCGCTATGATTTTCCCCTAACAGATTAAGGAGCATGTAGAGGCTTGCTGGACGGAGAATATACCTTTTTTTTTTTTTTTCCTGTTGCTCCTTTTTTTTTTTTTTTTTCGGTGGCGTTAGGAAATATCTAGTTTACCCTCTGATGGCGAAAAAAATTTAACTTTTATTCGTGCTACCGCCAGACGAATGTATTACTTGGAGTTTGTGTGTAATTCACCGGGTCGGTCAGGATCACGTGATGGTTTGTGATCATCGGCATTTTACCCTTCCGGAAGAGAGCTAAGAGCTCATATAGTCCGATCTAAGGGCAAAGCCTTGACCTTCACACACGCACACACCCACCCTCTTGCTCAAGGAGGACAGTGACCACCCGCTTTGTCAGTGAAACTTTTTCGCATCCCGAGCAAGGCGCGAACCCCCGACTTAGCAGATGCTAGGCGAGAGCGTTACCACTGCACCAGCGAGCGGTGTGTGTGTGTGTGTGTGTGTGTGTGTGTGTGTGTGTGTGTGAGGAGTTAAAATAAAGCTAACTTAGTCTCTTCAGCCCGATGACCTACTATATAGTTTGTTATTATTTAAAGACGGTTTTATTTTGCCTAGGACAGATTTTTCGATATGGTGAAGTTAGATATAGCCTACATTAACCCTCTATCTGCTAGACGGCATTCGTAAAAGAACAAGACATTGATGAGAGAGGAAGATCAAGAGCAAGATGATGGGTAGCAGTGGCGGGGTACATGAACGGAGTGGAGCTTAGAGTCGTGAAAGTGAGTGAGAATGAGTGGTGATACAGGTTCTGGGAGAGACTTTTTTCTTGGGCAACTTGAATGAACTGTGGAATTAGGTGTTCAACAGTATTTACGTCTATCTTTCTGTTACATTTACCTATCTGTCTGATCTGTATCTTCCTGTCTAACGTTTGTTTGTCTGTACCTGCCTGTGTCTGTCTGTTCTACCTGTCTTTCTGCTGTATCAATCTATCTGTATATTTGTCTAATCTCCGACGCCTAATCCCAGTTTTCTTCTCGGGTGGCAACACACACACAAAAAAGCCTCCACTGTCAGTCCTTTCCACTCATCCCCTCCAACCCACGCCGTCCCCACCCCTTGACGCACTCCTCCACTTAGGATTCCATCTCATTATCTATTATCTTCTTCTCAGTCTCGCATCAACATGACAATTGCATACTTTTTGGTAATACTGATGCTGTAGGTCGAAGAAGATATCATCGTCATCATCATCATCATCTGGGACCTCAGTATCACTATCAATCTCCTCCTCCTTCTCATCATCATCATCATTACTCCGTTTCCCTCTAAAAGCACAAATAAGCCTAACATTTAATGAGCTTTACTAAACAACAGTTAAGTAATCCACACAAATCCTCAATGACCCACATCCTCATCAAATCATTTAGCTCACATCTTCGCTTACTTGATATTACATACATCCTCATTATTACCAGCTCATCTGACTCATATTTTCTATTTCATCTGACTCACATTTTCTCTCTCATCTGACTCACATTTTCTATCTGAGTCACATTTTCTATCTCATCTGACTCGCATTTTCTATCTGAGTCACATTTTCTATCTCATCTGATTCACATTTTCTATCTCAAGTGACTCACATTTTCTCTCTCATCTGACTCACATTTTCACTTTCCTCATGTCCATTACTGTTAATAAACGAATAATAAAAGACACCATCCCCATCCAACCAGCAAGCATCTCATCGACTTCGGTTATCCAGATATTCAGTAGATAAGGCCACTGCAGTTAAGTCCCTCGCTCAGCATTCAGTCATTATCTTTTATCATGAGAAAGCTAAAAGGTCAGTTGATAAGTAAGTAGTAGTAGTAGTAGTAGTAGTAGTTGTAATAGTAGTCGTAGTGGTAGCAGCAGCAGCAGCAGCAGCAGCAGCAGCAGTAGTAGTAGTAGCAGTAGTAGTAAGAATAATAATAATTATAATAATAATAATGATAATAATAATAATAATAATAATAATAATAATAATAATGATAATAACAATAATAATAATAATGATGATGATGATGATAATAACAATAATAATAATAAAGATAATAATAATTATAATAATAATAATAATAATAATAATAATAATAATAATAATAATAATATGCTTAAAAAGTTATCATCCACACACATACACACACACACACACACACTCACGACCTAAAACATGCAGTAAATTTTCAAGGAACAGATATTCAGATACTGTCACATGTACATGCAATACTTACTGCCTCGACATGCACAGATTTTCTTTAACATTCATGCAATATCTCTCCAATAACAGCTACTCTCACACGCACACAATCACACACAAAATTTCCCTCTACCTCAAACCGCAAATTCTTAACATGCAAAAGATTTACATATACTTTAACACACGCACACTCAAATCTTCCCACCGCAACACTCACTCGATTTCCCTAACGCAGTTTTCTCCGTCTCTTTGATCCTCACTCACACTCAGAGTTTCCATCTTGCACACTCACTCAGTTTATTAACTCTTTGTGTGCAGTGAGCTTTTGTCAGATGAACAAAATCGTCCGTTGTAAGACAAGGTATACTACGAAGGTCTCAATTCCAAACCAGTACATAATGATGATGGTTTTAATTTTTTTAGTACCATATGTCTATAGGGGCATGCTAAAATCACCAGACGTCAGCCTAATTATAAAGCAAAGTAGGTGTTTAGCTGTGAAAGAGTTAATATGCTCTCAGATTTCCCTGTCTACCCTCATGCAAGCGCACGCACACACACACACACACACACACACACACACACACACACACACACACACACACACACACACACACACACACACACACACACACACACACACACACACACACACACACACATCGTACTGCAGATCAGTTTCTTGACATGCACGCAAATTTCCCCCGTCTTCATCCATACACCCTCAGTTAAGTTCACACACATCCCAACTTGCACGCAAATGATTTTCTTAAGATGCACGCAGATTTCTCCTGTCTGCACCCATTTACCTTCAGACAAGCACAGAAACTACTCATCGCAACCTGCACTCATATCCTCATTACAGTCTGCCAGTTTTCTCATTCATTGTTACCTTATTACATGTAAGTAGATCGTCCAACCTTATTCACTCCACAACCACGCTCCCTATGCCGTTAACCCCACTCAGCCTCACGAACACCCACTTATCCTCATCCAACGCCATCAACTATCACCAAACCCCACCCACCCACCCTCACCCAAATCCCATCCACCCTGACCAAACCACACCAATCCTCTCTCACCCAACACAACCCACAATCACCAAACCCACCCACTATCGCCAAACCCAACCCACTCTCATCAAATCACACCCATTATCGCCAACCTCACCCACCCTCGCCAAAAATTATCAACCAGTACTCTCTATCCACTCAACCTCATCAAATTCCACCAAACCACTAAAGCCAACCTCAACCACCACCAAAACCTTATTCACCTGGGCAATCTCTCCACATGTTCATTATACCCACTCTCACACTCCATCACAAATTCCATTCATCTACTTCGTCAATCCACTAAGCCTTCAATCCTAACTGACCCATCCTACCACTCAATCTCTTTCACTCATATACTTGATCTATCCAGTATTAAAGGATGTATTTTAGGCGGCATAGGAGACTTCGTAGCACTGATTTGTTTACAATTTATTTTACATATCAAACCTAAATATTTTCTTGGACGTTTTCTCTGCTGGTTTCGTGTCGTTATAGTTTGCATCAATAACATAGGAGAGAATACTGAGCAGTAATGTGCAGAATATATCATGAGGGAGAAACGTTATGAAATCTCCAGAACCACTCAAAAAATAATCCTAAACCTCATCCAACACACACAGTCCCAAAACGCAACCCCATCTCACCCTGGCAACCCAACCTCCGTCCACCCAGTTCTCATCCTCATGCACCCCACCCCTCCCTACCTCCAACATTCCATTTTCTGTGAAGCCGCGGGAGTTAGCCCTTTGGCCGGTGACTCATGTAATTGGGTCTGGAAAGCAGCTGATCCCGCCCCTCTCTCACCCTCCCTTCCTCACCCAAGTTTCCGCTCCTGCTTATTTTACTTCTTTCTCTCTTTCCTTTCCCCTCCTTCCATCCCCCTCTCAGTCACTCTCTCCCTCTCTCTTTGTCCCCCCATCCCTATCTGTCTGTCTCCCCATCTCTCACTGTCTGTCTGTCTGTCTGTCTCTCTCTCTCTCTCTCTCTCTCTCGTCTCGCTTCCCTGCCACGCGACCGCACAGGAAGTTGTTTAGTGGCTGTTGATATATCTTTTGGCCCATCTCGACTCATGGCTTCTCCCTTATATTCGAAATTCGGTAAAAAATATCATGACTAGCTGTTTTTTTTTCTATTTTTTTTTACCAACTTCTTCCTAGTATCTGAGTGAGTTTCGAGTTTAATTTTTTTTTCTATCAACGTTTGCTTGATTTTTTACCTAGAGTGTTTTGAGTTTTATTTCTTTCATTTGCTTTCTATTGATGCTCTTCCCCTTCCCCCTTTTAAATGAGTTTTGGTATTTTCTTTCTGTCAGTACTTCCCCTGTTTTTTCAAAGTTTTTAGCTTTCCTTGCAACCTATCAAATATTTATGAATGGTTACCTACCGAAAATTACATACTTCATCACTTCGTTATAAATCGAAGAGTGATGCGTGAGAGGAATATTGAAGATTGCGCAAAGATTAAGAACATAGGTATATATATATAATGAGAGAAATTGCACGAAAATAATTACTTTAACTTCTTTTTTAACAACCAATTAACCTTCCTCTTACCTCTGCATTTTCCAGATGATTACATGAAATTCACCTTGATTAGGAGAAACGTTCTACTCTGTAAGGATTAGATAAAATTATACTGTAGATTTTATTAACCCATTCACAATATATCACCTACAATCTCAATAAAAACTACATGGAACTGAAGACGGTAATGACAGTGGAGTTACAAAAAAGAAATGAAAAGAAAATGATATGACAGAAGTTGAAAGAAAATGATACCCTTCCAGTTCCTCGAAAATTTAGGGGTGACTGAAACATGATGTACAGAGGCAGACGATGAGATTACGGGGGGTGATGATTGAATGAGGGGTTACAAAAGGGTGTTGGCTGGCTTCACAGAAAGATAGATTGATAGATAGACGGTGAGATAGATCGACGAATAGACGGGGAGATAGATGATGGATAGGCAGACATAGGTAGATGGAAGGCTAGACACTGATGGAGAAATAGTGGGACTGATTGATGGATTTCTAGGTTGACTGACGGAAGGGTGGATAGATAGATGGATGGATAGATGGACTAATTGATGGATGGATAGATAGATAAATGGCTGTGCAGACAGAGATAATGGATAGATAAACAGATGGTTAGATAAGTGATACACATAGACAGCAGGATAGGCGAGGAAAAAAAAAAACACACACACAAGAGGTACCAGGTCGAGAGGGCGTTGGCTGATGATGGAATAATTTAGTTGGCACATTAGAAATTGAAAGTAAAGAGGTAGAGGCAGAAATAAAATGCATTGGAGGCAGCAAGTGGGCAGATGATTGCAGGTGAAGTTGAACTGCAATGCTGGGAGGGTCAAAGAGTGATTGAAAACTGAGTGAAAGGGACGAGAGTAGATGGATAGTCAGAGAAGAAGGTGAGGGGGTAAAGAGGGATTTTTTTCTATTGTTTTCTTTATTGAGCCAGGTAGACGAAGTCGATGGTCATTATTTTTGTACGAAATGGAACTGTGTGTGTCTGTTTCGAAAGCTCAAATCTCAGAAAGTACAGTATTGATTGTAGAAGGAAAAGTTATTAATAAAAGTTGTTTAGAGTTACAATCTGAGTTTACATGTCACTCAGCCAGCACTAGAATTCATCCAGGATGGATACATAATAGTCAAGTTTTCATCTAACAGTATCATTATTACAGTCTACCTGGCACACAGATGACGGGTAGTCTTGTATTTTATTCCTGTTACAATCAAACGTTTTTACTTAACTCGTGAGAATTATCGAACTGGAGGGGTTCGCAGCAGCCTTTATTAACCTATTCGCCACTACAAAATGCAAAAATTCAGAGAGAGAGAGAGAGAGAGACGAAATATGACTAAAGGCGTTAAGGTGGAAGACAGTTTTGAAGACGAAGATTGAATGGAGGATTTAAAGCCGGATCAACAGTGCATGGATGGGATGAGGGAAAATGGATGGGCGAGGAAGGTGGGGAGAGAGAGAAAAGGGAGGGAGAGAGAGAGGAAGAGAATGGTGGAGGGGAGCAGGGAGGGAGGAAAGAAGGAAGATGATAAGGTGGTAAAAGAGAGGAGAGAAAAAAGGAGAAAAGGATGGAGGGAAGAGATGAAAACAGGAAAGGGAGAAGACGGGGGGAAGAGGTTGAAGAACGAACGAGAGGAGGAGAAAGAAGGAGAAGGGGGGAAAGGAAAAGACTGGGGAAGAAAGGAGAAGGGAGAAAGAAGAGAAACAAGGGGAAGGACAACAGAGACGAGGGGAGAAAGAATGGTAGAGAGAGAACAGGAGGACGAGGGGTGGAACAGAGTGCAGGGAGAGAGGAAAAGAATGAAACGGGAAGGTAAAAAATGGGACAGATGAGAAGGAACAGGGGAGAAGCAGGGGGAAGGGAAAAGGGAGAGGAAGAGAAAGAGGAAAGGGAGAGAGAGAAGAGGAGGAAGAGGAGAGAGAGAGAAGAGGAGGAAGAGGAGAGAGAGAGAAGAGGAGGAAGAGGAGAGAGAGAGAGAAGAGGAGGAAGAGGAGAAAAAGAGAGAGAAGAGGAGGAAGAGGAGAAAAAGAGAGAGAGAAGAGGGGGAGTAAGAGGTGAGGTGAAGAAGTGTAAGGATGGAGACGCCAAAATGCATGTAAGTTTTCGATTGGCTGACTCCAGGCCACACCACTTCCCCGACCCCAGCGCTGACGGGAGGTGGGGGTTCTGCATGGGTTCCGTAGTGTCTGAGTTCCGCATGGGTTCCGCAGAGTCTGGGTCTGGGGTTCTGCATGGGTTCCTTCGTGTTTGGGCCTTTTTTGTGGGTCTCGTAGGTCTGGGTTAGGGTTCTTTGTGGGTTTCCTTGTGTCTGGATTTCGATGAGGTGAGTTTGTAGTGGCTCTGGATGGAGTGAATTCTCTGTGGGTTTGTATTGGGTGGGTTTTTAGTTGCTCTTTGGGTTTGGCAGGGAGTAGGTCGTTTGGATTTGAATAGGGTGGGTTCTGTGCTTAATCCTTAGCGTCTGGGCTCTTTGTGCATCCTTTGGCATCTGGGTCTGCATGGTGTAGATGTCTGGGTCCGGATAGGGTGGGTTCGTTTGGGTTTGGATAGGGTGGGTTCTTCAGGGCTTGAATGGGGTGGGTTCTCGGTGGATTCCTTTTGGTCTGGGCTCTTTAAGGGTTCCATAGCATTTGGGCTTGGATGGGATGGGTCTGGACGGGATAGCGTCTCTGTGGGTTTGGCTGTGATAGGTTTGCCAGGATTCGGATTGGGTGGGTTAGAATGGAATGGGTTCTCCTGGAGCTAGATAAGGTGGATTCTGAGGTGGTTCCGTCTGTGTTCTTGAGTGCGCCAAATACTGGTTGTGATGGGAATGACTCAGGGTTCCATTTTCATCAACTGCAGTGGTGATGGACTTGAAGAGGCGAGCTCAGGTGTGACTGAAAGTGGATGAGGCTGGAAGTGGTTTGCTTGGACCTGGATGAAAAAGAGGTGGATGTGGGAATATGTGTTAAGATTACGTCTGTGACAATGATGTGTGATTAAAATGGGAGGGTGGGGGAAATGCAGGGTGTGGGGGAAGTGTGGGTGTGGGGGAAATGTGAGGTATGGGAAAAATGTGAAGTTTTGAGAAAGTGGGAGGAAAGGAATGTATAAGATCTGAGGAAGGTAGGGGATGATGAGATGTGAGAAAGATGAAATATATGGAGCAGATGAGATGTGGAGATGAAGTGGGTAAGGTATGGGGTGTGGGGAAGATGAGATATGGGGATGTAGTGGGGTTTAAGATGGATGTTAAATATTCTTGAGCATGGATCTGACAGAATAGGAGTGAAATGTGGACTAAGTTAGGAACTGTCTGTTATGGTTTTGATAAGGCGGAATTGGTCTGACTAGGAATACAGATGAAGTTGGAATTCGGGTGATTCTGACAAGTTATGGAAAAGAATGGAGTGGACTGACACATTGCAAACGATAGAGATAGACGAGGGTGGAATTGAGGTGATTCTGACTAGTAGCGATGAGAATGGAGTGGAAAGATACGGTATAAGGAATAAGGAAGTATAAAATTGGAGTTAGGTGATTCTGACAAACTGCGGATGAGTGAAATCGAATAACAGGGTATAAGGGATGGGGAAGGATGAGGGTCGAACTGGTAATGAGTCTGACTCGGTATAGGTAGAGCTGGAGCGGTGAGACTAAGGTTGTGAACTGAGGAGAGTCTGAATAAAAAGCAGGTGGGGAGTTAGAAGAACGTGGGTAGAATTAATATGTGCTTGCTTATTGTTGATGAGGATAAGGTGAATCATGCAGAATTCGGATACGGCTAAGACTGTTGAAGCAAGACTGTGGATGAAACCGAGTAAGGATGAGGCTGAGATGGGTGTAGCAAGGATGTGGATGAGGACAGGGTTGGTAACTTTAGTATGGGTTCGACTGGGCTGGATAAGGTAAAGGCAGGAAGGATAGCAAAAGGGTAAATAGTTTAAAGTGGGAGAGGCTGGAGGTGAAGTGGATGAGACTGGCGTACGTGCATGTGGGAGTGTGCGTGTGAGAGTGTGCGTGTGCGTCTGAGTGTGTGTGGGGGAGATGAGGGAAGGGGAGGAGGGGGTTCAGTAGTGCAGCAGTAAACCTCAACAGGAAATGCCTGGTGCTTCTCCCTCTGGCACACTTACTTACTCGGGAGATCAAAATTATGGCGGGTTATCATAACACCGTATTCTCATGACTAAGCTGGCTCCATGACATCTCTGCCTTACTAGTTTACTCCCGCGT
Source organism: Coenobita brevimanus (assembly GCF_032717465.1). Lineage (NCBI taxonomy): Eukaryota > Metazoa > Arthropoda > Malacostraca > Decapoda > Coenobitidae > Coenobita > Coenobita brevimanus. Next base: position 56,374,499 of record NC_137053.1, read on the forward strand.
ATGCCATGTAAACTTTTTTGTTAATGATATTTATGCAAAGTATGTCGATATTACACAAGAATATAAGTACCATATAACAGATAATCAAGGGGCAGTATGATAAGTAAATTGCTATGGAGGAGGCACTGAGGAACTTCATAAGCTCTCAAAAATGCTTCCTATTACACTCATTGTCACACTTTAATCTACAGTGCTCAATAACTTTCATCCCATTATTGTTTACTTATAACACTGCATATATCTCACTAGTTGGAGTTCATTATCAGTCTGTTATAATCTCTTGTATTTACTTTTGCCAAACGCCACATCCTGTGAGTGGCTGCTTGGACAAAGTGATCTTCAGTGTTTCCATCCCATCTCAGTAACGAAACCTCATGCCAGCCCTTGACTCTTCCTTTTTACAAACAAAATTATATGGGCTATTCGCCTGATTCATAGTAAAGCTAAAAACATTATCTTCACAGTCTCCCAGTCCTGCATTTTCACACTCGTATTATTCACAGTCTACTCCTTCTCATTCTCTCTCCCAGTACATCAGTAATCATCAGCTATTTCCCCAACAATGCCTGCAGTATCGGCATTATGTCCTCTAAGATCAGGAAATCCCAAGGAGGAAACAGGACGAGGAATAACGGGATCTTGGTAATTACAAGCACCTCCATTTAACGAGGGTTTTTATTGTTATGGCTACGCAGTTAGGGGGAATATGAGAGAGAGAGAGAGAGAGAGAATCAATCAGTCGGTTTATATTTTATCATTGCCAACACCAGACGATTTTACTCAGCTTCGGAGATATATTTAGAACTGTACAGAAGTCAGTTACGGCCTTCATCGACACCTTCACTACCAGGGGCTATCCTTAGCTAAGTAACTACGTAACAGCAGGAACAGATTACAAATAAAACCTTCCTGCACAAAAGAAGTCTCCTTTCTAGCAGCCTGGCATTCAATCACTCACTCATTCAAACAATCACTCAGGTAAACAATCGCCCATCTGGACAATCAACGACTCACTCAGTTACTCACTCATTAAACCACTCAATCACTCATTCACATCATCGGTTAGTCATTCAACCATAACCATTCACACAACTGACTACCAAGGCAATCGCTTCCTAAATTCAATCAGTCAAGCAATCAGTCAATCAGTAACTCAGGTGAGCACTCAAGCATTCAGATAATTAATCACCAGACCAATTGTAGTTCATTTAATCATCAGTTCCAACAGCCATATGCTGAGACAATTACTAAATCTATAAACTAACCATGTGTTCAGACAACTGTCCGATCAACTCTCGAGTCAGTCAGCTAACCAAACCTTTAGCCAAGGGTGTCAATCACTGTCACTGAGCCAGTCACTGTCAAGCCAAGCCATGCAGAATAATCAGTTTTTCAACCAGTCATCCATTCGGATAACCAACGTGTTAAACAATAGAGCACCTATTCAACCACTTAAAACGACTATCCATTTATATATCAGTCAGTCATTCATTTAATCACACTCGGATACTAAGCAAAAATCAATACTTTCACACTACCAAGTGATCACTATTGCCAGAGAATCTAATTAATCAATCAGATAAGCATTCACTCTAAGATAACTACTCGTTTATTCACACACTCGATCTGTCATTGCCACTTGGAAAACCAATCACTCAGTCAGTTGAGCAGTTACTCTAAGATAACCATTCAACCATTCACACAACCATTCAGCCATTCACTGATAACCACTCAACCATACAGAAGACAAAGCCATCATTACCACCTGAGAAGCCAAGCCATCGATTAAATAGTCACTACAAATAGCCACCCAACCATACACACAACCAATCGAAGACGACCACCGGAGGGAAACCATTCTATCCCTCTACTATTATTATTTCAATGATCACCATACTTATGAACTGTCTGCTTGCATTCCTCCCCAAATAATGAGGGCGCGCAACACCCGTCTAGCAACAAACTGTCACCCATTTCCTGTCCAACGCTCAAATGCGAGAGGTGACCGATTCGCTCAATCCTCCATGTATGCGACTGGCTAATTTCAGCACTGTCTTCCTCAACATGATTTCTCTTCCTATGGCCTTTACTTTTCATACACAATGAGTTCAAACATCTAGAAATTAATGGATCCTGGTTTTAGCTCTCTATTGTTTGATTTCTTTTCCTGGAAAAACAAACTTTTCTGTAGGTTTCCAGCCTTTGGTTCTTTTATCATAATAAACTCAGTCAATAAAAAATATAGGTTTCCAGCCTTTGGTTCTTTTATCATAATAAAACTCAATCAACAAAAAACACTCTTCGATAACAGCTTAACCATTCAGACGACGAAACACACAAACAGTCGCTCACTTGGATATACAAACCACTTAGACACATCATTCACACACTTGGCCTTCTGACGACTACCGGTACCTACCTCAACTGACAGCAAATCACTCACTCAGACAACCAAAATAGCAGCCAATCAATCCGATATTTAGTTGAATATTCGGAAAAAAAAAATGAAGCACCTGCTTATACACAACAAAATCATCATCACTCAACATCTATATATTCAGCCACTCACCACATATTGGCTACAGTCAGTACATTATTCACCCACCCGTCTGATATTAACCCATTCATTTGTATTTTTTTCAAGAATTTTTTTTCTAACCATGATATAGGATAAGGCCAAAGTAGGCCAACGTACCATTTGTAAAAATATAATGGCAATAAAAAGCTGCCAAGAAGCCTACAGAACCCATTAACACACGATCCTTTCATCCTTGTGGCCTTTCATTCACTTGTTAACTCTTCTCATTTTTATCCTGCTATTCATCGTCCATTCATTTATTCATCCCCGATTATCACTCATTCCTTACTTAGATTAACTTTTATAAGCCATTCATTCTAGTCAGTCACACACTCTCATGCTCATCCACTCAGCCCAAAGCTAATCTCTCATTCAGTGTTTTATCACCTATCCAAACAGTCATTCGAGCATTACTTTATCCCTCATTCTTAACCCTGATTCATCGTTCAACCTATTCTTCTACTCAATACCCTTTCTCATCACTCTTTTCCCACCCTCATCCCCTTATCTCAGACCACTCATCCTCAGCACATATCCTCTAACTCATCCGTAGACTCAATCGACACCCAACTTCATCACATTCTTTTAGTCATGCTTCTACAGTATATGCATTCTTCCAGTTTCTCATCACTCATCTCTCCCTTCTCAGCCATCACCGAATATATACCTTCTGTCTTCATCCTTCCTCTCACGCATCACCAGTCCTCATCATTCCGCTCATGCATCACCAGTCCTCACCCTTCCGCTCACGCATCACTAATCCTTACCCCTGCGCTCATGCATCGCCAATCCTCACCCCTCACCACCTTCACTCATCACCCAGTCACTATCCATTCCCCCACACACCACTCATCTTCATAGTCAGTAACTCCCAGCAAAGTCCTCCCATTTCCTACTCATCACTCATCCTCATTTCTCAGTCAATTATTCAGCCATTGTTTCCCACTTCTCACCAGTCCTCACTACTCATTCCTCACTCACCAATCCTCATCACCCATTTCTCATTCACCATTCATTCCTCATTCATCAGTCATTAGTTTCTCTCATCACCACTCCTCATCCAGTCATTCATCCACTACCCATTCTCCACAAATATCATCTTCATTCATCTCTCAGTCATAATCGTCCCTTATCCCTCATGCACCATTTTTTTAACATTATTCATCCACCACTCTTTCTCTTTACTTTTCACCCATCCTCTTCCTTTGTTCTCATCACCCATATGTCACTCATTCGCTCACTACTCTTCCTTTGCTCACTGCCAATCTTCTTAACTCATCCTTCACAATCTCTTCATCACTTACATCCTCTTCCGACTCGTATGTCACTCGGCCAGCCATCCACTGTTCTTCCTCTCTGATTACGACCCATTACTCGCTCATCACTCGTCTCAAATTCATCACGCATCCTTCACTCACCACCCATCTTCACTCACTCCTTACTCATCAAGCCCTCAGTCACCAACCATCCTTCACTCATCAGATACTCTCACTACTCATCCCATAGTCATTAATCCTCGGCATTCGTCATCCATCCTCACTCACCACCCATCCTCATCACTCACCACCCATCCCTTACCACCCATCCTCATCACTCACCACCCATCCCTTACCACCCATCCTCATCACTCACCACCCATCCTCATCACTCATCAACCAACCAGCCACCCAGCCGCTCTGAGTCAAAACCGACAGCGACTGCGTGACGGTGGTGTGTGTGTGTGTGTGTGTGTGTGTGTGTGTGTGTGTGTGTGTGTGTGTGTGTGTGTGTGTGTGTGTGTGAGAGAGAGAGAGAGAGAGAGAGAGAGAGAGCAGTAGGTGACGCTCCCTCCCACGCGTCACACCCGTTACTGCGTGTGTGCGGGATGGTGACGCCACGGACTCTGATGCGGCTGTGGTGGTGGATGTGACGAGGAGGAGGAGAGGAGACAGTGTGATGAGGAAAGGAGACGGTAGAGAGAAGTGTGGAGATTGTGGAGACGATTGTGGGTATTATAGAAGTGAGTGAAGATTTTGGAAACGTAAGAAGAGCTTAGACTGTGGAGGAGAGTAAAGGCGAGGGGAGAGCAACCAGAAGCTGCAGGGAGAAATGAAGTGCTTGGAAAAATAAGTGGAAGAGAGATGAGACGATAATAAAATGATCATTGGAACAGAGTCCAGTGCAGAGGAAAGGAAACAGGAAAGATGAGAGGATGTACAATAGGTGAGATGAATGATGGGGTAAAACTGGAAAGGCTGATGCATATGGAATTGAGAAGAGACAAAATTGCTGAGTGTGAATGGAGAAGATAGGAAATTGTCTGAGTGGAGAAACGAGACGGTAAAAGAGTAGAAGAGACAAGTGACGCGAAGGTGCAGAAGACGAAGTGGAGTGGCATGAGACTAGTGAACAAAAGAGAACAGTGAAACCAGCGAACAGAGCAGAGCAGTGAGATCAGTGAAGAGCACAGCAGTGAGACGTGTTTGGTGGGGGAGGTCAGTGAGGACGTGAGGGAAAGGCACAACCTTGGTGAGACGAAATTAGTAAGACAAGTAGTTTCAGACAAGACCGTTGGGAAGAAATTGGTGAGACGAGATTGCTGATACAAAATTGGTGAGATGGCATCGGCGACATAGATGTTAAAGCATTTGAAGTTTAGAAATTTATAAAGTAACTGAAGGCATTAGATGACGGAGGAGTGACTGGTGAGAGGAGATTGGTGAAGATATGGATGATTCAATTTTAGAGAACGGTAGCGAAGAAAAGTAAATTGACAGCTCAAGAGGGAAGATTTGGGGGTCACGAAATTAGTGACACAGATTTTTTGAGACAAGACTGTTGACAAGTGATTGTGATTGGTGACATTAGTGTGAATGAGACCTAAATATTGCGAAAGAGAGAAACGTGACTGACACAGCATAGAAGAGGTAAGCCTGAAATGAGGTAAAGAGTAGAGAAGGGGGAAGTAGCTGGAAAACAAGCGTGTGAGAGAAGAGGGTTATAAGATTCTCGAGGCGAGGAAAGAAGATAAAGAGGAAAGGACCAGGAGACTGGAAGTGGATTAGAGGAGAGGAGGAAGAGGAGGAGAAGGAAAGAAGATTAAATACTTAGGAATGTCGAACAAAAGGAAGAGTGGAAAAAATTAGTGAACGAGGAGTGAAAAAAAAAAAAAAACTAAGGAAGGGGAGGACAGTGAAAACATTGTGGAAAGTAAAAAGAGGAACAACAGAAGAGCTGAGGAAATACGGAGAGAGGGAGAGAAGACAGGAGGAGGAGGAGGAGGGGGAGAGTGGAGGAAACACAGAGGGGAGAGAAGTGGGAGGAGAAGGAGAGGTTGACCCAGATCTGAAGACGTCAGGACGGCCGCTATGGGGGGATCCGCCCCCTAGTCCCCCCATCCACCCCCTCCTCCCGCCTAACAGGACCACACGAGGTAATGGACGTACACACACACACACACACACACACACACACACACACACACACACACACACACACACACAATCTTGCATCCTTCTCACCAAGTTACTTATCGTTAACCCTTCTACTGCCATCTTTCACTATGATGAACAAAACAGCGTGGTCAAAAAGTGAATATAATTTGTAGGTGCTTCCCAGGCAATGAGGGGCTTCAATATCACCACAGAGCACCACAATAATGCCAAATAACTACAATCATCTTGTGTGTTGCTCCTTGTTCTTTGCCTGCGGTGAGATTCAGTATGCTGAGAATAAAAGCGTTTAACGTAAACTTGAGTGAAATACGAAGTTCCTTTTTTCTCCTCAGTAATAAAGTATAGTCGTGATGGTTTATAACATTTCTTGTGCCCTACAATTCTACGGAGCATAAATTAGTCATCTGACGCTAGCCAGAATCAAATGACAGAAGGAAATTCGCGGCCAAAGGATTGTTGTTGTTGTTGGTGGTGGTGTTGGTGGTGGTGGTGGTGGTGGTGTTGGTGGTGGTGGTGGTTTTGGTGTTACCCAAGGCTCTTTTGAAATGTGAACCCGGTGGATGTAGGCTTAAGTTACCTTTCTACACTCCGTCATCTTCCTTTCCTGGGACTAGAAGATAATTGAGGAACGTTTTAGTATAACCAGCCTGTTGATCCGCCCGGTTACAGTCAGCGCCATCGCATCAAGACGTCCCTCAACGTTTTTCAGTGCGAAGATAATTTTTTTTAGTCGTGTTATCATCAGACGATTTACGTCAGCTTAGGAGAGACTTCTCTAGCTGTGAAGTTAGATAAAGCCTTCATTTATTCCGTCGGTACAATGAGCCATACTCAAGCTGAATAAAATCATCTGGAGGTAGCAAGAGGAGTCAAACATATTATTTCAGTTCATTCAAGGGGTTCAGTATATGGTTATCTGTCTATTTATGTTTTGTGCATCCATCTTCCTAATTCTGTGTATTTGTTTACATAAACATATCTGCTAGGTTACCTACCTCTGTTTTCGTGCATTTTCTACCTGTCTAATAAAATATCCATATATATTTGTCTATCTGTCAGTCCCTCTATCTATCTATCTACCTATCTCTCTCTCTCTCTCTCTCTCTCTCTCTCTCTCTCTCTCTCTCTCTCTCTCTCTCTCTCTCTCTCTCTCTCTCTCTCTCTATATATATATATATATATATATATATATATATATACATATATATATATATATATATACTGTATATATATATATATATATATATATATATATATATATATATATATATATATATATATATATATATATATATATATATGGAGCCTCTGTGGTACAGTGGTAGAGTGTGCGTTTCGTACATGGGTGAAACAGGGTTTGCGCCTCGCCAGGATAATAAACTTTGGGAGTGTTCACCCGGCCACGTACTGCATTGGCGGACACAAGAGGTGCTGTGGTTGAACCAGTGTCGCTTACTATAAAGTATGCTTGCACCCAGTCGGCTTGCGCAGGCCGATTACACTTGGTTCACAGACTACACACACATCCAAAGCCACTCCAACGCTACAATTACACTTACAAGCACTTCTCACCCTACATACAATCTCTACCAGACAGCCTAAGCCACTAGGTAGAGATACATTGACTGTAACCTCCCCACTTCGGTCGGGATAGGCCGGTCCTGCAGTGGATACCCACTGATGAAGATGATATATATATATATATATATATATATGCTTTGGCTTATAATCTAGCGTCGAATCTTGTGATGGGTGGTTATAACAAAAAACTGTATAACAAAACTCTATACCCATAACAAAAAGGCCCCTTCAGTCCCACGACGTATTTCTTACTTTTTCCTACAAGCAGATATTTTTGTGCAATTTTGGAGAGACCTCTAATAGCACAGGGATTAATGTAAGCTTTAATTAATTACTCTGTTAAAAAAGTCTCTCGAGTTGAAAAAAAAAGAAAAATTAAATAGCACTAGTAAAATGAAAGTACTTTCACGAAGCGTTTATATTATTCCTTGACCCCATCAGTAACAATCCAGGAATTATTTACATTTTAGGAAGCACCATTCGTTGTCTAGGAGTTAGAAATAATCCTTTGTTATCCATATACTGTACGCAATCGGACATACACCTAACATATACCTACATACATGCACACATACATTCATGTATATACAGCTTATGCATATATAAATACACACACACACAGTTGTGGCTATATTTCATCCACAGTCAAAAGCCTGTGCACCTCCTGTATTTGCATTGAATAAAAGGTCAGATCATGAACTGCATGCATTCTGCCTTCTGTCATTACCATTTATGTGGGGAGTGTCAGATGAGGGAGGTCTTTTCCAACAGTGGGCCCGTTACTGCCTGATACAAATAAGACTGATACAGAGAACTCCCATCCTTCAACTTTTTGTCTTTTACTGCTGAACGAAGCGCTTTTTTTTTTCTTCGTAAGGCTAAACCATATATTTATTTACATGTTTCATTATGTGTTTTACTTACCTATCTTTTAGCTGAATTACTTCTACGAAACTGCTCTTCGATTTTTAGTTATTAGTCCCCACTTATTACATAGGTGGAGACTATTGTTTTCGCCGGTATTATTATTATTCTCGCCTCAGAGTCCCGCAACGATTCCAGAACCGGAGACTGAGCGGGGAATCTGAAGGGCCCAGGTTGTGTGTCCTGGCATGGGCCCTTGCTGTTAGAATAAAGAATCCAAATCCTTTATGCACAGAGGAAAGGCATGTCAGAAAGAGTCATAGCAATATTATGTAATGAATGAGATAAGTTGGTCGTGCCAACTGGATATTTCAATACGACTTGCGCTAGGAATCTGAAAGGCCTAGGTTATGTGTCCTGGTATGGGTATTGCTTATAGGAAAAAATCCAAATCTCCCCAGTGGGGTCAAGGTCATTGTAAGAAACAGTAGGTGGGGACTAGTGACTGTATACAGGACAATTACAGAATTCTCTTTTTTTTCCCCCTGATATTTATTTACTTGCCTTATACCTCAGATACTTTTATACAACTACTCTCCTACTGTGGAGATCATTTTCAATCCGATAACTAATTTTATTCTTTCGTTCGTGCCACCCCCCCTGATGATTTTATTCAGTTTAGGGTGGGGAAGGTGCTTTTCCAATGACTAGGGTTAGAGATAGCCCTCAGTGACCCTTTCACCAAAGCAGGTCTCCCCTAAGATGAAGAAAATCGTCGAGAGGAAGCAAAAATAAAACAAGTAACGTCATCTATTCCGTGTTAAGTACTGTCTTCGCAATGACAGACGATTTTATTCAGCCGAGACAATCCTCATGCAAGTGAAGGGTTGATCTTTGCTCTGTCTTGTAGTAGCATCAACAGGTGATTTTTTTTTTTAACTACATTCTAAGCGGTACAGGAGGCTTCGTATCACCTCTTTTTCAGCGATGTAGTTTACACAATACGCCTTAGCATTTATGGTGGTATTATTATTATTATTATTATTATTATTATTATTATTATTATTATTATTATTATCATTATTATTATTATTAATATTATTATTATTATTATTATTATTATCATTACTATTATTATCATTATTATTTTTATGGACGTACTTTACATAGGAACATACAAGAAAATACTATGGTGCAATGGGGAGAATAAATCGTTGATGAAGAGGCGTAACGACATTTCAAAAGACCCTTAAGTATACATTCCAGATCTCAACTAAAGGAATAACAAACAAGCTAAGCTTCACAGGAGAAACTATAGAACTCACTAAGAAATGCATGATGACCGCTCCTATAATGCTATTGTTAAAGATTAGTACGTCCAAATTGGTAAGCATCATTGGGAAGGTATTTAACTCAATCATAAAATCCATGACAAGTGTTGCAATAATGCATATGTTAATAATGTGTGCGTTTCAACAAGGCGCGTTTCATTAAGGTACTTAACCCTGTAAAGAAAAATGGTAACTGTTGTAAGAATGGTTATGTTAATGATTTGTTGGTCTATCATGGCGCGTTTCACTGAGGATGTACTGGGATTATAAAAAATCTCATGGTAACTTTTTTAATAGTGCTGACACTAACCCATGGAATTTGATGACGTGTAGTTCTAACTTTTTCTTGCTAAATCCAGACGACGCTTCTTCGGTCTGATAATGGTCTCTCTTATCTATGGGGTTAATGAAAGAATCCAGGTCCTTCTCAGTCAAGTAAAATCGTCCAGCTGAAACAATGATTCAATATGAAAGATGATGTCCTTGAGCTGATGTCTTATCCTCCCTATTGCTGTAAGAAATAATGTTATTTTATTTCCATGTCCAAACGATTTTATTGAACTTAGGACTGGCCTCTCGCAATGTAGGCCTCAGTGAAGTATATGAATAATAACTCCCGTTGTAAAAGTGTCTCATATGCTAATTAAATCGTTTGAAGGTGGCAAGAATATATTGATTGATAGGTCATGTCAGCGAAGGTATTAACTACACGAGTTCTGATTCGTCCTGAGGGATAGAATTACAATATACCGGTATATCCTGTGCGAGATAACAATACCACCGACAGAAATTGTGGCGTTGACCCATCTACTACGGTGAAGTTATTTTGTATCTTATTTTTATTATCTCCAGAGGATTTGACACCTGGATTACGAGGCTCTCTTCCAATTGAAATAATTAGGTACAGGTGTTAGCAACCCTTTCAGCGAGAGGTCTTTTCCGAATATAATAAAATCGTCTGGAGGTTGCTCGAAAAAATTATATTAACACGTTATGGTAGTGAATGGGCAAAACGTTTCAAAGGAAGAGCTAAGCATTACACGGGTTAAGCAATACAAGGGATTAAACGCTTTATTACATGGAATTTAAATTCTTTACGAAGGGTTAAGTGCCGCACATCAAGAATCAGATACTAATTCTGATAATTTCTGTAGAGCCGTTGAAGTCATGTCACCACTCCTACCCCCCCTCCCCGCCGCCGCTTTCTCTCTCTCTCTCTCTCTCTCTCTCTCTCTCTCTCTCTCTCTCTCTGATAAAAAAGAAAAAGCCCACATTCTATCGCATTCCAGTTTCGAGAGGAAAGCTAAATACGGACTCAAGACATGACATGTGAAAAACCCGCAAAATTACTGGATTTCCATAAGGTTTTAGGTGCAGAGAGTTTTTATCTGATAAGGAACCTGATCATCGTAAACTTGAAAAGAAAAAAAAAATAGGCAAGGCCTTTATGGCTATGGCGTCAACCATAATTGTTCCAAACCTCTTACATCCAGCCACTTATATATATATATATATATATATATATATATATATATATATTTTATCTATCTATCTATCTATATATCTTTCTATCTATATATATATATATATATATATATATATATATTGATTGATTGATTGATTGATTGATTGATTGATTGATTGATTTATGCAAGAATGAAGGAACCAAAGGCCAGTAGCCCGCAAAACAAAAACAATACAAAAGTGAGCGAAATTCAAGATCCGTTCATTTCCAGATGCCTGGACACACTGCGTTTGAAAGACTGGAGATCATACGGCCATATTCTTAAAAATAATTCCTTCCCTAAACTTTTCCTTCCCTTCGAAGGATTTTTCTTTCCCTTCAGTATGCGTAAAGATTTCCTTGGAAGGGAAGGAATAATGTTCAGGTTGGTAGCCCTGTTAAGCTAAAATGACCCATCCTGCTGATATTTGGTATGATGGAGCGTTAAATTTATAAACTAATACATCAAAACACGCATATCTCGTGCTGGATAATGAAAGCACAACACATTTGAGACGTGGGAGGTCGCCACCACATCTGCAGTACCGTATACTGTTGGTTTGTATTCAGCCATAAGTGCCATTCTGGCCAACAACGCAGCGTGTTCACTCCTCAAGACAATATTTTGATAAATTATATTCGAGGAATATTATTACGCTTAATGTTGTTATTAGTAAGTGTAAAAAAATGGGAGAAATGGAGTTCCCCCGAGCTAAGCCCTGTATTGGACTATATAGCCCCGCTAGGGTTACAGGAGGGAGCTACCCCTCCCGGCACGGCAGCCCGGGCGAGGCTCGAACTTGCAATCCCCCGATCACAAGTCCAGCGCGCTACCACTGTGCTACCGCGCCCCCCAGATTAGTAAGTGTAAGAATCACTTGTTAACGTCCGTCTCGTGTACTCGCATGGCGGCGCTCACCTGTTTTTTTTCCTGCTGGAAGACATGAGCCGAACCACATGTATGACCTTGACGGCAGATTTTCCTTTTTCAGGCAAATTAACAACCAAAATGTTTCTTGAAATGAATCCTCGTTTGATCCTGGCCATAATGTATAAGATTTGTCAGTGTCAGATCATAAAAGACTGGATGAATATCGGATGTAGTACGTCGTCTGCTCTGTTTATGTCTGGCTTATTGTCTCAGCCGACATGGGTAACACTTTTAAAGAGACACAAATAGCGCTTAAACATTAGTATAGCGTTGTAAACTGCATCAATGAAATTATACAGTAACTTCTGTCAACATTTTAAATATATATAAGACAATGAACCACAACAGAAAGCACAAAATTTATGAAGGAATTTTTGAAGAGAAGGGTCAAGGAATTCCTTCAAGTTCCAACAATTTCTGCTGCCCAGAGGAAAAATCTTTCCCTTCGCGCGGCCCAGGAAGGGAAGGATTTTTTAAAGAATACCAATTCGGCTAAAGATTTCCTTCCCATGCCTCTACAAGGGAAGGAAATTTTTAAGAATACGGCCGATAGGATCTAGAAAATACAGACAGAGGGAGACAGTTCCAGAGTTGACCTGTTCCATTAATGAAAGACTGGGAGTAACGGTTAACTCTTGCATTAGAGAGTTGGACAGAAAAGGGATGAGAGTTTGTTGCTAGACGGGTGCTACGTACCCGTCGTAAAGGTGGAGGGATGCAAGCAGACAGTTCAGATGAGCAGTTACCATTGAAGTAGCGATACAAAAGAGATAAAGGTGTAACACTACGGCGAAGAGACAGAGGTTGAAGGGAGCCAGTAAGAAGAGTAGAGTTAATGAGGCGAGAAACCTTTGACTCCGTCCTATTGAGAAGAGGTGTATGTAGGGAGCCTCCCCACACATAAGAGTTGTTCTCTACACAGGGGCGAATAAAGCCCGTGTATAAAGTCAACAGCACTGCAGGGGTAAAGAAGGTACGGAGTCGGCTTAGCACACCCAATCTCTTGGAATCAGAGTTTACAAGAGATACTGTATATATATATATATATACATATATATATATATATATATATATATATATATGTATCAGCAGCAGCAGCCGTTTGAGTATCCACTGCAGGACTGGTCTATCCCGACCCAAGTCGGGACGATACAGCCAATGTATCTCTACCAAGTGGCTTAGGCTGTCTGGTAGAGATTGTATGTAGGCTGAGAATTGCTTGTAAGTGTAATTGTAATGTTGTAGTGGCTTTGGATGTGTGTAGTCTGTGAACCAAGTGAAGTCGGCCCGCGCAAGCCGACTGGGTGATAGCATAAGTACGCGAGACTGGTTCAACCACAGCACCCCTTGTGTCCACCAAATTAGTACGCGCCTGGGTAAACACTCCCAAGGTTTATTATCCAGGCGGGGCGCGAACCCTGGCTCCCCCGTGTACGAAACGCACACTCTACCACTGTACCAGAGAGGCTCCATATATATATATATATATATATATATATGTATATATATATATATATATATATATATATATATATATATATATATATATATATATTACAGGGAATTTGTGTAACCAGTGATTTCATGAAATCCCTAGGGAATTCGTGAATTTAGTTTAAATTAGGATGGGCTAATTTAGAATAGGTTAATTTAGGCTGCGGTCAAGTTAGGCTGGGACCTCGTGCACCAAAAGCGGCTTGTCCTAAGTAAAACTGAAAGAAGCTGGATGTGAGTAAGAATTAAATAAGAGAAAGCGTTATGCGATGAAAGGGTTTACTGTTCTTCAGGTTGCTCTGGCTGCTCTTTAGTTACATAAAATCGTCTGAAGTTGACGGAAATGAAATATAAAGTCAGCAATTGGTGGGAAAGGAGATTAACCACTTCAATACGATGCCTGACATTCTCTTCTTGATATAACCATGTGATATTATACGGCTTAGAAGAGATGCTTTTTCTTTTAACTGTAGGGGATTTACATAATATCTCTCACTAATCCTCCTAATACAAGAAATTTCTGCTACACTGGATCAAATCGTCTTTTCGGTAACTAGAAGAAAAGAAAAAGAAAAAACGTCATCGCACTGGAGGAGCTGTTAAGTTAATTCACACGTCTGGTATTTGGAAATCCGAAAATATACTAAGACACCTAAAACGTTAATGGTAATGTGTGTTCCATCATCATTATCATCATCATCATCATCATCATCACGAACATTATTCTTTCCTACAAATCAGTGAATGATGTTGGATTGTCGAGAAAAAGGAAAGAGAAAGCAGAAGAGGGGCATGACCTTCTGCAGAATGTCCAGTGATACGAGCCACAAACTCATTTACTCATCATCCAGTTGTTCCAGCTTCCTGGCTCCACCTCACAAACTTGATCATCTGTACATACTCTTCCGTATTTTTTAAAGATGCTCATCGAAGTCCAAAAATAAAGGTATTGATTGAAATTACATTCCTGTGTAGTCCTTGGACATCCAAAAATATGAACGCTATAGGGAGTTACAAAGAAGATAGAGTCAAATATCCGGTACAAGAGAAAAATTGACTACTATATACAGTGTTTTTATGAGTCCATTTAGACGTGCAGTGCGGCACATGATAGGTCACCTATATAAAGCGGGGACTGAAAGTTACTGTAAATATGTGGTGCATGAGCAAGAGAGAGAGAGAGAGAGAGAGTTTTGTACTTGTAAAGTCAATCAGTTAACCAGAAGAACAGTTAAAGTATTGTGGAACTATGTACTCTTATATCAGTGACATATATACTGTATATTATGTAACGGTTCTTAATGCTTGCAATCCGGACGTCTTTTACTATTTTTTCCAAACTTGCTACTTTCAAACAGTTTCTGTCTGAGCTGGGAAGATATTTTGTTGTGAAATGTTAATGAAAGGATGGTGGTGATCAAGAGGTTTGAAAAACGATTTTGTGTCCGAAAGGAAGTGACTTCGATCCCAAGCTGTGGCAGGGTACATATTGATCACCCATATTTTGTTAAGAAGTATATACTGATCGTTTGTAAGACCCGGTGAAAGCGTCACAATTACCTCCTGTCACTACTACTAGTACTACCCTTTACACTGGTCCAGAATGAGACAGTCCTATAGTGTATACAGTATCTTTATTATACAAGGAAAGCCCAGTCAAGATAAGTTCAGTGTTAAGCTGCACATAGTGACTGTAACGAGAGGAATAACTGATTGCCCTCCTAACTTGTCAGAGTCACCGCAAACGACAGGCTATTTATTATGTCCTCACAGGGCACTCTGTCTCCCTCCAAGGGGTCGTCCATTGCTAATCACGAACCACTTAAATTTAATTACCATTACAACTCAACTGCAACCACCCTAAATCATTAGGCTGAGAGAGAGTAATATGAGTTTGAGAGGGTTATTACCGGCAAGATTAACCCTCTCATTATCGAGGCAACTATAGTATTTTACTCCAACTGACGTCAGACTATTTTATTTAGACGAATGCGAGTAAATATGCCTAAAAGTGTTCGTTCCTTAAATGCGAGTGACGTCCTTCTCAGTATATTCTTGCAGTTACGTGACGATTAACCTCACCTCAGGAACGGCCTCCAGAACTGAAGGCGCTAATAAGGGGTATAACCAAGCCCTTTAGTTCACACAGTCTATCCTGAGCTAAGTAAAATTACTGGATGCCAGGAATTAAAAAAAAAAAAAAGTTGGTAATTACCACATCTGTTTTTCATGATATACTTAAAATAATTTTTCATTAACCTATCAACTCCCCAAGCTGAATGACATCACCTGGTGGTAGGAACATACACTATGAAGGACGACACCATACTGAAGGAGTTAATGAAGGGAATACCTAACCCATGCAGTGCTAAAAGTCTCCCCTAAGCTAAAGAGTATCATATGACAGTACCAGGAATGAATTATAAAGGACACCTGACTGAAAGGGTCATTAAATCGCTCTCTGGGTCTTTCATCCCTTCACTAATAGTTAAGCTCTACTACTTTACACCGACCTCCTACTTCATTCCGTCTGACGTCACAGGAATTTATATAGCTCGAAGAAACCTGTCATATTTTAAAAACTATCTTAATTAACTTCCCAAAGAGTAGTTTGCAATTTCTTCCAGCCAATGCCAGAAGACTTTACACAGCTCATAAGAACACACAGCAACCAAAGGGTTAATTAGACTCTCAAATCTGCCATTTATAACCTTCTCATTAGCCACTCAGGCTGACTAGTATTTTTATGCAAAAAGTAGGAACTAAAGCCCAATAGCCAGCAAAAGTCGTCACCTGGAAACCAAAGTGAAGTGTGTGTGTGTGTGTGTGTGTGTGTGTGTGTGTGTGTGTGTGTGTGTGTGTGTGTGTGTGTGTGTGTGTGTGCGCGTGTGCGTGCGCGTGCGCGTGCGCGTGCGTGAGCGTGTGTGTGTGTGTGTGTGTGTGTGTGTGTGTGTGTGTGTGTGTGTGTGTGTGTGTGTGTGTGTGTGTGTGTGTGTGTGTGTGTGTGTGTGAAAACCATTTGGTAGGTCGGGTCATTTTGGAACGTGTGGTGGTGTGCCGGGGCGTGATACGTTTTGTGGTTCTTTTCTTAAGCATTCTTTTATTGTGCGTTGGCAACTTTAGTACCACTGTGCCATTTTTTCATATTCTTCTTATTACCTCTCTCTTTGACTCTGTTTAATAAGAAAGCTTTTTCATTTTTTCTTTTTCCCACCAAGCGATATTACTCAGCTCTAGAGAGACTTTGCGTAATGAACGGGTTGGAAATAAAATATTAACATCTTCAGTACCGTAAGACCTCAGTCATTTTTCTTGCAGCCAA
The DNA here is from genome assembly GCF_032717465.1 of Coenobita brevimanus. Classification (NCBI taxonomy): domain Eukaryota; kingdom Metazoa; phylum Arthropoda; class Malacostraca; order Decapoda; family Coenobitidae; genus Coenobita; species Coenobita brevimanus. The sequence continues at coordinate 56,391,538 of NC_137053.1, forward strand.
CAGATTATTATATTCATTTTAAAGATGCGTCTTGTACTGACTAATAAAAAAAAATAATTAACGTAACCCTATGTAGGAATAATGAAGAAAAGTTTAATTTTATTTAGGAAAATATAAGAAACAACTTTATCTTTTTAGCTGAAAATGGCAAAACATTGAACCTTAATTAGGGTCAGAGTCACAAGTTTCGCAGTATTTAGGAGCTAAAAAGAAACTTTGCTTTTTTAGGAGCAGTAAAAAGTGGACAATAGTTAAGCCGGCATAGTAGTAAAGAACAAAATGCTTAACCTAAGTTGAAAAAATAATAAGCTCAGTTGGTTGAAGTCTCTGGTGTGATTAAATTGAGCTGATTCCAAGGGGCATTGTTCAGGAATCACAGCAAAACGATAGAGGCTGAAAAGAACCAACTATCGAAAAATATCAAACAGCTGATCACGGTTAAAAAATCTGTTTCAGTTATACAAAGCCAAATTATCAAAGGACCTTGTAAACTGGCGACTGATTAGTATATAATAATGGATCAGGGTAATTTCACTCGACTTCATCGTAGCAAAGGGATTAAGAATATAGGCGGGAGAAGGCACGGTTAGTTGGCGTTGAGGTTAATCTTGTTGTCTGCTTGGTTGGGTCTGCCACCACGACACTAAGATGACATGTTCCTCTGTGGTGGGTGTGGGCAACAACCTTGTGGTAGAAGAAGGGGATTACTTTATGACACTGCTTGCCTTTACACACACACACACACACACACAAAACTGATAACTTCCTATTTGTATCCATGTGCGTTAATCCAGTATGGGATGGCTGCAAATAAATCGCCTCCATATCGCTCTGCCCCCTGCCATTTCGCTACCCTCCACTGAACTTACACCCCCCTCTCTCACGTACTACCTATTCTATGTGTTCTCATCCATCCATCCATCCATTATCCAGTCCTACGTTGCCCCATGAGGAGCGTAGGAGCCCGGGGCTAAGGGGGTTGGTCCTGATGTTTAAAATGAGAGTGACCAGCCTGACTCATCCCTGAGTGGCAATACGTGGGCAATAAACCCCAACCACCCCTAAGATATAAACCTTCACCAGCTCAATCCGATTGGAGCGCCGTAAATACCCACTAAACAACCAGGTGCCAAAATTTGGTTATACGGTTACCACCAGTAAATAGTTTCCTGGTGTACAGGAAACCATTTGGCTTGTCACTCAGTGTAGAGTCACCCACAGGCAGAAGGAAGAGGAAAGAATGAAAGATAGAAAGACAGAAGAGGGATCGTAAAGTCAACCGGAGGCAGAAGGACGAGGAAAGAATGAAGGAAAGAAAAACAGAAGAGGATGAAAGGAAAGATGGATGGAGGAGAGGAAAGGGCAGACACCAGAGAGCAGCACTACATCGAGTGAGTGGATGGTGAGCGCCCAAAATAGTGTTTTACTTTTGGGCTTATAACTATCCAGCATATACACTTTCATTTCTTTAGCATAACCACTGTGTTGGTTCATAATCGACAGCGCTGGACATGGCCGACCATAAACTAATTACCTCCGCCAAGGTGTTTTGTTTTACCCGTGTTTGTTTGTATGTTTGTTAGTAGGATTACTAACAAAGGTTGAACGGATCTTGAAATTTTGTGGAAGAATGGTCCATGGGCCAATAAAAAAAATTTCAAATTTGGGGGCGGATCCTGCTCCGGCTCCGGAGTATCCTGCACAATATCTCCAAAAGTTCCCAATGAATTTCAATGAAATTTGTGGAAATGTGGGCCATGGACCAAGAGTGAATTGATTAAATTTTAGGGTGGATCTGGATCCGGATCCTATATCCCTGGATCCGGATCATTTTTAATGGCAATGGCATTGGTGAAGGTATGCGCTTTCGAAGTACTTTCTAGTTCAGTCTGATCTTATTATTAAAAGAAAAATAAAAGTTCGGTAGAATGGCAATCCAAGTTCGGCAATCATGACTGGTAGTTCTTCATGAATACATATTTCTCTCTCTCTCTCTCTCTCTCTCTCTCTCTCTCTCTCTCTCTCTCTCTCTCTCTCTCTCTCTCTCTCTCTCTCTCTCTCTCTCTCTCCAAAGCAATGCGAGTAAGAATTCAGTCAGGTACAGAACAGTTTGCCACGGTGTAAATGAGAGGTCGTTGGATTTATCACCATTTCCTGACACACCCCACACCTAGACGCTTCCCGATAGTAGACTCTCTCTACTAGATACTTCCCACACTTTCCGAGACCTGCTGATACTCACTGGCACTTCCTTCCAAACAATTCATGACACTCGCTGACACTTCCTGACTCTTATTGACACTTTCTGATACCTACTGACACCAATTGTCACTTTCCAAATACTTTCGAGGATCTACTGACACTCACTGATACTTACCGACAAGTAACTTGCTGAGGCTCACCTACATGGACCGACAATTTCAGACATTTATTGATATTCACTGACGCTTTCCGACATTCCCCGGCATTACCTTACACTATACTCCTCTTCACTCTGAACTCTCCTACGCTTCCCAACACTTCCTTACATTTCACTATGCTCCCCTACACTCCCTGACATTTTCTGACGCACCCTGACACCCCTCTTCACTTTCCGACACTTTCCAGCACTACATTTCTGACACTTCACCAAAATCTCTTACACTCTCCGATACTGCCCTACACTCCCTTACTTTCTGACTGTTCCCTATATTCCCCTACACTTACCGACACTCCCTTACACGTCAGACACTTCTTGACACTTACCTACACTTCCCGACGTTCCCAAGTCTCATTCCTACTTTCTACACCTTGATTCACTGATGGGTATTATTTTCGTGGCTCCATCTCTGTTGATTTGCCGTAACGAGATGCTGTCCACAAAGTTACGGCGGCTCTCCATCACCTATAACGCCCTGAAAATCGCATGTGGCACGCTTCACTGGTCTTCAATCATACGCTGATGGTGGTATCATCTAAGGTGTTACAAAAGTTCATTTATTTTAGCTAGACGGAATATTTTCATCCTTTTGCAGCTTGTTTCCAGTACATCAGTGTCAAAATATGAAAACTCTGCGGGTGTGTGGCCTTTCCATGTTATTCTTCGTGACCAGCATCGCATTCTAGTGGTCATTCTTTGCTCTATCTCAGCATTCACGATGGAGATGGCAATTTTACACTTAGCTAAAGTATAAAGAGTATAGGAGTGAATATCAGATGCTATTCTGATCGGTTCAAATTCCTATGGCGTAGCTTTAAGGCTTTCAATCATGTAACGCTATCACAAGCGTTGCGCAATTACCTCTACTTCACTCATTCAATATATATATATATATATATATATATATATATATATATATACACACACAGATGGTTATCACGAATGTGTACAGAGAGAGAGAGAGAGAGAGAGAGAGAGAGAGAAAGAGAGAGAGAGGGTTATCACGACGATTTTCCTTAGTTTGGGATGAACGTTTAGGGGTTAATGATGGTTGGACCTAACCTCTCCAGTTCGAGTAGCCTATTTTAAGTTGTATAAAATCGGTGAAGATTGAAAAAAAATATATATATATATATATATATATATATATATATATATATATATATATATATATATATATATATATATACAATAGAGTAAGTCATCGATGTGAATAGGTTTGATGTTCCGGACTCTGGAAGCGAAGCCTCGGGTTCCTACACTTTCCAAGGTGTGAGATGAGACTATTTATTACCATTGTAACAAGCGCGAAAAATATCAACTGCACAGAAAGAGAGTAACAGTAAAAAAAACTTTTTTGAAACGCACTCTGTTAGCCCCAAAACAGTAGAAAGCCTTATCATTCAGTCAATTTCATTCTTTCAGCTGCCTGACATGTTTACGATCACAGGAACCATTACACCAGATCCCAATTCACCCCAGTTGCTTCACATTTTGCCTGTCATAGACCACTGAAAGTGAGCTACTTAACCATAAACCCATTTCATTTCAGTCTACTTTGTTCTTTACAAACCTGTCACTCTCCTGGATGTTTATTCCTTTTTATAGATTCTACTTTAGGTATAGATTAGACAGTCCGCTCCCTGAGAGGCAGCATTCAAAAAAGTATCGTGACTTGTGTACTTCAAGTTATGAAACACATCACGAGGAAATGTAAATACTCGTACTAGTGTGTATACCATATTTCAAATACCACATACTGTGTTAGTTTCTCGTAGGCCACTCATGAAAATAATATAGCGCCAGGTAGGATGCAAGAAGTTACACTACGACTCAGATAATATGCACGTAGTTATCACGGAGTGCGGTAGCACTCCGTAAGTAGGAATGGTGCACGTTCTGACTGGCGTCCCGTATTATAGGGTATAAGAGCATTCGCACGAAAACGGTCGCATAGCTTAGTTCTAAGCTTATGACGTAAAATAACTTCGCTATTCAAGTGCAAAACTACTCGGAAAGTCTTGCTAACCTTCTTATGAGTCGTAAATCGAACCTCAAAAATATCGATTTTGTTCTTTCTTCTTCATCAGACAAGACTCCAAAACAAAAAGGCGTAGGCGAGCGTACTATACACCAAAACGCTGCTTGTCAAGTGTAGATATTTCTTGTCATGTTTAGAAAAGTATTCAGGTTACGATTCGCGAGTTACGGCCTGAAAACCGCATCGCGGTCACCCGTAAGTACGCCATTTTGAGCAGTATTGATTAGCTACAGCTCGCCTACAGTTAAAGAACGTACCAAAACACTTCTTTTTACGGGAAGGCACCCTCGTTTTAGTTTTTCAATATGCAGTGCATGTAACAATCCAAATCTAACACTTGATTTATGCATAATTACACTTCCACAAAAAAATCATAAGCTAGAAAAAAAGTCTAAAATGATAGTTAAGAAGTAGGAATGGCAAAAATACACAGCTAAGAGATGAAAAAAGCACAGAAACAAGAGACCATTCAGGATGGGAGGAGATTTGGAGACTATACCCATTACTACATTCCGCCATGGTACAAGTCTGTGGCTAAAGTGTGTAATGTAATAATGGGTATCGGTCTCCAAATCTCCTTCCATCCTCAATGCTGTCTTATTTCTGTGCTTTTTTCATCTCTTATCTGTGCACTTTTGCCATTCCTACTTCTTAGCAATCATTTTAGAAAATTTTTTTCTAGTAACGTGGCACAAATATGATGAGAGTAGTTGTAATGCGACGCCAAATGAGATGCAAGTAGTTATAATTTGACACTTGATAAGGTGCAAGTAGAGGGTTAATACGGCGCAAGATGAGATGCAGGTAATTGTAGCCTAATATGGAGCATGATAAGACGACACTAGCCTAAATTTTTACCAACTCGAAATCACCATATACACCGAAATATAAAGATAAACATTGCCCAGATTAACGTTTATCATACTTATGTTCTTTATTATACGTACTGGATGTTCTATATACTGTACTGCGTTCCCTTGTCAGTTCTCGTGTGTTGTAGAAAGATTAGATGAAGCAGAAAATGATGCGACGTAAAGATTGGTATCGTTGATTCTTTGTTGTGAGACGGGTTAGAGGAATCAGAAAATGATGCAAAGTACAGACTGGTAACATCGACTATGCCGTCCCCACAACACATGCTAATTTGCCAGCTGAAAGGCAAGGAAGGAAGGTGTGATTTACGAACTGCGCCGTATATTACGGCAGTGAAAAGCGCCCTGGTTCAACATGTGATGGACTTGAGTTCAGTTTCTGGGAGGCATAACGGTGATAATACAATAGACGGTCCAGTATTATCCACTTGCAGGTGTAGGACCCCGAGGCTTGGCTTCAGTAGTCCGGTTCCTTTCAGGGCAGATGACTAGCCTGTTTCCTCTATTGTGGTTACATAACCGAAAATTCTCTCCAGTCACCTCGAGGAGATCCAACCCACCTGTATTAAAGCCTTTAGTACGGCGGTATTTCTGTACAGCTTATTACTGCTACTTCCAAATGACTTTATTCGGTTTTAGTAAGACATCTCATACTAAACGAGGTAATGACAGCTATACCTAACCCCTTCAGTTCGAAAAGACTGAGGTGGATAAAATCGTCTGCAGTAAAAACGAACTATATAAAAAGGTTCCTTATGGGAGAAGTGAAAACCAAGATAATAAATTACATTTGCATCTGCAGTCACAGGGATACAGTTTTGGTATTTATAAACTCTCTTAAGCTTATCCTGTAGCTAAGATTGCTTGTATATACGTCTGCTCAGCTCATACGGCTACCAAACACTTCATAAGTACAGTATTTTAGAGTACATATTAAAGTGACAAACTAGGAAAAACATAACTATATATGATGATGTTTTACTGTTGTGGGGAAATTTTATACTTGTAAATTGACTGCAGCGCAACTGTCTTTGATAATATTCTTGTGTTGTGGGGACTTTTTAAAATTGTAAACTGACTACAATATAACCAACTATGACAATCTTTTGCTGTTATGGATACTTTTTAATTTTGTAAACCGACTACTAACCATTACCAATACGACCTCAGAAGTCAAATACCCCTACGCACTCACCCCTGTCTCCGCCATCAGCATCCCTTCCCCTCCCTTTTAGTGCATTATGTCTTCCCTGATGGTGATCTTCCTTTCTCCACCAGCAGCTCAAATTACAGAGGGAAGTCAATAGCGATACAGAAAAGACCAGACACGTTCTGCCTTAGGGACGTGCTTAAGAAAATACTGTAATAAGTTAGGGGTTTTCTTTTGGCGGTGACGCATTTTTTATTTTGTTAATTTTCGTACGATTTTATTTTGCTATAGAAAAGACGCCTGGCTGTGAAAAGGTTAATGGTGACCGTTTACCTCTTCCAGTACAAAATGTGTCTCCTACATTGAATTAAATCGTTTGGTGGTAGCAAAAAAAAAAAAAAAAAAAAAAAAAAAAAAAAAAAAAAAAGAAAAAAAAAAGAAAGAAAAGAAAAGAAAAAGGTCAGTAGGTTGAAAATGCTAAGAGGCTAATATTATGCCACGCTAACGCCTGCCCAAGCACGGGTGTAAATTTTCCGTTTCTATTTTGCTTCGTTAAATTTAAGTGCAGCAAGTGCCCAGACGCTGGACTGGTTTCAGACGTAGACTTTTAAAACTTTCGTAGGTCGTAAAATGTAAAGCGGATTTTTAGATCTTACGGGGTCAGAATTTTTTTTTTGGGGGCAAGCTACATAATTTAAAGTGGAAAGAGAGAGAGAGAGAGAGAGAGAGAGAGAGAATGACATCAAATCAATGCATTTTTTAAAGCTGATTCTCAAGTGTTGGAACACTGTCTCTGTCTCTGTCTGTCTGTCTGTCTGTCTGTCTCTCTCTCTCTCTCTCTCTCTCTCTCTCTCTCTCTCTCTCTCACACACACAGGTAGATCACCGTCCCCCATCACGTTTTTCTTAATCTGAGCACTTTTTTACACCCCCCTAGCGGTAAATTAGTTCCTCCAACCGCACTGCCGGCCAGAGTCAAGGGCACAACGCCAGCAAGTCACAAACCAACCAGAGAATACCACAAAATTCTCCAAAATCCCATAAATCCCTCCCCATATGAAATTCTGTGCAATCCCTATTCATCCAACCACTCAGACCTCGCCCCCATTCCCACTTGCATCTCTTTCCCTCCCCACGTTCAGTCACTCCCTTCTCCCTGTTTATAACTTCCTCAGCTCCATACTCAACACCCTAACGCACATCCATTGTATCTCCATATTCAACATCCCACCCAACATCCAAACCTCCTTGCCACATCCAGTTCTTACTCCCCATTCAATTAACCCCCTCCCCACATCCATCCTCCTCCTCACATCCAACTAACTTCCCCCTCCAGATTCAGTCCAGGACCCTCTCTGCCCACTACCATTCCCCCTACCCGCATTCTAACCCCCATCTTCCATCTACCCCTCTCCCCACATCTATTGCCATCCCCTCACCGAAGGCCCTTCACATGTTAGCTGTACAACTTTCGTCCCCTCATACAAGTTCATACAACCCCCCTCCCCCTTCCTCAAAGAAGTTCGTGCAGCCCTCCCATTCCCTCATACAGTCCGTGCAACCCCCATCCCGCCATGCAATTCTGTACAACCCCGGCGATGCAGTGTGTGGGCTCGTGAGAAGGGGTGGGAGGGTGAGCGTGATAATGCAGCAGTAAGATGGTCACTTGTCACCGCTCCCTGTGCTCCTTGCGGCCAAGGGGTGACGCGCTCAGGTACAGTTTGGGACAACTTTTCCTCTGCAGTATAGTCAGTTTGTTTTCATCTCACGAAAATGGGCTACTCCCTCGACTTGATACCAAGTCGTGCATGATATTCGGTACCCCTTAATTATGGGGTAGGAATGAGTCTCCCTGGTTGTTAGTCACATATACCGTCCAGTCTGACTATACTTGGCGATCTACTTGACCAGAAAAAAGTTTTTTTTCTGATTAAAGCAAGAGGGCTATAATACTTTCCACCCACAGCAAGATCCTTGAAATAACTTTAATGAATGGAACTTTTCCAAGCCAGGCAAATGCAAACCAATACAACAGTTCATACGTACACGCATCTACAGTATTTCACAAAAACTCATGTCATTATAATATACGCAACCTCATTTACAGCAAAAGACACCACAGTCCTTTTTTTTTTTTTCTTCTTTTTTTTTTATAGGAAATGGATTTATAAATATGTCAGAACTGCAGACTCCAAAAACATAAAGGCAAAAATAACTCTGAGATTTCAATACTGATACAGAAATCTGCAAATATGCATGCTAGTGGAACTGAGCGCACAGCTGCATGAGTAGTGTCTCAGAAGTATTTTTTACATTTATTCTTGCTAAATGTATTTTGTGCATGTATGTATGTAGCGCTTTCTCTCTCTCTCTCTCTCTCTCTCTCTCTCTCTCTCTCTCTAGCGCACCGGAGTTAAATGACAATGGCTTAAGGGTAAAAAAAATACATTACAAAACGAGATTAGACTGTATGATACACCAAAATTTATAGAACGTTATCATATACCGGTTTGTTGTAGGTGAGCTTAGATTTAGCTCACATTTTATATTACATTTTGTTCACATCCCTTAAATTACCATATATTCCTTTATTCTTAGTTCGTATCCCATTAGATTTTTTTTTTCTGATTTGACTTGGTTCAAACCCAATTAATATAATTTACATATCATTGTACTTAGCTCGCATGCCATTAAATTTAGCCTATATGCAGTTCAATATAGTTTTTAGGTTTAGTTCACATTCCTTTAAGATTTAGTTCAAATGCCGTCAGATTTAACTCACATCTCAGAAAATTTAGTTCAACTTTCAGCTAAATTTTGATATTAAAAAAAAGTTACATCTCTTCTAGATTTAGTTCATACCTCTTTTAGATTCAGTTTACATCCAGTTAAAATTAATTATCATCCCATGTTACTGAGTTCACATCCCATTAGGCTTAGTTCACTTCTCATTATATTTAGTTCACATTTCATTGGCCTTAATTCACATCCCATACAATTTCGTTCACATTCCTTTTAGATAGAGGTCACTTACCTTTAGTTTTATAAAGCTTACCTATCTGTCGATTCAGTTCATATTCATTTCGTATTCGTTTTAGAGGTTGTTTAAATATTTTTATAATATACATGTGCCAGACAGATTACAGAAAGAAAAAGCTGCATCCCTTTATTACATCTGGTCCAACGAGTCATTACATTTACTCCTTTAGTACGGCACTTCTCCGTGCCTTCCCTCGTGCTGCACGGCCATCTGGAAGCACTCATGACTAGTATGTCACACTACCATATTGCAGAACTTCTGCCTATCAGAATTCTTTAATTCCCCGAACTGCATCTCTGTGGAACTCGTTTGGCCAGATCTGTTTCCCCCCAAACTTCAACCTATGGCTGTTCAGGTCCAATTGTTACAGATTTTTTATGAATGGATGACACCAGTAATCTGGTGTATGGATTATTTTTTCTTCGTTTGTTTTTTCTTCCCCTGTTCTGTTAGTTAAAAAACGAAATACCAAAAAAAAAATATTGCTATATAATTTTTGCTACAAGTATAATCTGTTACTTTACTTAGGAGAGAGGCGTTTGGTAGTGAAGGGGTTAATGGTGACTAATTTTATCCCTTTCAGTACGAGGAGTCTCAGCCTTTCAAACCCGATGGCGTACTGTCCATCTCTCTCTCTCTCTCTCTCTCTCTCTCTCTCTCTCTCTCTCTCTCTCCTATAATCTAGACTATTCTACTTAATTTGGGGAGACTTCTCGAATCTATGGGGTGTGACATAACTTTCATTCACCCCTCCAATACTCGCACAACAGGCCTTTCCTAAATGCGAATAGTCTGGAAGGAATATAATACGAATGCACTAAAATAAAAAGCACGTCACCTGATTCAAAGGGTTAAGTGATGGTGTGGCAGCGAGAATTAAGCACTTCAGTAAGGTGATTTGCTACCACCAGACGATTTTATTCAGCTGAAGTGGAGATGTCAGTCAGTGAAAAAGGGTCAGAAACTCAATTACCCCGTCTATTCTAAAACCGTCTGGCAGATGCGATAATGAAATAAAGGTGTGGTATTAGTGAAAGGGTTAAATGATTATGTCTCCAGAATTAGGGCCGTATTATAGGTAGCATAGGAGGCTTTGTAGCACCTTTTCCTTAGCGATTTATTTTGCATGGTACATCTTAAACATCTCTTCCATGATGTTTATATCGTTTTCGTATAGACGCAGTTTGTATCAGTAATATACAATATATTGATGTGTAACGTGCAAAATATATCATTAAGGAAGAGGTCCTACGGAATATCCAAGTCCACTTAAAATACTAACCTCACCGCAGTCCTTTCAGTCCGTTTATACATGATGCTGGGTTTCGTTGCAGGCGTGATGGTGTGGCGTGTGGCAGCGGTGTTGGCGGCGGTGGCGGTGGCGACGGCGGCGGCGACAGAAACAACACCCAGTAGTAGCAGTATGGATGACACGGTAAAGGACTTGTACGACCCGCCGCCAGAGGGCCAACAGGGTCGCTTCTTCCTTAACTATGACCAAGCGGCGGCCTTCAACACCTCCGTGGCCTTCACCATCCCACTCTTCAGTTTCACCCTGCCTGGGGCTGGGGACTCCGCAGCTTCAGGCTTAGACTCAGAAACATTTGGCGCCCTCGCGTTCATAGCCCTTTTCCTGCTTGGTGGACTTGGTGTGGCGCTATACACGACGTCTCAGGGTGCACAGGGAGCGAGAGATGGCTCCATTCACCAGGAGGAGTCGCTCTTGGCCCGCCTGGTGACCGAGAGCCTTGCGGGATTGCCCAATATAGTGGACACCGACAGCTGTGCACGTCTGGTCATCTGTGGTGCGCATGCTGAGCCGCAGAGATATGGACTCTTGGCATTTCCCTTCAAACTCTTCTTCCCGTGAGTACCGAGAGATTTTATTTTTCATATTTTCAACCAATGTATATTCCTGTATCTACCTCTCTATCTACCTGCATACAGCTCCTCACTTATTTATTTACCAGTCCTAGTCAGTGAATCCATCATCAGCACAAGGATACGACCTCCTGACTTGGCCCTTCAAGTTCTTCTCGTGCGTGCTGAACAGTATATTTCCACAGTACTATACAGTATAACAGACTATGTATCTATTGGTATCTATCTGCCTGTGGTTACAACTATCCGTCTATCTGCTTACCTGTCTGTCTATAACAGATCTACGTTTCTGTCTGCTAGCATCTTTCTGTCAATTTATCTATCTGTTTATGTATCTATTCAACTGTCTGTATGTTTGCCACAGAGATATGGCATCCTGGTATGACCTTTTTAAATCCTTCGTAGCCCATTCCTACTTCCAATAACCCATATAACTCAATTTCCATGACAGCAGCTTATCTCTATTCCATTCCCTCAGCTTATCTCTGTTCCATACCCATAACCCATCACTGTTCCATACTCATAACCTACCTCTGCTCCATACCCATAACCAATCACTGTTCCATATCTATAATCTACCTCTGTTCCATACCCATAATCCTTCTCTGTTCCATACCCATGACCTCTCTTTGTTCCATATCCATAACCCTGGCCTATCTCTGATCCATACTCCAGCCTATACTGGCATGAAGAAAGTCGACTACTAGATACCTTATTATGCATTCTTTAAGGGGCGCCCTGGTTAGTATTTTGATCGTGATTTGTATTCATCATTGGATTTCTGATATGCCTAATTAGCACAGAGGAGTAAGTGACCTTCATAGGTTATTCCTGTCTTCCGTTACTCCTTTCCTCTCACCCCCCTTCCTGTTACTCCTTCCTCCTTTCTGTCTGTTTGTCGGTCTTCCTCCCTGTCTCTCTCTCTCCGTCCCTACGTTCGTTCTCCCTCTGTCCTACCTGTCTCCCTCTGTCCTATTTTTCGTTCATCCTCCTTGTATGTCTCTTTCTACCCTTCCTTTCCTTTTCCTTCCTCCCTGCCCCTCTCCCTCATCTTCTACCTCCCCGCCTCCCCCATCCCTTCTCTTATTCTTCCTGCTTCTCTGTTTCCCTCTACCATTCCTTTCATGTTCCCTCAGCCTGTTTCCTTTATTCTTCTCATATGTTGTACATCTCTGTCTCTTTGCCTTCCGTCCATTCGACCTCCATGTCTCCCTCCTTTCTTTTGTTTTTCTTCATCCCTCATTCGCTCCCCCTCTTCTTTTCTCTATACTTGTTATCGACCTCCCTCCTCTCCTTCCACCCCCCTCCATCCCTCCCTTTCTAACATTTGCCGTACCTCCTTCCCTTTCAGTTTCCCCTCCTTCCTTCATTGCTCCATTTCTTCATCTCTTATTCCTTCCCTCCTCCATTCCTTCCTTCCTTCCATTTTCCCCTCCTTCCCGTGCTACCTTCCTCCCATTCTTCCTCCCACCCTAACTTCTCATTCTCCCTCTCCCCCTGCCTTCCTCCCGCTCTTCCTCCCCCCCTACCTTTCTCCTATTCTCCCTCCCACTCTACTTTCTTCCCACTCTCCTTCCACCCTACCTTCCTCCCATTCTCCCTCCCGCTCCCTCCTCTTTTTAAGTATACAAGTTCAGTATATCAAGGTTTGTTCCATCATAACGGTCCACTGGTAGACGTTATGCGTTTTTCGATGTCCTCTCGTCCATGCTTTCACTATTTACGTTGCTAAGATGCCAGGATGTGACATTGTTGCGTAAACTCGTATGGTTGAAGCCTGAAGAGCAAAACTATGTCCTCTCACGCAATCTGATGGTTTCTCTCCATAAAATGGTGTCAATAGCCTGGATAGAGTGGTTAAGTGCTTTCTGGCCTACTGTTTAACCATATCTGTGGCTGGGATTTCTCTCAACAGAATATAATTGTCAGCCTGAATTCATTTACTAAGTGTTCCCTCGCACTCTCACATTTTGGCACAGCTGAACAAGAACAGGTTGCGATTTTGATTTCTGCTACTGGAATTCGCTTAGGTTAATATAATCGTCTGTTTTTTAATTAAAGTACTAAGTGTTCTTTCGTTGATTCGTAACGTACCTCAGATGAACAAGAACAGTTTACGATTTTCAAGCAGACGTAAGTACCTAAACTGCGTGCTACGAGGGATGCTGTCTGGCCCGGTTAATAACAGTACACAGGTAAGATGTGACTGGGTTCCCGATATCTTCTCCACTGACCTGCTACTCCCGCTTTCTCGTAGGTGTTAGGATTTTTCCTCTCTTAACTGCGTCCTTCCCAGTTTATTTCTACATATGGTACTTCATGTCACTGATTTCCTGGCTAAGTTTTCTCATATGGCTAAAAACCAAATCTAGGCAAGGATTTGAACACTCTCCCCCTCCATGTCTTGCGTGAATGGGTGTGTGGTTCCTGACGGGGTTTGAATTACAGTTAGTTCTCCGGAAAAATAATAAAATGATAATAATCCCGTTATAGTGCAAGTAAAATCAAGTGAACAGAATACAATGGCCTTAACCCCTTCGATCCGAAACGTATTTTTCAACTTTATTCTTGACATAGACGGTTTCCTTTACCTTTGCAAATATTTCTCGAACTGGAGGGATTTGATATAGCCCTTATTGACCCCTTGTTTATTTGGGTCCCTTCCTATGTTAAATAAATATGTCTGAATGCACAAAGAATAAAACAGAGAATACGTCCTTGAACTAAAGCCATTACACGTTACATATATGAGCCTGAAACGGTAGGCAATTAAAAGGAATAGAAATTTTCACATCGTAGTCGTATATGAAGGCGTTTAAATTCCATCAAGTTTCCCGTAAATTATTCTCCTCTCAGTATAGTGCAAGTGGAAGCAAAAGATCTGAATAGTGTTCCCTGCTCAAATATAAAAATCGTCATCGTAGTGAAGGGGTTTAAATGCCACCATGTTTCCCATAAAAGTCTTTGATTCTATAAAATGCTAGAATTAAGCGAACAGAATGATCTAGTCTGACTCATTCCATCTAGGCAAATGTCACTGATAATAACGTACGGTACATAAGTCATTAGTACAATAAAGTGAATTGAGTATCTCTCTCCCTCTCTCTCTCTCTCTCTCTCTCTAACGTGCAAGTAAGAGCAAAAAATTCGAATATTGTCCCTCTCACTCCATCCCTTGTGCATCTGACACGGGAGGTCAAGCGACGTCCCATAAACTCGCCTTATCTGGAATGTAAATCTGATACTTGAGGATAATTTGAGAGTCTCTGAGGGGGAATAAAATTAGAGACAGGCTCCCTCTTTGTGCTGTAAAATCCTCTGCCACCCTTCCCTTTCCCCCTCCCCTCTTCTTCTTGTTCCAGATGATTCTTTTTTTCCCTGAGCTTTATCCAGCCACTCTCTCGTGAACTTGCATTTTCCTCTCGGTTTGGATATTTTTTTTCTGGTCTGATTCTCCTCCTATTTCAGTTGATCTTTGTCTCTGACATTTTCCCAATCTACCTCTTTTGTTCCCTTAATTCTCTTCTTTCTTTCAAGTGATCCTCTCTTTTTCTATTCTTCTCCAAGCGATCCCTCTTGGGCTAGCATTCTCCTCTTGTTTCAGGCATACTTTTACTTTCTCAGCGACCTTCCTTAAACGTATATTTCCTCCTGAAGCACCTGATATTTTTTGCCTTATCTCTAGACAAACTCTCTAAAACCGATACTTCTTGCTCCAGACGATCTCTTACCCTGACCTTCTCACATGCAACTTCTCTTGAACTTGTTTTTTTGTCTTGCTTTCGATTTTTTCCGTGATTCCTAACCTTCAATTATGAGTTAAAAGATAAATATTAAGGAAAATAAATGACAAGAAAAAAACTATGAGAGAGAGAGAGAGAGAGAGAGAGAGAGAGAGAGAGAGAGAAATTTAAGACAACCAGACTGAATACTAACCCTCTCCTAATATCGGTCATGTCGGTTAGCCTATATAAGGATATGTATGTATGTATGTACGTTTGTCGTTTCAACACGTTCACACTTAGCCCAGTGCTCACATGGAATACATTTATATACCGTAAGCGGGATAACACACACACACACACACACACACACACACACACACACACACACAGAAGGTAAACCAACACTTACACATGGTTGAAATTACTTACACAGCTCTTCAGTCCGAGGACGACTCTCATTATTTTCATCCCTGCTATTTCCAGACGACTTTCTTTAGCATGGAAGGATATTTTTCGAACTGGTAGTGATAGTTTTTATTAACCCCAAAATTTTCCAAAACTTAAAAAAATAGAAAATCGTCTGATGGTAAAGATAAACTAAAATTAAAAGACATTGTTCCCAGTTAGTTAACCCTTTGGCTACTAGAATTTCCTGTAGCTGAATATGATTATCTGGTGTCTAATCGTTCGGTGTCAAACCACCTTGAATCAAAGTGTCCGGTGTCAAACAGTCTGGTGTCTGCCATCCAGTGTCATATCATCCGGTGTCAGCCATCCAGTGTCATATCATCCGGTGTCAGCCATCCATTGTCATATCATCCGGTGTCAGCCATCCAGTGTCATATCATCTGGTGTCAGCTATCCAGTATCATATCATCCGGTGCCAGCCATCCAGTGTCATATCATCCGGTGCCAGCCATCCAGTATCATATCAACCGGTGTCAGCCATCCAGTATCATATCATCCAGTGTCATATCCGGTGTCAGCCATCCAGTGTCATATCATCCGGTGTCAAATCATCTGGTATCAAACTGTCTGGTGTCAAACAGTCTAGAGTCAGCCATTCAATGACATATCATCCGGCGACAAACTGTCCTGCGTCTGACTGTCCAGTGTCAAATCAACTGATGTGAAACCATCTAATGTTTAAACTAATTTGAGGGACACGCTTCGAGCTGGAGAGGCTAAGGATAGCCTTCAGTAATGAGGTAGGCTTTCATCTTGAATTATGACTCCACTGTATATCTCCAGCTTTCAGTTGCTCGATCCTAAATAACCAACCAAATTAATAGCCAAACTAAATTTATCCTAATCCATTAAGCCTGCCAAAGTGCAGGATCAAAAGTCAAATTATATAGATGGATAAATAGACAGAAACATAGATAGAGAGATACATAGACATACATACACAGATAAACAGATAAACAGAAAGACAGATAAACAGACAGTCACAGAACTTGACGCAATAGCTCCGGGAGGTGATTCTAGAGCTGATTTTGAGCAAAAAATGCCTTTACATGGATCTAATTCCCAACCGCTATGGAGCTTTAGTTACTAAAAACTACAAAAGCTTAAATGATGTCTCACTTAATTCATCCATAACGTCATCAATACCTTTTGCTCTCTTAGTTCTAAGAGTTGAATTTAGGTTGATACAGGATTTTTTTGTACTCAAAAGCAGCTCTAGAATCACCTCTTGAAGATAAAACGTCAAGTTCCGGGACGCCTTGTATATATTGCAAGGCTAAAACCAAAAAATGTGATATGCAATAGAAAAAGAAGAAAATAAAGAAAAGAAAGAAAGACAGCACGTAAAAATAAAGTATACACAAAGGTGAAAAAATATCTTCTTTGGGTCAAGGCAACTGAAGGTAAACCAGACCTGTTTCATCTTTCGACCTCCTCCTCCTTCTCCACCCAGGCATTCCCTCTGAGGCCCCACTGCCCCACACTGCATGCTACACGGCCATCAAAGCGCGGTCACTAAGCTTTGGCGTGGGGCAGTACTTCATTTCCCGCCCTCTCTCCTCCCCCCGCGGGCCTCGTCTGGCTACTTGAACGTGTCTGGCGGGGTTATTGATGAGGTGGTGGGAGGGAAAGGGGAGGGGAGGCGTGGGGTAAGGTGTGGCTGTGAGTTATTGCTATTGATGTAAGGATTGTGGGATGGCAAGAGACTGAGTTTAGGAGAGAGAGAGAGAGAGAGAGAGAGGGGGGGGCTGACAGACAGACAGACAGACAAACAGACAGACAGACAGACAGAGACAGAGACAGAGAGACAGACAGACAGATACAGAGAGAGAGAGAGTCCATCCATCCATTGCCAGACGCCATGTATCCCAAACGGGGTGGTCAAGGGCTTAGAGTTAATTGTTTTACAGGGAGGGGCACTAATCCTCCACCAACCCCACTTGACACGTAGGGATGCCAACAGCATCTGGTGTTCCCAGGCGGTCACCCATCCAAGTACTAACCAGACCCAACGTTGCTTAACTTCGCTGATCGGACGGGAAGCGGTGTACTCAACGTGGCATGGCCGTTGGGAGAGAGAGACTGCAGCATAATTCAGCCTCCCTACCACTACGTAAGCCTCCTTCATTACCATTCCCACCACCTTGTCTGTCCTTGTCCAGCCTTACAGCCACTCAGTGACTCCCTTCCCTCCTTCTTCTTTATCGGTCAGTAACCCCATCACCTCGGGCACCTGCCCTAGCCACGATGACGTCATTATTATATTCTTGTTACCTCCAGATGTATGAGCAAAAAAAGTCACCAGTGTTAAAAGGCTGAATTGGGAAGTTGCTTTGGTATGCTCTGGGACCGACTAATGTGTGTGTGTGTGTGTGTGTGTGTGTGTGTGTGTGTGTGTGTGTGTGTGTGTGTGTGTGTGTAGTATTCCCGTTATATATTGGTATGCATCGCTTAAAGTCGTGCTGCGTTGGTATGTTTCTTTTCCAATTTTACCATGTTGGTATGCTTCAACAGTAGTGTTATGCATCTAGATTTTCTTTGCTTTCTTTCTTTTAGTACAGTTTATCATGCCTTTCTTGATCTTTCATATGTAGGGCTGCTTCTCCCTCGGACATCCCCTACCCTGTTCTACCTTCCTACACCACTCTATACCGTCCTTCCCTCACCTAGCCTATTTTCCCCTGTCTTGTTCCCCTTCTCTGATCTATACTGTTCTTCTATCACCTGCCCTGTCATCCTTTTCCTTTTTCTACCCTGCTTTACCCTGTCCTTCCCCGCACAAAAACCTTCTTTGTTTTTCGTACTCCTCGTGTATTTAACTTCCCTGTCATACTATTCCCTTATCTTCCCTTGCCTACCCTACATTAGACCCCTTACCAAACCCTACTCTACCCCGCACCGCCTTGCTGTACCCTACTCTTCATTGCCTTACCCTGTCCTACCCTGTCTTTCCCTACAGTACATAACCCTGCCCTGCCTTGCCTTGCCCTTTTCTTCCCTGTCTTACCCAGTCCTCCTCTAAGCCTCTGTTCTCTTTCTTTATCCTTACAGTTGGAATTAAATCAAGAATGCACGATGGGCTTGAGAGTGTCGTAATTTAGGTGGAATGAGAGGCTTCATAATAATCTTCTAACAGTTTACTTTTCATTTTACATAGCCACTTTCTTGTATACTCTTTATGTCGTTTTAATACCGACTTAGTTTGCATCAAAAACTTACAAGAGGATACGTAAGCTCAATGTGGTAAGTAAATCGATAAGGAAAAGAAGTTACAGTGTTCTCAGAACCACTTAGAGTATGACCCTGAGTAATCTGACTAGCTCGGAACTGTTGGTATACCTGATTTCCTGGTGCTACTCTCAACCCCATCAACCCAAGGACGTGCAGTCAGAGAAACACCTACCACTCCAGTTCCGTCTGATGGAAATTGACAACTGGCGAAATTAATTGAAAATCCTATTTCTACCAGTGCGTGTTGCAGATAGTTCGATTTTTCCGCTATGTTTTCTTCAAATTTTGGGAAGATACTTGTCTCTGTATTTCTCGTTCTATTCATGCCTATTCCAGATGCTTTTATTCAGCTTAAAAGAATTTTTTCTTTTGCTGGAGGCGTGAGATACACTCTACATTAATCCCTGCTAATACGAAAGGTCATTATTGAGTTTAATATAATCGTCTGCAGCTAACGAGGATTAAATCTCTGAAACTCTTCGCTAATGACTTAATTTCGTAACTATATTTATAGATGTTCTTGATGGTTATTGCAGATGAGTTTGAAAGTGCAATATTGAGAATCTTCCGATATTTCTGTACTAAAGCCGTATTCAAGTCCTCGTGGTAGGCCTACCTCTTCCGTAGCCATCTATTTTACACAAATCTTAGCATTCTCTTCTATGTTATTTGTACTGTGTTGATATCGATTACAGTTTGCATTAACAACGTAACGGATGATGCTGAGATCACTTGGAATACGGACTCTATTTTGTGATGCTTAAGGTCTTCTCGTTTTTAAGGAGGCTTTGTGTCACCTTCTCTTTTATTACTAATTTTGCGCTTTATACCTTAACTTCTCCATCTTGGGCTGGAGGGGGACGCCTTCGTGTGGTGGCACCGATATGGTTAGGTCCCTCAACTGCCTGTCTGTACAGGCGTCCCTCAACTACTTTCTTATCCCCCGAAAGGTGGATAAGGTTTTGAAGATCAGCTTCATCCTGTAGTCCACTGACTTCAAGTTTCCGATGTAGCTGGGGCTACTACTACTACTACTACTACTACTAATAATAATAATAATAATAATAATAATAATAATAATAATAATAATAATAATAATAATAATAATTCTACTACTACTACTACAGTAATGCGACGACTAACGCTTCATCTCGAAGACATTTTTATTGTATTCTTTCTGGCACCTGACTATTTTATTTGGCATGGCGGCTGTGAATGTGCTTAAGAAGAACACAACTAAACCCCACAGTTCGAGAAATATCCCTCACCTGATTAAAATAATCTGGATCAGTGATGGAGTCAGTTAAAAGTGTAAGTGTAATTGAACATAATTACATTTAGGGAAAATAATTATAATGATGGGGTCTTGTCACTGCCTTTTTTATTGTAACTGAGGAAAAAGTACTTACTCCACAGAAATTTTCCAACCTGAAATGCGGTCGGGAATGAATGAAAAAAAGAAAAGAAAAAAACATTCCCGAATCGACTCAAGCCTTTCATAATGTTCCCAGAGCTTCTCGTGCGTAAAACTCGGGGTATTTAAGACGCAAGAGCAACACCGTCACAGGTAAATGGGTCACTGTTTCCACTTGTAAGGAGGGAGGGTACTGTATTCATATTACTATTTTTATTTGTGATAATTTAAGTTCATCACAAATACTTACCTCTCCCCCCCAACAAATGTAATGGTTTTGACTTTTGAGTAATTGTAATTGAAATGTAATTATTCTTCTGAGCAACTGATTGAAATTTTATTATTGTTTTGAGTGAGTGTAACTGAAATGTACTTATAGCTCTGAGTAACTGTAATATAAATGACCAAATTTTAAAAGCAACTGTAATTTGACTGTAATCGACGTAACTGACCCCATCACTGGTCTCAATAGGGCAAAAAATTTATACATGAAGGAGACAGCATCGTAATGAAGGGGTCAGTTTTGTCTTGTGTGTTACGGTGTACTGTCTCTTTGTTAATTTTGGCTTTGACTGCAGAAGCAATATACAAGATGCAGTGAAAAAACAGTCATACGGAACGGATGTATAAATTCCTTAACTGACGAGAATATAACCACTGGAGTGGGATGCTTGGATATACTGAAGACAGTTTCCCCCTCGTAACTTACATTATTATTATTATCATTATCATTTACTATTATTATTATTATTATTATTATTATTATTATTATTATTATTCAAGGAAGAACTTAATACACACGGAGATTAAGCACTCTTCTTTCCTTGTTTATCCTGCAGACAAAATACAACCTACTATAATTTTCCACTCCTATCTAATCTTTGTTTTTGTTGGAGGAATGGGAGGTATTATGTTGTCCTTTTTGGAGAAAATAAATACGAGAGGAAATTGATCACAAGTCTGTGTGAATCCCGGCCTTGGAGTGTTGGTATAAATAAGGATATATTAGGATACATCAGGATACATTAGGATACATTAAGATACATCAAGATATATTAAAATACATTAGGGTACTTTAAAATATATTAGGATACATCAAGATACACTAGAATACATTGGGATACATTCAGATACATTAGGATACACTAGGATGTAGGGTACATCAAATTTACAGTCACTTCTTAGTAAATGTACAATCGGCATCAGAAGTCCTGTCACCTTTCCTGTTTTTCTCTCCACGGACTTTGAAAATCATTATAGTGAATCCGCAGCAACTGACACTGATCACTTTATTTAGCTATAGATCAGTGTCATTAGCATCCGATGTTACAGATTCACCGCACTGTCAAAAGTCCTTGGAGAGAAAAAAAACAGCTACATCGACAGGACTTTTGAAGCCGACTATACACTGCCCTGGTCCATCCACTTGCACTTCCCGTCACGTAGCCTACTGTCCTACTGACCACGCCATACCGTTACACTTATCTTACCTCACCCACCCATCCACTCCCCTGTCCTGATCCACTAGACATATCCAGTTCTCATCTTGTTCCATCCTAATCTAACTTAATCCCGTCCTAATCCACATGCAGTATTCATATCAAATTATACTAACCCACATATATTATCCAACTCAAATTATCCTACTGTAACACACATACAGTACAATATCTAAAATTATCTTACCTCAACTCACATCATTCAGACTCAAATTATATGCAGGATTCAGATCGAATTATCCAAACCCACATGTAATATCCAGCTCAAAGTATCCCATATTAACCCACATACAATACATTATCTAAGATTATCTTATCCTAACTCACATACATCAAACTCAAATTGCCCTATCCAAAACTATCTACAATATCCCCTTCTTACTGTACCTTAACTCACGAATCGAATCCAACTTCTTTCTTACCCTATCCATTTCAGTTTAGATTTCCAACTTCTAAGCTACCAAATTCAGCTATCAGCTCATTTCAATCTACTTTCTACCCTCTCCTAATCTACCAAGCTTTCCTTCTCAAGTTTTCGTTTACCTTTATTCTAACATTGTACTAATACTATCTTAACTATATCCTTAACTGTCCTAACCCTATTTAATCTATATTTTGATCCATTATGCAAATCCAACTCTCAGTTCATCTAATTCTAACATCTTTCAGTCCTATTTTAGCCTAGGCTGCAGTCCTAACCCAATCCAAACTCTGCCTTGACTGTCGCCTTAATCAATCTTAATCTCTTCCAGTCCTTTCCTAAATTATCATGCAATAACCCTAGCCATATTATGTCCTTACCAACGAAGCGTTATTAAACTCTCTTCATACTTACCTCTGATTTCTTTCAGTCCTATTCTAACCTATCCCGCTATTTTATCCCTATCTAAACCTTATCCTTACCCAAACCTATCCTAACTTATCTTCCCCAGTCCCAATCCAAAGCCAGTGCTTTCCCATTAACCAGTCCTTCACTAATCAATCCTTCCCAACTCTGTCCAGGGCCAACCCTTCCCCATACAACCAGCTTATTTCTACATATACTCAGCTCGATCCTAGCTTAGCCTTCCCCTGCCCAAGCCTATCGTTACCGGTGAAGACAGCCCAGCTCTCGACATCACGCAAATATAATCTATTCACAATCGTATCCCAACTTATCCTAACTACACCCTAACCTATTAAGCAATTCTACTGCATTTTACCCATCCATAACCTATTCAAATAATTCCATCAACCTAACCTAACGTCACCTAGCCCTATTCAAACCTAACCATCCTAACTTACTCATGCGTAGCCCTCTCGTGACAGTCCTAACTCATGAACCAAACCTGTTCTTCTCTGCTTAATATTATCCATTTCCTAGCCTAATGTTTCACCTTACCCCATCCAGCTTCACCTAGCCCTATTCCAACCTAGATGTAGCGGCAATTGCAACCCTGGGCACATTTGAATGTGAACCCAGAGGCCTGGAGTTTTAAGTTTCTCCTCTCGTGCAGTCCTCCACTCTCCTTTTGGCTGATAAGGATGGAGGTGAGGAACGCATGTATAACCAGGCATTGAGCCACCCACTTATATCGGTGCCACCACGTGAAGGCGCCCATCCCCAGCACCTTCTATCCCAGCTTGCCATATACTAACATATGCCAGTCCAATCCTATCCCGTGAAGAAACATTAACTACAAATTACCTATCCCAACCCCAACCTAACGTATCCTAAGTCTAATCCGTTCTATTATATCCTAATCTGATCTACCCCAACCAACTTACAGATCCAACCCCCAACTTGTACCAGGTCATTCGTAGTCTGACAAACGTCCCCGCCCCTTCTGTGTAATTCACCGGGTCGGTCAGGATCATTTGTTGGTCGTGATCGTCGCTTTACCCTCCCGGAAGGGAGCTGAGAGCTCATATAGTCCGATCTAAAGGCAAGGCTGTGGCCTTCACACACGCACACACTCATC
This sequence comes from Coenobita brevimanus, assembly GCF_032717465.1. Lineage (NCBI taxonomy): Eukaryota > Metazoa > Arthropoda > Malacostraca > Decapoda > Coenobitidae > Coenobita > Coenobita brevimanus. The sequence goes on from NC_137053.1 coordinate 56,415,238, forward strand.
CCCTTGCTCAAAGGGGACAGTAAACGCCCACTTCGTCAGTGAAACTTTTCGCAACCTAAGCGAGGCGCGAACTCCCGTCTACAAGATGGCAAGCGAGAACGTTACCACTGAGCCAGCGAGCGGTGTGTGTGTGTGTGTGTGTGTGTGTGTGTGTGTGTGTGTGTGTGTGTGTGTGTGTGTGTTTTGGGTAGCGGTATGATGCGCCGAAGGTCCGCTGCTTCACGACAGCTGACAGATGTACACAAACGAACACGCACAAGCACACGCACATACACACTCTCACATAGGCCCTTACATAATGCATGAAAAGAGGGGATAGGACTGAACTGTAAATTCCATCCGGTTTTGTATGTAACAAGGCGTTCAGCAAAATTTTACACACCTATTTTCATTTAAGAAAAAAATGAAGTTTCAGCTTTATCATCACCATCGTCCTCATGACAACCTGTTTCCAGTATTCCTTCCACGGATACAAGAAAAAAATTACCATTCTAATATTCAGGTATACACACACACACACACACACACACACACACACACACACACACACACACACACACATTATATATATATATATATATATATATATATATATATATATATATATATATATATATATATATATATATATATGTGTGTGTGTGTGTGTGTGTGTGTGTGTGTGTGTTCAGTCCTCTAACTCCTTCATGACGACGTCTTCGATCTCTTGAGATCATATCTATCATATTCATGTTCCTGCCAGACGATAGTATTCACTTTGGAGAGAAATTTGGTCATACAAAATTTAACTCCTTGAAAGACTGACGATTTTTTTCATTCGTGCTATTTCTAGACGATTTTATTAAGCTTAAGGGAGACTTTGAGAGGTGGAGATAACCTTTATTAGCCTTAATAACCGCTTTACTTCACAAGGTATCCTCCTATGTTCAATAAAATCGTCTGGAAGTACCAAGAATAAGCCAAAAGAGTACGTCCGCGGATTCCTGGGTTTAATCTCATTTCCCCCACAAACAATCCCTGCTGTGCTGGTGATTAATCAGAGGAGTGAGAGTTCATAGCCACCAACCTCCATCTCACCCCCGCACCTCCAGCCCACCCACTCCGCTCCTGCTGGTCATCGAGGCGTAATCTTAATTGTGTCATTAGTATGTTGCCGCACAGACCCATATCCCGTATGAATGGCTGAGTCAGTAAGGCTATAGTAGGGTTTGGCATCGTTCATTTAGTCTGGAGCGCTATGAAGAAGAGGGTATAAGAGGGTTTACTTGCTCCTTTTCACTGTCCTCACACTTTCTGAGCTACACTGGTACACAAAACCGACCTTACGATTCTTATATGATGATTCATCCTTAACAGTACTGGTGACTTTATAATTAAATGGTAACGTAACGTCAGAGTAGAGTAGTAAAGCACAAAGCTCTTCCCCTGCCATTTAAAACCTTTGGGAATAAACCGAACTGGAAAGCAGACAAACTTTGTACGGTTAAATAACTGGAGGAATTACATAGGTCTACTGTTGTCAGTCTCTATATCTGTCTGTTATCCAATCTCCCCGCTTTTCTTCTACCCTTTCAGGAGCGTAGGGGTCTAGAGTTACGCTACTTAGTCCCAACACTTAGGCCTCGTTCATCCCTGAGGGGAATTATATAAGCAAAACTCCCACCCACCCCACAGATAGAAGCACTTACGGGCCCCATCCGGCTGAAGAGCCTTAACCCACTGGTCCACCAGAGTTTGATATACAATGTCTCCAAAGCCTCTTTTTGTTTTAAGCGAATTAAGATTTAGCAATCATTCCTCGTATATCTTAGTTATAGATGGAATTAATTAGATAGCTTTCTTTGAAATTTCAGTTTTATTGCTCCTTGCTCTAGAGTTGTTCCCAGAGATAACAGCATATTCCAGGTGCGATCCTGCAAACTTTTGAAACAATATGATTATGTCCTGAGATTTTTTTTTCTTTATGATTATTTGCATTTCGGTTGATTTTATCAGTCTTTTCTTACGCTGTTGTCAGATTTCTAAGTTTCAAGGGACAGTGACCCCTAAAGTTTAGACACTGTGAAAGTAGTAATTTTGTGATTCACCATGCCCTACTCTAATCTTTAATGGCACTGCCATTGGGAAGAACTTTTTTTTTTTTTTTAATGGAAAATTCTAGTGCAGTTTCGTGAATCAAACATCTATTTTGCTGACATCCTGCCACTGGCTTAGCGTCATGACTGCCTGCCTTCATCTGATAGGATAGAACTTTCATTACATCTATCCTTTGCCAGTGTCAATATGTACAATATAGATGGTAATTCTACAGTCTTGCATTTATATCCTTCAAGTAAAACGCGAACAGAACGAGTCCTCACAATATTTTTTCGTTAACTTCGTGATCTCGTGATCTTGCTAAGTGAAAGAACAATTATGAGAGAGAGAGAGAGAGAGAGAGAGAGAGAGAAATGAATTCCCCGAGCTAGGCAACTAAGGCCATATAGCCCCGCTGGTTTACAGGAGGGCGCCACCTCTCCCGGCAACGGTAGCCTGGGCGAGGCTCGAACTTGCGACCTCCCGATCACAAGCTCAGCGCGCTACCACTGTGCTACCGCGCCCCCAGAGAGAGAGAGAGAGAGATAGAGAGAGAGAGAGAGGAACTAACATGAACCTCGGGTGCAGTAGAACAAACGTAGGAGGTGAGATCACTTAAGTACACTCTCGATGCGAATAGTATGGATGATAGCCTATGTGTCACAACGAAGGAAAGTGGTGACGGATATCTTTCTCATTGTCATAACCATCATCATCATCCCATTTCCTAGTTGTACAATGTGGTTGAAGTATAACCTGGAGATCAAATAAAAGATCATGTAGTAAGCTTACTCCTTTCAATATCGGATTTCTTTATTTTCTTATTATAGCCACCGCCAAATATCTTTACTCAGCTTTAGAGAGACCTTGACTGGAAAACTGCTATCATTATTTTCCAATATCCCTTTCCATACAAGGACTGTGTATAAAAGTATGTATTCTATTCTTGGCACAGTCAAAGGACATTTCTCAGCTTGTGAAAGACATCTGGCAGCATCTTTTAACTCTTATTTATGTATATACACTTTAAATGTTCAGTGTCTATATATATGACTGCTGCATACATCCAATGTTTGATTCTGCATCGTCTTATCCTCCCCCTCGGTAGCTATGCCGCCCCCTCCTGACAGTCCTGACTCAGCTCGCATTCCACCCTGACGGGCTTTACTCTGCCCGTGTCCAAGCTGTTGACCACAGATGGACAAATCTTAACTAACTCCAACGTTTACAAATAAACATTTATTCACTGTATTACAGAAATTATAAAATGAACTATACTAGACCTAAACTGGGTAAAAAATGCTATATCAACATTGGTCAAATTCTTAACAGCTACTGAGATATTTTACTAATGACCTTATAAAAAAGGGAAATCTCTCTCCCTCTAAATTCACCAGTTGGGTCATCAGCAACAGTACATACGCAATGGTTAAGAATTTTAACCCATTTTGATATCACATTTTTTACTCAAAACCAACACTAAAATCACCTCCGGATATTAGTACGTCTTCCCGTGTATATACGGTATATATATATATATATATATATATATATATATATATATATATATATATATATATATATATATATATATATATATATATATATATGTATGCATGTATGTGAATCCCTCATTTATCATATCCCAAAGTTCTCCCCTTTCCTCCTGCGACACCCTGGATATTCATGAAAGCCTTAGTATGTGCGAGGACAACTGGTAGAGAAAAAGAACCTTGCGATACAAAAAAAAAAAATACCTGGAATTAGAGGAAAGTCAGGTACAGCATTTCAAGATCCCAGATATGTCAAGATGTACAGGGGAAACAGATAGTCAGGGAAGATGATAAGCAGTGAAAATGATAGACTGAACGTTGTACTGAGAGGCAGGCAAGTACGTGTACACAGGGAAGGTAGGAGAAAAATGAGCAAGTAGTAAACATGACGTGCAGACAAGCAATTTTGGTAGGTACACACTTTAGGTCAGGCATGATACACCTAGGTGAGAAGACAGGTTTTGACAGAAACCTGACACATTTAGAAGATTGCCGGCAAATAGTAGTGCGCTGAGAATGAGGTGAGTAAAAAGATATAAAGATAGACAGGCAAGCAGATTTGCTGACAAACAAAAAGACAGTAGATTCTCTTAAGCAGCAAGCAAGCAAGCAACTCACTTAGGCAGAACTTACAGTAGACAGATTGGTTGATTCATATAAGCAGAAAACTAGTAGACATTTAGAGGAAACGAGATCATACTGAACCACACAATAGTTGGGTAGACAGGCATAATTAAGGAAGACAAGCCGACAAACAGACTCGCTTAGACAATATAGTGGTAACCATTTAGGAGGAAACACAAGGCAACGCTTAATTACGTGTCGGGGGAGTAGGCAGGTGCAAAAGAAGACAGACAAACAGACAGAGTAAAGCATGGACACTCATTTAGGCAGTTACAAATACACGAGCCCAGGAGTACAAGTTTCAGTAACTGCACACATAAGCACTTAGACTGGGAGACCTTCTTGGGCTGAAAGCTAGTGGCTATTTAGAGGTTTAAAACGAAACAACACTAAGCCGCCACACATCAGGGCCTAACTGGATTCCAACTGACCTTACGAGTACTTCTTCATAAGAGGCCTATCCTTTGCCGCATAAAATCATATGGAAGTAGCAAGATAAAAAAAAAAAAAAAAAAAAATTTTCCTGATCAGGCTGATGGAAGCTGAAAAAAATAAATAAATAAGAGATGACTGCACAAAAAAACTAAGAACAGGTCCCAGTTGAAGTGCACTGCAAGCAAGCCTCTATTATGTGGGTGTGGTTAGCTGGCAATGGATTGGGTGTGGTTCTTTGGGGCAGTGATGTAGTTGGTGGTGTCAGTGGTGTAGTTGGTGGTGTTAGTGATATGATTGATGGTGGTAGAGGTGTGGCTGGTGGTGGCAGTAGTATGGTTGGTAGTGGCAATGCTGTCGCTGCTGGTGGTAGTGGACTGGTTGTGATTCGTAGTGGTATGACTGATGGTGGAAGTGGTGTGGTTGATGGTGGTAGTGGTGTGGTTGATAGTGGCAGTGGTGTGAGTGATGGTGGTAAGGGTGTTAGTAGACAGTTGTAGTAGCTGGTAGCAGTGGCGTGGTTGATTGTGGTGGCGAGTGTTCCTAATGATGGCTACTGGTTCACCTCTAACAGGTTGGTGGGAAGGACTCTGTGTGTGTGTGTGTGTGTGTGTGTGTGTGTGTGTGTGTGTGTGTGTGTGTGTGTGTGTGTGTGTGTGTGTGTGTGTGTGTGTGTGTGTGTGTGTGTGTGTGTGTGTGTGTGTGTGTGTGTGTGTGTGTGTGTGTGTGTGTGTGTGTGTGTGTGTGTGTGTGTGTGTGTGTGTGTGTGTGTGTGTGTGTGTGTGTGTGTGTGTGTGTGTGTGTGTGTGTGTGTGTGTGTGTGTGTGTGTGTGTGTGTGTGTGTGTGTGTGTGTGTGTGTGTGTGTGTGTGTGTGTGTGTGTGTGTGTGTGTGTGTGTGTGTGTGTGTGTGTGTGTGTGTGTGTGTGTGTGTGTGTGTGTGTGTGTGTGTGTGTGTGTGTGTGTGTGTGTGTGTGTGTGTGTGTGTGTGTGTGTGTGTGTGTGTGTGTGTGTGTGTGTGTGTGTGTGTGTGTGTGTGTGTGTGTGTGTGTGTGTGTGTGTGTGTGTGTGTGTGTGTGTGTGTGTGTGTGTGTGTGTGTGTGTGTGTGTGTGTGTGTGTGTGTGTGTGTGTGTGTGTGTGTGTGTGTGTGTGTGTGTGTGTGTGTGTGTGTGTGTGTGTGTGTGTGTGTGTGTGTGTGTGTGTGTGTGTGTGTGTGTGTGTGTGTGTGTGTGTTCAGCTAAATTTTAAGTATACAGTAAGTCTGAGCCGCCTCGTCCATAATGAGTAGGAAGGATAGGCTGTCAGATGGTCAAATTTGTGAGCTTGAAAATCTCACTTACATTCACAACGGTAAATAAAGGTTAAATTTTAATCTTTTGCTAGGTGGGGGCGCTCACCATCCACTCACTCGATGTAGTGCAGCTGTCGGGAGTCTGCCCTTTCCTCTCCTCCATCCTTCTTTCCTTCCATCCTCTTCTGTCTTTCTTTCCTTCAATCTTCCCTCTTCCTTCTGCCTACGGGTGACTTTACACTCACTCTTCCGTCTTTCTTTCCTTCGTTCTTTCCTCTTCCTTCTGCCTGTGAGTGACTCTACACAAGTGACAAGCCAAATGGTTTCCTGTACACCAGGAAACCATTTACTACGCTGGGTGGTAACCATATAACCAGACTTTGGTGCCTGGTGGTTTAGTGAGTAATTATTGCACTCCAGTCGGATTGAGCCGATGAAGGCTTATATCCAAGGGTTGGTTGGGGTTTATTGCTCACGTAATGTCACTTAGGAGGCTAGTCACTCTCATCTTAAATGTCAGGACCAACTGCCTAGCCCCGGGCTTCTACGCTTCTCATGGGGCAACGTAGGATTGGATGATGGATGGATGGATGGATGTTCTGAGGGGTGTTGTGGGTGGTGGTAAGTCTGGATTAAGATGACTGAGGCGCATTTATCTCGATCTTAGGGAACTGGACCACTCCTACTACATTAATACAAAGTCGTGTTGTATGAAATTCGACGAGCCTTAGTGTGAGGGGGTTATGAGTCTCCTTGATTACTAGTCACACTGACTGACAGTCCAATCTGAGTACACTTGGCCATCAATTGCGCTGAAAAACGTCAGGCACCTTTGTTGAGGTAAAATAAACACATCCCTCTTGAGTGATTGACGTCTTCTATTTTTTATTCTTGTTGTCTGGGGGATTCTCTTCTGACTGGAAAAATCTTCAGACTGGAGGCGTTTATTATTCAATTGCCTACTTTAGTCATTTCTTCTACAGGGAGATCACCTTAGTTAATGTTCATCATCTGGAAGCAGCAAAAATAGACTAAAAATGATGGCACAGGTCTCAAAGGGTTAAATGGATACTGTTTTTAAACGAGCTTCTTATGGATTTGTATGTCTTGCTTATTTACGAAACTGGAGTCTCACGGTTTATTTCTTTAATACCTTCTGTCCGAGGTCATCGTATATATTGTTCAATTTGCCGTCATTATAATTATTCTGTTTTTCCTCCTACCACACTGGATTATTTTATTCAAATTAAGAGAGTGCCCTAGTAGTGAAAGAGTGGATGAAGGCCTTAACTAACCTCTTCCATCCAGATAGTGTCTCCTAAGCTGACAAATAACCATCTGATTGCACAATGATTATTACACAGCAAGACGTCATCGTGTAGAGAGAGCTAACCCCTTTAACGGTGTGGCATCTATTTTTATTTTATTACTACCTCCTAATGATTTAATTCCACTAAGGAGAGACTTTCGAGCTGGCATGCTTAGCTACGACTTTCCTTAAATCTCTCACTACAAGAGGTCTCCCGTGGGCTGCATGAATTTGTGGTTACCAAAAATAAAAGTGAAAATGCTTAAGAAAATGGCATCAGTCATCACCCAAAATAATGTGATCAAATTCTGGCCTAAACTGGTTGTGGTTGGGGTCCCTTGTATTTGTGGTTGGTCCGTGCACGTGCTGCGGACACTGCTAACGTGGAAGGGATAGGGAGGAGAGACAGAGAGAAAGAAGAAGCAGGGTGCAAGTGTGAGATGAGGGAAGGGGGAAAGGCTAGGAGAGAAGATTGGGAGAAGGAAAAAAGATGGAACTGGAAGTAGGAGAAGAGCGAAAGGGGGCGGGAGAGAGGAAAAGGGAAAGCTGGTGGGGAGGGAGGAGGGAAGCAAGAGAGGGGGAATTGGATTGGAAGTAGGAGAGAAGGAAAGGGGGGAGTGAGGGGAGGGGATTTGAGGACGGAACGGGGCATGGAAGAAAATTAAGGAAGGAGAGACATATGAAGGGGAGACATGAAAAAATTAAAAAGATGAAGGAAAATGATAATAGAGAAGACGGGACGCGAGAGGTGTGGATAAAAAAAGGAGGAAGAGAACGATAGGAAGGGAGGGAGAGAGAGGAGGTACAGGAATGTAATGGATGGAGGGAATGATATGACGGATAGAGGAAAGAGAGTGGAGAGACGGAAAGGATCGAGGGAAAAAGAGAAAAGGGTTGGATGGTGATGAGAAGAGAGAAGAATGGACAAAGAAGTACAGAATAGGAAGGACACTGGAGAAAAACTATGAAGGATGGAGTGGAAGAATGAAGGAGGAATGAAGGAAATAGAAGAATGAAGGGACGGAAGGAGAGGAAGTAAAAAAAAAATGTTATAAGTGAAAGAACTGGGGGAAAGATGTGGAGGGAGAGAAAGAGAAATGAGATGGAGGGTTGAGCGGAGTTAGGAGACTGAGTGAATTTCAAGTGAATAATCGAGAATGGCCACTTCCTGATGAGGGTGTTATTACTAGTAGTTGTAAAAAGGCAGAGGGGTGGGGGGAGAAGTCGAAGGGTAGGTGGATGTGGAAGAGGGAAGGAGGAAAGGGATGGCCGGATGGACAGACGGAAGGGGGATAATAGGAAAGGAAAATAAGAATGTTTATGAATACTATACGAGAATGAAAAAAATGAAGGTCGCATGTACGGTGGACGGGTGTTTGGGGGTGGAGTCGAAGGGTAGAGAGGCATGAGACATGGAGAAGGAATGTGAAGGATAAGGATGCTGAGAAAAGCATGAGAAAACTGAAGATGTAAAGGAAGAGGAGTCTTGAAACGAAGACTGGACGGAGGGAAATGTGGTAAAGCTGAGGGGATGAGAAATGATACAAAATCATGGATGAGAAAGAATGGAGAAGGGATAATGATGAAGGAGAGGAGGGGAAATTGGGAATACAGGATATGTAGGAAGATAGAAAAAAGAGAGACAATGTAGAGCAAGGACGAGAGATGAGGGAAAAAGGGGAAAGAGGAGGGAGAGTAAGGAATGTAGACAGATGGAAGAGAAAAGGGAAAGCCAAGCCCTGAGAGGGGAGAGATAAAGGAAAATGGGGATTAGATTAAAAAAAAGTGAGAGGGGAAGAGAATAAGGAATAGACACACAGGAAGAGGTGTGACAGGAAAAGCGAGAAACTATGCCAGAGGCACGACTGCAAGAAAGGAAAAAACGTGGAATAGAGATAAAAGGAAAGAGGATAGAGGAAGGAAAGTGGGTAATAGAAATAAATGGAAAATCAAAGGAAAATGAAATGACGAACAGACACAGAAGGAAAAAAGGAGAGGAGACGAGATAAGAGGTACCGCAGACGAAGAAAGGTGGTTAAATGGAACAAATACAGAAAGGCAGAGGGGAGAGGTGAAGTAAAAGGTAGAGGAATGTTGATTAAGAGGAGTAAGTGTTAGATATGAGAGGACAGGAAAGAAAAGGAAGGGAAGTGAGAAATAAAGATAGAGGAAAGAGGAAAGAATCAGAGATAGCAGGGGTAAGGAAAAAGGAAGATAAGTGAAGACAGACCAAAGAAAAAATGGTGAAGAGAAGGGGAAGAAATGTGCTAGATATGGAGGAAGGGAAGAAGAGAGGAAGGAAAATGAGAAGGAAGGACAGAAAGAGAGGAGAGAGACAGGAAGGGAGCTAGGCATCAGAGACAGAAGTGAAAGAAGAAGGGAAAGGAAGTACAAAGACAAAAGAAAGGTGAAGGAGAAGTGGAAGTTAGTGCTAGAGATGAAGGGTGAATGGAAGGCAGGGGTTGATGACTCTGTTGGTGAATGGGGCAATTAATCTCTGCTTGAGGTGATGTTACAAATAGAGGCTTTGTTGTACAGGATGCTAGAAAAGTTTATGAGCAGGAGAAGACGTGATGTGTGGCAGTATAAGGTGTGGTAGTATGAGCTGTGGTAGTGTGAGATGGGATGGAGTGAGGTGTGACAGTGTGAGATTTACTGGTTGAAGTGTGAAAATATGAGATGTGGAAACTGTTGCTGTGAGACGTGTGACAGTGTGATGTGTGACAATGTGTGATGTGGCAGTGTTTGATAAAGCAGTGTGAGCTGTGGTAATGTGTGGAGGGTGTGAGCGGTATGGTAATGTGTGGTGTGTTAGTGTAAGGTGTGGCAGTGTGAGGTGTATCAGTGTAAAGTTTGACGGTTGGTGTGACAGTGTAAGGTGTGGCTATGAGAGGCGTCGGTATATAATGAATGTATGACACTGTGAGCTGTGTAGTGTGTGTGAGACGTGACAGTGTGCTCTGTTTCAGTGAATGGTGTGAAGTGTATTGTATAAGTATGGCAGCGTGAACCGTAACAGTGTGTAGGGTCTGTAACAAGTGTGGCAGTAAGAAGTGCACATGTGGTGTGACAGTGTGTCGAGTGTATAAGAAGTGTTAGAGTGCAGTGTGGTAGTTTGAGGTGGGTGTGTGAGAAGCGTGACAGTGTGTGGTGTGGTAATGTGAGGAGTGTGTGAAGCGTGATAGTGTGAAGTGTGACAATAAGTGTGAGTGAGGTGTAGCAGTGTCTTCCACAGGACAGTGACCTTTCTAACACCATTACCTTAATAAACGAAAACCGATAAATTTCTGGTATTACTGAAAACTGCTTATATTCTGGTGTTGGCAATTTGATGCACCATACGTGAAGACCGCTCGCTGAAGTTACTGTTGTTCTATATCACACTATTATTTATCTATCTATCTATCTATCTATCTATTTACTTGTTCATCCATCCATCCATCCTTCCATCCAACCATCCATCTGCAAGCCTACCAACCTACCCAACTACCCATCAATCTATCTGCCATTCTTTCATCCATCCATTCTTTCATCTATCTGTTTATCTATCTATCCATCTATCTATGGTTTGTCCTATTCTGCATGGAACAGCCACGACTAAAGAATTTAAAAATCTTCAGGCATTTGTGTTCCTACTCATCAACGACATTTTCCTCCACGACAAACCACCCCTCCCTCAAACACTTTCCCACCTAATCCTTCCACATTCAAAATAGGTTAATAAATCACTTTGTTTTCACCTGGCAGAACTGAGCCATTCCCACAGATTGATTCAAAGGCGGAGATGCATGAAATTATGTCAGCCTTAGACACGAGATGGGAAAGAGTCTCCTTGATCTTTAGTCAAATCGACCCACCAGTCACACAGGACTTGGCCATTAACTGAGCTAAAAGAGGTTTGGAATCTTCGTCAGGTTAGAATAAATGCGTTACAGCGGTACTAAACAGATCTAATGTTGGGTTTGTAAGCATGTTACTGGAATGGCTGCAGCATCTTTCTGTTATGATTTTTTGTACTCGTATTCTATGCGGTGGTTCTGTGGTTAAAGGATTTTCCTCTAGGACTGGTTACAACCTCCTTGAATCTGGTGAATAATTTTAAATCTCTGATGTAGGCCTTTGCGTAGACTAGTCAACTACTCTTAAATCGAAATCCAGACTTTACCCCTCGGCTGAATAAAAATCAAGCAGTAACAACAATGAAATATCTATGTGATTTCCTGCACTAAAAAGCGTTACATACTCTCTAGCTGTAGTAACGTAGCTTTTGATCTCAATACATCGAAGGTGGAAAAATGAAACTGATGCTGTCTTTACTAACTTTACCACTCGTAAATACTCAAATCACTCGCCGCTCCATTCAGTCACTTAAAGACAGCACACAGCTGCATGCACGGCCTCCTGATATCCCCCCTTCCGAATCCTATCTCCCTCGTGAGTACAAGGTCCACCTGGCCAGGCTGAGATGTGGGCATCATCCAACCCTCTTAAGTTATCAGAAGAGGTTGGATGACTCCGTCGCTGATGCCTGTCCAGGATGCAACACAGCACCCCATACTATCAAGCACATTATGGAAGACTGCATTGCACACAGTCACCTACGCCAGCAACACAACATACACTCCTTGAGAGGTCTGTGGGAAAGCCTGGTCTCGGCCGTGGCCTTCCTTAGGGACTCGGGGCTGTTCAGTCAGACTGCCTAGGGAACAACTACTACTACTACTACTACTACTACTACTACCTTCCCATTCGTTAAGCCTACTATACTATTTTTTTTATCTCACTTGATCTAAAATTGTCATTTCTCCATCTTGAATGCAGAAATTAATACCAAAATATGCTGCTGATCATGAAGAAGTGCTATGGATAGGATGGAGAGGCAAAGTATTGTCATGTTCTGCCGTATTATGTAAGCTAGTAATAGATAAAAATCATGGTCAAGTAAGTGAGAAAAGTGTATTATTTGTAGCAGGTACTTGTGTAACTGTAGTGATTTTCTCACGTCATCCGTTCCAACAACAATGTGGGGAAGAATCTAGGCTGGCAGTAATAGACTGCTGTGCTCGTCACAGGTACTGCAGTCCTTACCAGTTCTTACTAGTAAATCTGTTGCTACTTGGAATCTGTGTGGTTTGCTGGTATTTCTTGTGCTTACCTGTATCTCGCTTCCTACTGGTATGTACTGTTGACTGGTATCTCAGTTCTTATCAGTATGGCTTGTGTTCTGTGTGGCCAAGGAGGGTAATTCAGCAGTGGCATTCAGGAATCATGGGCTGGGGCGGAAGAGGTTAACTATCACCTGGGTGAGGTGAGAGAAGTACTTGATGACGGTGATGATGGCGAAAGTGATGATAAGGACTATGATGGTGAACCAGTTGGAAAAATATGAATCTCTCTCTCTCTCTCTCTCTCTCTCTCTCTCTCTCTCTCTCTCGCTCCTAGTGTGTGTACCCTAAATGTGACCATGAATGCTTATGTTCACACTCCCGGCAGTATAGGGTGCGTATGCTTCTGCACGCACGTGTGTGTGTGTGTGTGTGTGTGTGTGTTTGCCCTAAATGTGACCATGCATGCTTATGTACATACTTCCGGCTGTGTAGGTTGCGTATGCTTCTGCACGCACTTGTGTGTGTGTGTGTGTGTGTGTGTGTGTGTGTGTGTGTGTGTGTGTGTGTGTGTGTGTGTGTGTGTGTGTGTGCGTGCGCGCGCGCGTGCTTTTTCATTTAACAATTATGGGATAGTATGAAAAGTATGAGAAGTGTGTCCATGTGTGAATGTGTACGTATGTGTGTATTTGAATGTGTACGTGACCACATGCGTATATATGTATCTTTGGTTGCGTATGCGTTTGCGCATAGTATGTTTCCTGGTGTGTGTGTGTGTGTGTGTGTGTGTGTGTGTGTGTGTGTGTGTGTGTGTGTGTGTGTGTGTGTGTGTGTGTGTGTGTGTGTGTGTGTGTGTGTGTGTGTGTGTGTGTGTGCGTGTGTGTGTGTTGTGTGTGTGTGTGTGTGTGTGTGTGTGTGTGTGTGTGTGTGTGTGTGTGTGTGTGTGTGTGTGTGTGTGTGTGTGTGTGTGTGTGTGTGTGTGTGTGTGTGTTGTCCCGTTAGGTCATGGATGAGGATGTTCCATGCCATCCTTCCGTTTCATCCCCATCTTCCCTCCATATTCTCTTTCTCTATCTCTCTCCTCCATATTAATTCCACTTTTCTCCATCACACCCCTTCGCTTTCCCCCTCCACCATCTTTCTCCTCCTCACTCTCTCCCTCAGTTGTTCTCACTCTCTGTTCCCTTACTCCTCTCCTCTTCCCTCCATCTCTCCGTTCTTTTTCCCTCCCTCCCTCACTCCATTCTCTTTTCCTCCATCATCTCTCTTTATCCATCCCACCATTCCATCCCTCCCTATATCAATCTCCTCCACTATCTCCTCCCTCCCTCTGCCCTCAACTTCCTCTCCTCTTCCTCCCTTACCTGCCTCCACTTTCTTTCCATCATTTTCTTTCCCTTAACCCTCACCTTTCATTTCTTCCTATGTTTCCGGCTCTCCTCCCAACCTTCACCTAATTATTCTCTCCTCTTCTCCACTCTTCAGCTGTCCTCTCTTCTCTCATCTCCTCAACTCAAGTCTCGTTCCTCCCCTAGGCTAATGATTCCATCCGTTTCCTCATTCCTATGGTCTCCTCTTGTCACCAGTCCTCTCTTCTCCTGACCTCACCTCTCCTCTCCTCACCTCACCTCTCCTTTCCTCACCTCACCTCTCCTCCTCTCCTCATTTCTGCTTCTCCATGATTAGACTTTTTTTTTTCTTCTACTTTCGTATAAACCAATATTCATAATTTATGCTACCCTTTACTCTCTCATCATCTGCATTTCTGACATCTGTTTACATATAAACTGATATATTGCTGATTAATATTTTATTCTCTCTCTCTCTCTCTCTCTCTCTCTCTCTCTCTCTCTCTCTCTCTCTCTCTCTCTACCATCCTCCCAGACACTCCATACAAGAATCCACTTTGTATTCCTTCCCTACTCCTCTCACAACCTTCTCCCCCCTTCCTCCTACCCCTCATCTGGCCCTCCCTCCTCTTCCCTTTATCAGATGCCCTAGACTACCCTACCCACCTACACGTAATGGGCGGAGGGAGAGGGAGAAGGGAGAGGGGAGGTGGTTGGGGTATGTGGGCTAACTAGGCCAGATAATCTCCATAAGGTTTGTAAGGGTAACGGAATGTATATGGTTTTCTCTTCCTTCCATTTCATATCTCCATTTCTCCATTTTCCTTCTCTCCCCCATCCTTTTTAGAGGAGGGTTTGGGCAGTGTTGGACCATATAGTAGCCCTGCTCATACGAAGACACATTTGTTCTTGCTACTGCCAATCTGATTTTTATTCAATTTAAGGAAGACATCATGCAGAAGTGATATTTAAAGTCGCCTGGAATATACAAGAATTAAATAAAAAGAAAGACGGCATCGCAATAGAGGTTAACGCCGTCGGAGTAAGTGTTTCACCAGACGATTGTCATGATTTCACTTATGTCGTCGATGTTTAACACCAGTATCGACACGCATGCACGCACACAAGGACATACGCATGCACGCCTCTGGCACTCGCAACCCCTTCCCCCAACCAAATACAGTGTGCGCGCGCAGCTAAGCATCTATTTCTCAGCCTCCAAATCTCTCTCTCTCTCTCTCTCTCTCTCTCTCTCTCTCTCTCTCTCTCTCTCTCTCTCTCTCTCTCTCTCTCTCTCTCTCTCTCTCTCTCCTACAGGTAGGTGGAGTGGATGACGCGTTACATTCCTCAACTTCCACTCCTACCTATTCATAAAGACCACACCTCTATCACGTCCTTCGCCTGCCTGACTAGCTGGAAGAAATGGCCATGGTGTGTCACTTTGGGCTTGAAAATACGAAATCTGCAATATTTTTTAGCTTCTGAAACTTTATTTGGCTCAGAGAAAACATTTGCAGTAAAAGTAACTAAAGCTGTTTCGAGTCATCTATGTTTAAACGAGAATTAAGAAATTTTTTATTACTCCTCATGCTTGAAGATTTTATTCGTCTCAAACAATCCGTGATCAATGGGAGGAGGTGAAGGCAAACCCAAAATTTCTGATATTGTTTGTAGATCAGCGGGGACATAATATCGCCTAACAGTTAATTTTTTATACTTCTCATATCCTGTACTGGGTAATATTCCAAAGATGAGAGAGGCCTGATATGTGTCTTTGGATACAGATGATACTCTTTGATATGGTGAGTCAGGCAGGAAATAATCGGACATGTCCTATGTGTGAGCTAGACGCAGTGGAATAGTAGGCAAAATTTTGTCTCTGGCTAAACAGCTGTATGCGTAAAATATGGCAGCCTGCTTACTACGTTACATATAGCGTAATCTGCAACGAGTCGGAGAAATCAAACACACTTTACTTCTAATTATGGGTTTTACAAATGATCTTCATAAATTAGGGCCTGACCTGGATCTTTGCTATGTCTGGTAGCCTAAACACTAACCTTCTGGATGTTAGGATTTGTCTCAACTGAACAACTGCGTCGCATGCTTGCCTGAGAAAAAGGCTGAAGCGTCCCAATCACAGTGAAACTTATGTTGATAATATCTGTATCTTTTAACGGTTAGAATTTCCCGTGGTTGTGCAAAATTGTCTGGCACAAACCTAAAACGATTAGCTAAATCCACCCATATCCTTGACTGCTTTGAGAATACGTCTGATTATTCTACCTCATCGTCACCTAGATTCTTTATTTTAACAGTTTACAGTATTCTTTAGGAGAGCTTAGCGAACCCAGCATTCTGTTTAATATATACTGCATCTGTCCGCTTTTGCATAAATTAAAGTCTCATACGTTCATTCCACCAATTCCGTACTAAAGAAAAAAAAAAAAATCTATGGGCCATCAATGTTTACTCTTTCTATGGCACTCAAAAACCATAGCATCATGTACGTCAACACCTACAGTATACTACATGTGGATCAATGGCATCTCAGTGTTCCCGTCGAATGGGTCTCCTGCCTGGTTCTACAAAGCAGAATCAACATCATCAATTGCACTTGAATTGATTCCTATAACATGAACTTACACAGATTTAGCCTAACATTTAATAGTGTGCGCAAACCTCCTCCAAAGGAAACACTATGTATGCATGTATGTGTATGTATATATATATACTGTATATATATATATATATATATATATATATATATATATATATATATATATATATATATATATATATATATATATATATACATATATATATATATATATATATATATATATATATATATATATATATATATATATATATATATATATATATATATATATATATATATATATATATAAGCACACACACAAATTAACACTGCAACACCTCTTAACTTTTACACTCACTGCTCTCACCACAGGTACCATTACCTAATTCCTACCTGGCTAGTGAACAGTGACTTTTGAAACCCAGCGATGCAATATTGGAGGGCAACAAATTTTCATAATACTGTATAAGAATTTAATAATGTTTCAACTTCAAAGTGGGGCGATATTCCTGACCGCAGAAGTGTACATTCTGGTTAGCACTTTCCCTTCCAGCAGAAGGTTTGATCTTGGAACGGTCTTCATATGAACTTCAGACATCGAATCCTCGACAAAAGCATCCTCAGACATTAATGTCCCTATGCATTTACCACCCCTTCTCCCATAAAACATCAATCTCAGTTTTATTATGTTCTCCTACTATCTGGCTCAGAACAAAAAAGCCACCTCGCTATTAAAAATAAATAAATAAATAAATAAATAAATGCCACTGCAACATGATTTCCACATGGACTTATCGTCCTACGCTCCAGAAAGCCTTCCAAACCTGTGTCCATACATGACGAGGTGACGCTTCTCAGCTCTGGTATCAGCTGCCCTTCAGGACCCATAACACATGGCCTGAACGTGAATAGTTGAGGTGCCATCTAATATTAGCCGTGGACAAGCCGATCGTTACACTGCATGCATATTATACATTCTGCCGTCCTGTTTTTGGTCTACTATGCACCTCTCCTTCTTGTAAGCACTCCCCCTCGTATGCACATCATCACCATCATCATCATCATCACCATCTTTATCATCATCATTAAACAATCCACTGCAGAGCTAAATGCCTCTCCCATCGCTCCACTCTGACCTACTGGTTAATAGGTCGTAGCATATCCATGTCCCCTTCAAAACTATGACATAAAATTTTCTTCGAACAAACATGGAAGTCTTATATATTATTCTGAAACGCTTCTTGGATACTTTCGAAGATCTCATCACAAGTTACAAAATACATTGTTCTCTGCCCCATTACTACTTATCGTTTTGAAGAGAATCAGTATTTATGTCCACAACTGTACAGTTATTTTCCTATAAACTGTTGATGGATAATTATTATGAAGCATTTTCCTGCATCGGAAAAGGGAGAGGATAATTATACAGTACCTCATTTCATTCCCTGCGTGATCGTCACTTAAATTTTTGCACTATAGTTTAAAAAAAAAGATTGTGAACACCTTCTCCCCCCCTACTCTCTCTCTCTCTCTCTCTCTCTCTCTCTCTCTCTCTCTCTCTCCATATCTGTATCAACACATACCCTTAAGAAAATACTGTCATCAATTCTACCACATTTCCGACCATCCAAACCTCCCCAGTCTGAATCGACACGTTGTAATGCAAGTATACATAATCCCTGTCGCTCGCTCTCATTAATATTTATTGGTTACGTAGTTTCTAACATCTTGCTATCCTAAATATAGTAATATAAATAAATAAATAAAATGTTACTTCATTAACGTCACTTAATTACAGGCATGAGAGAGAGAGAGAGAGAGAGAGAGAGAGAGAGAGAGAGAGAGAGAGAGAGAGAGAGACAGAGACAGACAGACAGACAGACAGACAGACAGACAGACAGACAGACAGACAGACTACTTCAAATATCTGTAAACGGGAGGACGTCTTTTGCATTTTATTCTATCTCCAGATTACTTTATCGTTCTTGGCAGAAATTTTTCGAACAGGAGAGTTTTGGCAAACTCAGATCGATAACATGAAGTTGAAAGTAACAAAAATAAGCTGAAATATAAATCATCATAACTATTTGTTAACCTCCATCCCCTTGCTTAATACTTCCGTCTCATAGGCAGCAGGAATACCGCTCATGTTTACAGAACTTTCATCCACGTCTGTCAGAAGCAAACACCATAACGTCAACACCCCTGTGAGGAGAAAAGCTACATTCGTACGATGTGCACCTCCAACCCTTTCCCTTGATCGAGATATCTTCAAACATTAGAATATCATGTATGTCTACAGAGCTATCATCGCCATCATCTAAGCAAACACCATAGTGACAACACCTCTACGACAACAGGAAAAAAAAAAGGACGTGTATTCATCTTAAGCCTTCACCCTTTGTCAATATACATTTCCTCTCACAAACACTATCGTATCATTAATGCTTACAGAGTTTTCATTCACTACGTTCAAAGTACACACCGTTGTATCACCAATTCCTTTAACCTACACAATTATACGGGTGAGTTGTATGGTATTCATCTTTACCTCTCCCTGATCGAGATACCTCCCTTCATACAAGCAATGGGATACCATCCGTGCTTCCAGAGCTTTTGTCTTCATCATCTAAGTCAACACTGCAGTATGAACACCTCGCTTACAAGAATAATAATAATTAAAAAAAATGATATTTACATTCATCGTAGTATGAAAACCTCGCTTACAAGAATAATAATAATTTAAAAAAAAAAAAGATATTTACATTCATTCTATCTTCGTCCCGCATCGTCAAGATACCTATCCTCTCACAAACATCAGCGTATCACCTGTGTTTGCCTAGCTTTCATGTCCATCACTCTAATAGGCAGCATAATATCGACGTCTCTGTTAGAGGAATAAATACGACACTTGTAATGATCTTAGCCTCGCCTTATTTTGATGGAGATGCCACTCCTGCTTAAGCCAGCACACCTTCCAACCTTTCACTGTTGATTCTGTTCTCAAATACACACACACACACACACACACACACACACACACACACACACACACACACACACACACACACACACACACACACACACACACAAGAGAAGGAACACCTCAAAAAATTTAACACTTTCATAATGTTTTCTGAAATGAATGAAATCGTCTCGTGGTTGAAGCATTAAAAAATTCTCTCTCTCTCTCTCTCTCTCTCTCTCTCTCTCTCTCTCTCTCTCTCTCTCTCTCTCTCTCTCTCTCTCTCTCTCTATTGACTCAACTCTCGTCTCGTCAGCAAAACATATTGACTTAAACCGCCTTGAACCGCCTTTTTGTGGTCTGGGCAAATTAACATAAGAGGGGGAAACAATAGAGGCTGTTTGATTGTGATAATGATACTTTTGTTTATGGTGTGGCAAGTCTTTTGTAAGTTTTGACTGATGGGATACTCTGAATTATTTTCTTTTTTACATTCGTTCGTTTGTCACTTCATTCATTTGCTTAAGTGCTTGTTCACTCAGTTACACACACACACACACACACACACACACACACACACACACACACACACACACACACACACACACACACACACACACAACAAAACACCACTTCTCCCAGCGCACACATCACTCAGGTGCACACACCTTCCCCACCCACCCATACACATACCATTAACCAAGACAAACATCCTTCCCCCATATATTACTAAGCAACAACAGAAACACCAACGTTCAATATGCTGGATCCGTAAACCTAAAGGTGCTGGAAATATAAGGAGCAGCACATGAAAGGAAAGGCACACGAAACGAAACATTAGTGATGATAATGACTCACCGTAAATGAGACTACATCCTCTTCCTCATCCATACACACTCACAAGTAACACACGAACCCTCCACACACACACACACACACACACACACACACACACACACACACACACACACACACACACTGTACATAATCACAACACAATCGCCCTATACACAAATATCACTAAGGAACAATAGGCCTACATATACACCTCAACAATGACAACCTCCTGAGTCCATAACTACGAAGAGCACGCGCCAGGAAACACAAGAGAGACAAATTAAAAACTCAATAAAACACCGTAAACTCCATCATTCTCCTCCCTGCTGCCTCCGCTGCCTCTGCTCTCCATTCGGTAACGGGACATTTGTGAAGTTTTATGATGCACCTTAAAGAGAAGGAGAAGTAAGAAGTGAGGGGGAAGTTAGGTTAATTCTCGCCTGCTAAGTAGATTTATACCTAATTCTCACAATTTCATCTCTAAGTTCCTAGTGTGAAAAGGCCAGAATTCCCAAACTACTGCTGCTACGTGAATAACCCACGAATCCACATTTTCACCTCTAAGTTTGCGTTAGACAAGGACAAATTCCCTTAACTACTTTCCCACTTACGTAGATGTACCCACTAACCCAGATGTTCGCCTTTAATGTGGCAGTACAAGAGAGCTAAAATTCCTTACTATCTACTGTACATCTACGACAGTAATTATCCCCAGCAACTCCACTGCCCTGAGAGTGAAAGGGAAATTGCTTCTGGGGGTCCGCAGGAGGGAGAACGCGCCTTGGGATGCGGCAATGTAAGGGGGAAATTAGGAATGCGTTGAGGTTCTTGGGTTACGTCCTTCGTGTGGAGCATCGTAGCGTCACTAGTAGGTCACACGAGTGGCTGGAAGAAGAGGAGGAAAGGGACCGAGAAACTGAGGATCCACGAAAATGATAGGAACGAAGAAGTTAGATACTGAAACAGAGAGAGGGGGAGGGGAAGTGGCAGAGGAGGAAGAAAAAGAACAGGAAAGGAGAAAAGAAAGCCAGAAGAATGAAAGGTGCCGGGATAAAAGGAAAATAAAGGAAGGTGAATGAAGAGAAGATGGAGGGGGTGATAACATCAACGGGAAGATGAATATGAGCAAATTTAACAGAACGGACAATAAGAACTAAAAGAGTGGATACATTAATTAGTTTTTTTTTTTTAAGGCTATAGTAAGTGACAATAACATGAGAAAAAGGAAGAAGAATGACTGGGCAAAAGATGAGACGAAATAGGCTAAAAAAAAAAAAAAAAAAAAAGGGACGTTGACAGGAGGCAAAAAGCCAAGAAATTAACTTAAAAAAAAAGATCGAACAGCAATCACACGGACGGAAATGACAAATTGAGAGACAAGATTAACTACAGCAATGCAAAGGGCAATCACATGAGCAAAAAAATAAATAAATAAATAAATAAAATGAAGCGAAGAAAGTGGCAATACCAGAAGCCACACACACACACACAAATAGGAGCCGCGAAGGGAGATATTAAATGAGCAATTACAACATAAGGAATACTTACGGGACAGGGAAAAAAGCGAAAAAAAGCAAAGCAGGTGATATTAATAGAAATAAAAAAAACTGAGAATAGGAGTGGCAAAGGGAGATATAAAAAAAAAAAGTACAGCAGGAGAGACAATTGAGAGAGAGAGAGAGAGAGAGAGAGAGAGAGAGAGAGAGAGAGAGAGAGAGAGAGAGAGAGAGAGAGAAAAGTGCTTATGGGAACACAATATGTGGTCTTCATTTGCATCCATTTTCCTCCTGTTTACCTGGAAACCCTCTACCTGTCATAAGGTCTGGCTCACATGTTCTCTCCACTAACTGTACTTTTCGTGAACTCCCCTTCTCTCCTTTCTTCTCCCCACCTTCTCTACGCTTTTCTTTCTTTTGTCTCGTCTGCCTTTCTCTTTATCTTCTTTCATCACTTCGTGTCTCTCTCCTACTTTTACCTTTCCGGTTTTCTCCTTCGCCCCTTCCTGTCATCTGCTCTCTCCTCTCCTCTCCCCTCCCGTCCTCTCCTCTCCTCTACTTTCCATGCTTCCCATGACTTTTTTAACACTGGTGAGAAAAATGCCCCAAGTTGCTGTTGGGTTGAAAATATGTGATCTAAAGAAAAAAAAAACTGTCGATTCTGCAGTTTAGTCGAAAAGAGAAATAGCGAGAGAGAGAGAGAGAGAGGGAGAGAGAGAGACTTCGTTTACTTGTTCACTACAAGCTGACTGAAATCGTATGAAGTGAAATTCGTCATCGTAACGTAGTGGTACAGGCGGCAGAGAAAATTGCTATAAAGATACGGCAAATTTATATTAAAATAAAACAAGACAAAACCACCAGCACTCAGTGTGGGGGTATATTTACAAAGGATCGTTTTCCAGGTAAAGTAGGAGTCCTCGGAGCACTGTTTCCATAGCGACTTATTTTGTATGATAAAGCTTAACATCTTCTTACATGTTATTGGTATCGCTTCAGGATCGACATAGCTTGCAAGAATAACATGCAACACGATACTGAATTGCAATTTTCAGAATAAATCGCTGAGAAAGAGGTACTGCGAACCACCATAGCCACACATAATACGACCTTAAATGCTTCGGTGTTTTAACAAGGGATGATTGTATGCCTTGATGATTTCGGGCTCCTGTTAATCAGTCTCAGCTTAATAAAATCGTCTGTCGTTAGTTGCAACAGAATATAAGAGAAAGTTAATGACCCTTGTGCTATCGATAGGAGTAAATCTAAGTCCTTTGCATCTTTTAGTGCATTAACAACGGCTTTGATAAGTGTATAGCCTCTCCCAATAATTTAATACATACATATATACATACATACTATACATAAAGAAAGAAAGATTAAGAAAAAAAATCACATTCCTCTCGCTAAAACCGCCACAATAAAACCATAGGGGCTTGTATTAAATTGAAGGCATATCACTTAAATCATATACGAGTATATTTCGGCGACTCTGATAACCCATTCAGCCCTTGAAGGTCATTTGTATCTCGTACTTCATGCTGCCAAATTACTTTATTCGACAATTAGGGCACCCTGGACAGTGAAAGGGTCATTGAAGGTTGTATCACACCTCGACAGTTCGAAATATGCCATCGTACTGCAGGGATTAAAACAATGAAGAGTACATAAGACCTATATTAAAAAAGATAACCATCATCCTGACCATTTCCCACATACAGATGAGGTGAGGCACAGTTAAGAAAACAAGGAAAGGCAAAGGACGACGGAGGGAGATCTATCAACACCATGCCAGGGAAAAGGGCCACACACTCATTCACTTATCATTTAAGCCCTATGAATCCTGGCTAGATATTAAATTGTTAGGGTATTCTCGCTTATATCCACTAAAAGCAAGACACTTACATTAAACTGATGATATATGACCATAACTTGGCCTCAGTAACAACGGCAATATAACAGAACCGTCCGTAACAACCACTCTCTTAAAACATTTATTAACCACAGACTGTCAAGATCCTCCTAAAATCCTTCTTCCTATTGTTCTTCCCTTTTGCTACTGCGCTTGGCCTGGATCTCCACGCACCCGCTATAAACCTGCAAGAACAATGGCTTCCCTTACTCATCCCCATCTTGCTCACCCCGGCTTGCTTTATCATCCCTAAATGGACCGAGACTTAATTGTTTACGACTCAGCTACTTCACTGCATTGAACACCCATGTAAAAAAAAAAAAAAAAAAGGCAGACTACTATTGCCTAAGCTCCGTAACATTTTCGACCAACAGCAAAGATTACGTAAAAAGCCTCTGCCAAATCACAATAAACGATGAACCGTCAGGATCCTTTACTTAATGCTCGCTATAAATCACAAAGAACAACAGTCACCCCTGCTCACTCTGGCACATTTTGTCGTCTTTAAGTGGGCCTCGACTCAGTCCATGGCGTGGCAACTTCCTTTCATCACCTGGATTAAAAAAAGAAAAAAAAAAAAAGCTCCCAGGCCATTCAACCTTTAGGGAAGGCTCCAAAGAATGGGTTACTGCCCCATTACATAATCCCGTCGGTAGCACTAAAGCCATTAAGGAAGGATCAAGAGATTGGTTTATTGGCCCATTACATAAACCCGCTAGGCAACACCGAGGTCATGGGCACAGTAGCGACGGCACACAGACAGGCTTCAAGGTTTTTGCAATGTGGCAGAGATGTGTTTGTTTATATTCGACTAGAGACGGACCTTTTCATGGGAAACGTGCGGAATCGACGTATCTGAGACATTACTGAAGAAAGTTACTAGATTTACAGGTAATAAGCGAAAATTTGAGACTGTTGTAATTACTGAATTGGGGGGCTGGGGGGGTTGTATTTTTTACCGGAGGCGTCATACACAAGCGCACTTACAATCAATTCTTTGTCATAACTCAGGCTTTGATTTGTAGGAGGGACAAGGTGGCTGTCTAATCTTCCTTTGTCTCTTCCTCTAACGTCATAATTACATATTAGTTACGATACGAAAATTATTGCAGGTTACAACTGTTTTCTGCAGGAAGATCAGGAAAACGGGTGAAACATCTGTCCTTGTCTGGTTCTTCCTGTAAAAAACTTAGTTACGACAGGAAATCGAGGATAAGTATGTTTGAGAATCCCACGCCAGATTTCCCAAGCTGAATATAGTCGATTGAGGGTCGTAGGAGTGTGTGGAAAATTATGTGTTAGTCTGTAAGGCGTTAAAGTTGTGCATGTGGCTTTGCTTATGAGGTGCAGGCACGACTTACAAGGCGAGAATGATGTGTGAATGAGTGTGTAGCCTTTCACTTGACTTAGACATTAGTTGGTTTTACTACTGTGTTTACTCTCTCTCTCTCTCTCTCTCTCTCTCTCTCTCTCTCTCACACACACACACACACACACACACACACACACACACACTTCTTTTGCTTCTGAATCCTATTTCGCTCTATATTTTAAGTTAAATTTACTGTTGCAACACTAATGATGATGAAGTAAATTATGCCTTTCAAAGTACCATTACGGGAGGGAGGAGGATGAGGAGGCTTAATGACTGATGGATTTTCTGAGAAGAAGGAGGATGAAAAATGAGGTATAACTGTGCCCTGTGTGGGAAATGTCTGAGATGTAGCGTGGTAAATGATGCAGGTGATGTGTACTACTGTAGTAAGTGACACTGAGTGAAATGAGAGGCGCTGTGTGATTTGCCTATAGCTCGTTCATCTCAGCCTGGCGGAGTTTTTCTCGCCTTTTGTAGCCTTCCTATAACTCAGTGGCAAACTAAAGCAATACTTTGATAAGACCCAGCGTCCTCTCCACAGCACTTTTCGTGACTAGCACCATATTCTGGTGTTAGTTTCTAGTTAAAGCTTACCATTGAAGGTGGAGAGATGGCATGTTTAGACCAGGTTAAAGTGGACAAAGTATAGGTACTGTACTACGAGATGGGGAATGGTGAAAGGTGAAGGATTAATGAACAGGTAATGTACGATAATGTAATGGTTCGATAAGGGAGACACGTGACTTTCGTAGGTAGTACAATGACCTATTCAGTGTCAGAGGCCGTTCCTTATCTATGACGTCAGTGATGTGGAAATGTTACTAGACCTCGATAGTGTAATGCTGCGAGGGTACTGCTTTATCCGTCCTGTGTGTGTGTGTGTGTGTGTGTGTGTGTGTGTGTGTGTGTGTGAGAGAGAGAGAGAGAGAGAGAGAGAGAAGATGACAAAGAGTGGGTGGCTTGTCCAGTTCGGAATGCAGGTGGCATGATATAAGCACAGTACATAGGATAACTAAAAGGTGTAGGTGGGTGTTGGTGAGAAGAAGGGTGTCTGTTGATGTACGTGGGTGTAGGTGGGTTAGGTGGTTGCTAGTGATGAAGAGGTCAACAGCTAGTATAGGTGGGTTAGGTGGGTGTATGTGGGCAGGAGCGTGTCATCTGCTATAGGTGGGTAGGAGAAGAGTGTCAAGTGGTATGGATGGGTTAGGAACATGTTAGTGAGGAGGAGAGTGTCAGTGGGTAAAGATGACTTAGGTGGGTGTTAGTGGGTTAGGTGGGTGCTGGTAGAACTGACTGTCAATTGGTACAGGTGGGTGTGGTAGATGCTTGTGAGATGTCAGCTGGCCTACGTAGTTGAGGAGGCGGGTATCAAGTGGTGCAGGTGGGTTAGTTGGGTGTTGGTGGAGTAGGGTTTCAGTTGGTGTAGGCGGGAGTAGGTGAGGAGGGGAGGTCAGCTGGTGCAGATGTGTGTACATTTGCCAGTGAGGCCTTCATCAAGTGTACGTGGTTTGAAGGTGGGTGTTAGTTGTAATGGGGATGTTAGTGTAGGTGGGTTTGGTACTTTAGGTGGTTGTAGGTGGGTATTAGCCGGGGAAGAATCTTAGTAAGTGCCGGTAAGTGTAAGTGGTATCAGTAATAGGTGAAGTGTAAATGGGTGGGGGTGATATTAGGTGGGTGGAAGTGGAACCAGTAGTATGTAGTGTAGGCTGGAAAATCTTATACTGTATAGGTGAGATTGGTAAAATTCGGCATATTGGTATTGTGAGGTGTTAATATGGTATAACTACTTGTGCTCGGATTGATCCACTTGGTGTTAAAACTTGGTGGAGTTTCGTGTATCATTGGTGTCATGATGGTGCTATGATTCATTTGTTTGTTTTTTTTGTAAAGGAAAATTATACTTCTCCTCCTTTAACTTTTTGTCATGTTATGCCTAAATATTCTCTCGCATGTTAATTATACCGCATCTTTCAACATCGACATAGTCTCCATCAGTAACGTTCAAAGGGATATTAAAGTGCAGTCGGCAAAATGAGTCGCACAGGAAAATGAGTTATGAAGATTGCCAACTAAAGGAATGTAAGATGGTCTCCACACAGCTACGGTACACTTACATGCTTCTGTGAGTATTGCCACGATGATCAGTGAACATATAAAAACGTAATATCTCACAGTCTGAGTGTTTACATGGCTTGCCGTTTGACTTGATAAATCCCCAATGACTAAAAAAAAAAAAAATGAAAAGGATATCGTGGGACTATCGGGCCAGGGAACAATAACTGTGTTGTTTGAAGCGAACCAATGAAGAAATATAGGTATGGCGCCAAGTTAAAAGGCGTTTGGAGGAAAAGAAAGAAACGGAGGAAATACAATACTTCTTTACACTGGTGTGGAACCCTAAATACCCCAAACCAGCGAGATGACGGCCTTTCTGCGATGGCGGTGTAATATGAAGTGGTGTAGTGTGTTGAAAAGCTGCATCATTTATTGTGATGCAAGGGTGCTGCACTGGCGTTATGCTTAAAACTATCTTGGTCATTCCCTAAAGCACATGGACGCGTTTCCTAAGCTAAATATAGTAATCTGACGATGTCCAGAATATAATGAGCAAGACACCCTCGAACTGATTGGTTTACTGAGATTGTTCCTATTCCACTGTATGGTAGGAATCATTCTGCATTATACTCTGGTTACCAACAGACAATATTATTCACTTGAAGAAAACCTTTGCCTGAAAAACAAGTACAACTATTGATTCTGCCAGTGTAGCGTTATGTCAACGTGGTGTAGAGCTAAACCGGTCCATTGGTGAAGTGTGGTGCTAAAATGGTGTAGCTGAACTGTCATCGTGGTGTATGAAGGTGGTGTCGCGATGTGGTTGGGTGTGATACTAGTCGTGCAATGTGGTATCGCTGTAGTGTCAGCTTGTATAATGTTGGTTTAGCAATAGCAGTGGGTTGTGGTGTTAACGGTGCAATACGGTAGCGGTTGGTCAAGTGTGGTCTGTGTGTGGTGACAATATGGTGTGGTTTGGCGGATTTGGTGTGGCACTGTGTGACTCTTGTAAAGACGGTCAATATGGTCTACCAAGGCGAATTGTGGTTCGGACAGAGCAGAGAAAGACGGTGTAGTGTGGTGTCAATGTGGTGCTGACATAAATATTCTTTTGTACATACAGTTATCCTAGTAAGAAGAACAGGAAACCTGGTATGATTCTGCACTTTCCTTGTCCTTCTTCCGCAAACAAATCACAGTTACTACAAGGAATTTATAATATGAGTAAGTTAGTAAATGTGGATCCAGTTGTGTAAACAGTTAATGTACAGATATCATGTGGCCTCATCTCGTGTCAAAATATTGCAAATGTGGTGTTTGGTGGTCACTTGGCTTAAAGCTGTGTCAAGGTGAGGTGTAATGGTGTGGTGAGATGGTTAGTCTAGTATAATTTGGCGTATGGTGTATTATTGTTTGATATTATGTCAAAGCATGGTGTTATATCAAGTTTTGGCTCTGTGTTAAGGTGTGGCTCTATGGCAAAGTGTGGTGTTATGTCAAGATGTGATGTTATACCTAGTTGTGGTGCTCTATCAAAGTGTTTTGCTGTCACGTTGTGGTGTTAATTTGTGGTGCTATATTTAGGTTCCACGTCATGGTGTGGTGCTTTGCCACTGTATTATTTCTAGGTGTGATGCTATGCCAAGGTGTGGTGTGATGGCGTTGTGTGATGCAGCGTGAAGTGCTGTGTTATGTCAAGGCGGGGTGTTATGCTAAGATGAGTTATTTCTGTTATTTATAATGTCGGTGTGGTGATGCAACTGTAATGTGATGTAGTGTGGTGTCAAGTGAAGTGTGGTCCAATACAGGGCCGTAATCTAAGTGGAGAATGGCGATTTCATAACACCTCTACCTGAGCAATTATTCCCCACATTACACCTTAATATCCTCCTGTATATTATTAATGCAATCTTTATCGCTATTAGTACAAGATCAGTAAGGGAAAGGTGCAAGATCACTAAAGATGTGCTACAATACGGTTCATGTTCATACAAGCTGAGGTTAGATGGTGGTCTGTCAGCTACCTCACAAGAGAAGTTTATTTGATCGAGCCAGGTAGTCTTTGAGAATATTAATTACGTTTAGGTATTAGGGATTAAGCTAACTCCTCGAGACGTTAATGTGAACTCTTTCCACGGAACTACAGTATATTGTTACCATCATCAAATGTTTTTATTCATTTTAGGAGAGACTTTTCGAACTCGAGAGGTTAGATATAGATTGCATTAACTCCATCAAAGCTAGGATGCTCCCAAGTTGAATATTTCGAGTGGTACCAGCTACAATTAACTACAAAAAATAAAAGGTCGTCGCGAAGGAGGAGCCGAGAAAAAAAAAAAAAAAAAAGCAGTCCTTAAAATACCATTACTTTATATTTTATTCCTGCTTCCTCCAGACGATTACATTCAGTTTACGAGAGACTTCCTGTAATGAAGAGGTAAATGAAGGCATTATAAACAACCATTGCTAGCAATGTGTCCTGAGGTGCGTAAAATCTTCCAGTCGTAGCAAAAATGAAGAATGAACTACACCACATAGCGAAGGATTGAATTTCATGTGTTTGTAGAATATGAAACAGTGTGAAGAGAAGTAAGATCATCTCCTTATTTATCTACTTTGATTATAATAAAGCAAAAAAATAAATAAATAATGCACAAGCTCCTGACAAATTTAATCAAGATAACTCATTTAACTGCGCGTCGACTTTTATTTTATTAGCTCACTCTTGCTGCGACCAAGCAAATTTTTTCAAAAGTTGCATTTTTTTTAACTTGAAAGGTTATAGACAGCCTTCATTAACTTATTTTTCATCAAGGACTCTCAAGACTGGCTGGGAGGAGGGCTTTGGATTATTGCGTATCAACTGCATGAAGGTCGCAAAGGCAGATAATACTGGCTAAGTCTCAGTCTTTCCTGTGGTGGGGAGGAGTGGGGTTGTGTGGTGTGGTGTGGTGTGGTGTGGGGTGGGGTAGGGTGGTGGAGTGTGAAGTATTGTGGTGTTGCATTTGAGAAGTTTAATTTGGTGTTGTGTGATGCTGTAATGTGGTGTAGAGTGGTGTGGTGTGATGTGATGATGTGTGTTGTTACAGTACCGTGGTGTGGCATTTGAGAAGTCTGTTGTGGTGTGGTGTGGTGTGTGTGATGTGGCATTAGAGAGCTATGGTGTGATGTGGTTCAATGTGATGTACTGCAGTATGGTGTAGTGTAGCATAATGTAGTGTAGCTCAGTGTAGTGTTTTATAATGTGATGTGGCGTGGTGTTAGCTGGTGTCAAAGTCTGGGAGTGCAATATGGTGTGATGACTTGCACCGCCTCACCCCAGCGAGCACCGCGCTTAGGCTGGTGTGTGTGTGTGTGTGTGTGTGTGTGTGTGTGTGTGTGTGTGTGTGTGTGTGTGTGTGCCTCTCAACATTTGCGGTTAAAACACCACACGTCGCTTCGCATCCTCGCCCTCTCTTCTCATCTTCCCTTCTACCTCATCATCATCATCATCAATTCCACCTCCTAATGTAACCTAACCCAAGCAGTATTATTCTTTTAACCTCTTCACATCTACGACATCTTTAATATCATACCTTGCAACCATCAGACGATTTATTTAAGAAAAGCCTGCAGCACTGAAGAGGTTAATCAGGGCAATAATATTATCTCTCCTGCATAAAAAGTCTCTCAGTAAATAAATAAATTAATTAATAAATCATCAGGGTAGAGAAAGACATATATAAAAGAGACGTGACCGTAATAATGGAGTGAAGCCTGATCTTACTGTTTTTCTTTCTTCTCTTTTACCTCCTGCCTTTATTTTCTTTACCATGTTTTTCTCCATTTTCTTTCCATTTCCTCATTTCCTTCCTCTTTCTTCATCAACAGTATTTTTTTTTTTACACCCGTCTATTTTTTTTTTTTTTTTACCTCACTTCTTTCCAGTCTACTGAATTTTCTCATTTTCTTCCTGAGCTTCATCACCAGTATTTTCCTATTACCCCTTATTTTTCATTAACACCTCCTCCATTATCTCTCCTTCCCCCTCTTCCCCCTCCTCTCCTCCTCCTCCTTCTTCTTCTTCTTCTTCTTCAGCCTCCTCCTCCTTCTCCTCTTTCTTTCCTCTTCTTCCGTAGCCGTTTTTATCCCGTTCTCCCCGTTTTCTTCCATCTTAACCACATGAACGAGTCCTATCCCCCCTCCCACCCTCTCGCCTGGTGGTCTGGCGGGTTCAGTTCTCCAGTACGATGGTCTTCTCTGCGATATTCTTGCAACCCCCAGATGATTTATTTTGCTAAAGGGAACACTCACGTCGTATAGAAGTTAGTGAAGGATGTCTCACTACCTATCGATCTATCTATTTAACTATTATCAGAAGCCTAGGGTCCGTATTGTAAATGGCATTGAAGGCTTTGTACCACCTCTCCCGAAGCGATTTATTTTGCTTTTTACGCTTTAACATTGTCTTGCATTTTGTTTGTGTCATTTTAATATTGACAAAGTTTGCATCAGCAACACGATAGAAGGTACTGAGGTGTAATATGCAGAATAAATCGCTTGAGAAGAGTTCACAGTCATCCGTAATATCTCTGTTAATGTCATAAGGTGGATGCACGGTAGATTAAAAAAAAGTACTGGTGTACATTTTCGCCAAGAGAGAGAGAGAGAGAGAGAGAGAGAGAGAGAGAGAGAGAGAGAGAGGGAGAGAAGAATGTGACACCATACACGAAGGCCATTACAGTATCCCAGATGATTCTATCCCACACTGATAAA
Source organism: Coenobita brevimanus (assembly GCF_032717465.1). Classification (NCBI taxonomy): domain Eukaryota; kingdom Metazoa; phylum Arthropoda; class Malacostraca; order Decapoda; family Coenobitidae; genus Coenobita; species Coenobita brevimanus. The sequence goes on from NC_137053.1 coordinate 56,446,973, forward strand.
CCTGGAGTAAGATTCTCAGGTATATTTACACCCGATTTCCTGTCGTAACTTTATATATATATATATATATATATATATATATATATATATATATATATATATATATATATATATATATATATATTAGTGTATATCTAGCAGTATATAAGTGTAAAGTATAAGTGTAGCCTGGCCTACGTGACTGAAATCATAGTATCAGCCGGCGCAGAGTTTGAATATTGCTGAGATACTGTCTACGGACCTGGGCAGAGAGAGAGGGGAGCCGCTTCTCCCTGCAGTTCAGAGGGAGGGCTCGAATGGAGTGCATCTGTAATCTCCTACTCAAGAAATAAACCCTTAAAACCACATGGGTCTTTGGGTTTGACCTTCTTGATTTAAAGGAGGGTTACATTTACAATCAATCTTAATTTTCGTCTCGTAACTAAGATGTATTTACGAAGTTAAAACAGGAAACAAGATCTGACTGCCTCATTGTCCCTCCTGCAAATGAACACCTGAGTTACGACAGGGGACTGATCGTAAGTTTGTTTGTGTATCACGCCTCAGGTTTTAACTCTTAAGGATACCATGTGTATTGCTTGTTTGACATTTTTTGGTCAGTATCGTTAACACAGTATTCACAAGATAAAATATTAATCTCCTCGAAACATCTCGAGCTATATTAACCATTTAGGATATCATCGCACTCCTCCTCTGAATATCCTTTGATCGACTTTATCTGACTTACCCAGTTCGACGGCCCATAGCCAGATTCAACCGTCTGGAAGTAGCAAAGAAATAAAAAGAAAAAAGAGAAAACAACAATCTTACTCAAGGGACTGAAACGCTCATCCGGATTTGGCCCATAAAGGTTCAGGTCCGAGAGATAATTTACTACTCGGATAATGAAGCCAATACTTTTACTACTCAGGTAAAGCCAAAGTCATATTCTTATCTTAATGAAAACCTTCAGTCCAGTGATGTGATTTATTTATTTATTCTTGCCGAATGCAGACTATTTGATATGGCTTTCGGGCGACCTCTTGTAGTGAAGGGGTAAATGAAGGCTGCATCTAACCTCCCTAGTTCAGAAATTCCAACACAATGGGAGAAAATCGACTGACGTTACTAGGGAAATTATATGGAAATACGTCACAGGATTGAAGGCCTTAACCAGTTCCTATTTCCTCCTTCCATTTCTCACTTCCCATTATATCGTTTCTCCTTTTTTGCTCTCCTCCATCTTTACCTATTTTCTCTTCCATACTCACTTCTTTCCTCCAGTCTCCTCCTCTAAGCATATCCTTTCCTCTTTCCATCATTCCATCTTATTTTTTCTCCTTAATACTCACGTCTTTCCCCCATTTCTCTTTACCAAATTCAGCATTTTCCTCTTCCTTTCGCCCCATCTTTAGCTCTTTTCTCCTCCATACCTACTTCTTCCTTCCACTTCTTTCTCCCATTTATAACATTTCCTCCATCCTTCCCTTCATCTTGAAACATTCTTCACCTCTGCTTTTTTCATTTCACTCTTCGATCTTTTCTCTTTCCCACCCGCATAAATGTTTCCTATGCTTCTCTTCCACAGTTTTCTCTCAGTCTTTCTTATATATATTTCTCTCTTCTTCTTCTGCTCCGTTTTTCTCAGTCATTCCTCCTATTTTTATAAGTTCAGAATTCTCCTCCATCGTTCACTAGCTTTCCCTCTTCCGATTCTTCGTGCCTAACTCAATTTTCCTTAATCCCTCTCTCCATATCCAGCCATTTTTCTCTCGTCTTGCTTAGATTTCTTTCTTCCCCTTCCTCTTCCGCCAATTCCCTTTCTCTCCTTTTGATATAACTTTCCTCCTTCTCTTGCTCTCACCATTCAGCTATTTTCCTCTCTCCCTTCATCTCTTTCTCTTCTTCATCCTTTTCCCTCTCCTTTCCTCCCTTCCCTTCTTCATCCTACCCTTCTCTCCCTCTACTTCTATTTTTCTCTTTTTGTAAAATAATTTTTCTCTTTCTTTATCTTCTACAATATTCTCCTCTTCTTTCCTCCATTTTCCTTCTTCTCCATCGCCCCCTCTCCCTCTTTCTCCTACTATCCCAATTTCTCCTCCTCCTCCTCCTCTTCTTCCTTCACCTCATCATTGGCAAAAGCTCCAACTCTTACTGTCCAATTTTTTTTTTCATAATTAATCATTTCTTTCTCTTTTTCCTCCATTTTCCTCTTCCTCTACTTCTTTATCTTCTTCTTCTTCTTCTTCTTCCCCCTCTTCCTCCCCCTCCTCCTTTTCCTCCAATAGCAGAAGTTTCACCCCCTTTTTTATCTTTGTTTTCCTCAGCCTTTTTCCTCTCCCCCTCCCTCTCTCCCCTCTTCCTTTTCCTCTTCCTCTCCCTCTTTCTCCTCTTCCTCTCCCTCTTTCTCCTCTTCCTTTTCCTCTCCTTCTCCTTTCTTCTCTTCTTTTTCCTCCACCCAGTGACAGAAGCCCCCACTCGCAATGCATGGCTAGTCAAGTGTGCAAAGCTTCAATCTATTAGCTGTTTTTTCCTCACCTCATTGTCGCCTAATGGTATGTAGAAATCTCGGTGGCGTGAAATACTGGGTTATTCAGTATTACTCCATCGAAGTACTGAGCTATTAAATATTGTTCCATGCTTCAATTGGCGTGGAAATAGTCTACCAAGGAGTCATTGAGAGAAAATAACCAATTCAGGGTTTAGTTAGTGTGAAAATAACCTATCCGGGCTTTAGTTGGCGATAATAACCTATACAGGCTTAAGTCTGTGCAAATAACAGTTTTAGGTTTCATTTAGTTTGAAAATGACCTTTTTAGGTTTCATTTTATCAAAAACAGTATATAAAGGCTTCATTTGAGGAAAATAATCCATACGGGCTTCATTTAGTGTGAAAATAATCTACCCAGGCTTCAGCTGAAAATGATGACCTATTCAAGGTTCAGTTAGTGTGAAATTAACCTATCCAGGCTTCAGTTAGCAAAAATAACTTACCGGTATACAAGCTTCATTTGGTGTGAAAATAACAAATCTATGTTTCAGTTAGTGTGAAAATCAATCCAGGCTTCAGTTGGTGTGAAAATAATCTGTCCAGGCTACTTTTGATGACAATAACATATCCAGGCTTCAGTTAGTGAATATACCCTATACAGGTTTCAGTTAATGAGAATAATGTATGCAGGTAAGCTGGTAAAAACTAACCAATCCAGAATTCAGCTGGTGAAAATGAAATGTGAAGGCTTCAGTGATTTTCTTTTTTTTTCTTTTTTTTTTTTCTAAGAATTAGATGGAACCTTCATTAACCTTTTCACTGTGAGATTTTCCTCCTGTTTTTAGTAAAAGCTCTTGGCAAAAGCTAGAATTATACGGAAAAAGACGTCATCATGCTGAAGCGGTTCGATTTAGGGCTGTATTCTTGACTGCATGAGAGACCTCCTAGCATTTGTTCCTGGTCGATTTATTATGCATTCCACTTCTTAATATACCCTTTCACACAATCAGTGGCTTTCTAACAACATAATTTGCAGCATTAACATAACAAAGGAGCATAGAGGTGCAAAATGGAAAATTAATTAATGAGGAATTGCGTTACGAAAACTCATAAGCCAACGCCAACGAATTATGGCTCCCGGGTGGGATTCTTAAATATATTTACGATCAGTTACCTGCTGAAACTCATATTTCGATTTGCAGGAAAGACAAAGCAAACGGTAGAATCTTCCTTCCATATTTTTGTTACTTCCGCCAGCGAAGTTCTAGGTGTTTATGTATTCACCCGTGTTTGTCTGTTTGTTTGTCTGTCCACATGATATCTCCAAAGGTTCTCAGTGAATTTCAGTGTAATCTTTTGGTAGGGTGGGCCATTGGCCAAAGGAAAAACTAATCAAATTCTGGTGCAGATCCGGATCCGAATCCAGATCCTACTGCACAATATCTCCAAAAGTTCCCAAAGAATTTCAATGATATTTTGTGGAAGTGGGCCATGGGACAAGAAAGAATTTATCAAATTTTGGGGCGGATCCTGATCCTATGTATTCCACACAGTATCTCCACGGATACGGATCCGGATCCGGATTCTATTTAAATGGCAATGGCATTGGCTGAGGTATGCGCTCTCCGAGTGCTTTCTAGCTTTTTCTGTAAAAACAAATCTGAGTTACGAAAGGTTCATCATCACAGTTATTTTTTCTTTTAGCGGAAGGAAAATGAGAGTAGAGAGCAGAAACCCTCCTTGCCTCTTCTTCCTGTAAATCAAAATTAGAGTTACAAGAGGATAGTGTTCACAAGTTTTTTTTGTAATTCTCAGCCCCCAGTCACAGGAGGGACGATGCCTAATTTCACCATCTCTGCTAAGAAGTGAGAAGGGTGGTGTCAGGTAAGGAATGCAGAATGCCTGCCTGTCTGTCCGGACTGTCTGTATGAATATCGTCTGCCCGTCAGTCTGTCTGTCTGTCTGTCTGCCTGCTCGTTGTCTGGCGGTCGTGTCTCTGTCTGGTGGTTGTCTCTCTGCCTGCCCGTCAGACGTCAGGCTCTTTCTAAGCTACTAGCTACATGTTAATTAAACTTGGCATGCAAATTCAGATGACTCACGTAACTGTCATACAGTTATTAGGTTTGGGATATACAGTACGTCGTGTGTTGTCTTTTTATTATCATTACTGATCTGCCATTATTAAGCATATGTTATCAGTATAAATATCAGATGCTAATATTATTAATTATTTCTTTTTCAGGTAAGTCAAGCTCTTCTCTTGTCGTACTTCAAATGGTGTAAGTACAACAGAAAGTTCACTTAATGTACAGTACATACACCGATGTGCTTATTTCCATCACAATATTTTGACAATACGCAGTAGAGGACGTAATTATCGGTTCAGTTCTTTAGGATATAGAAAGAGACAGTGAGTACAAATAACAAAACGAGTGTGAGCGAGTGTTATATATATATATATATATATATATATATATATATATATATATATATATGTTTAGAATGAAAAGCTGGTGATAAAAAAGATAATAGAAAAGGAGAGGGAAAGAAGAAGAGGAGTAAAGAAGAGGAAATAAGAGCAATGACAAGTAAAGGAAGGTATGATAACGCCAGGAGACAGGAAAGAGAAAAAAAAGAGTATTGAAAGCGATGACATAAAGCTGTGGACAGTGTGGGTATACAAGGAAATAACCGATACGTACAAAATAGAAATATTGAAACAGAGTAAGAAGGGCAGCAATAGATAAAGAAAGGAAGAGATGGATGTATATTAAGACAGTAAATACAAATAGAAGAAGAACAGATGTAGCATAAGAGCAAAAGAAGAGGAACGACAGAGAAGGATGAGGGATGGGAAGGTACAAGAGTGTAGAGGGTGGAGCAGGACAAGTGATAAAGAGTGAATGGCTACACGGTTGACAGGGCAAAGGGAGGAGATATGAAGGGATGGAAGGGAAAGGAGAGAGAGAGAGAGAGAGAGAGAGAGAGAGAGAGACGTATGGAGAAAGTGAAGTGGGATGGGTGAGTTACGATTTTGGGATGGAACGAAATGAGGGACGTAGAAATGGGAAGAAGAGAGAGAGAAGGGGAAAAGCAAAAGCAAGGAAGCAGATTAAAAAAAAATTCCTTAGCTTCTTTCCTGTTTCTCTCTCCATCCTATCTTTATCACTTTTAACCCTACGTCGTTTTACTTTTTATTGTGGCTGACTTCATATGATTCAATTTATCTTTTGGAGAGAATCAGTCAGCCTTCATTAACTCCTCCAGTACTAAGGCTCATTTTTAACATATCTGTTAACGATTAATTCAGTTTAGGAACACAAACCTACCGTTCAAAAGACACTTAATTGATCTAATTAGGGCATGGCTAATAAGTTAAAGCAGTTGTGCAAATCCCCTGTTAATTTCTTCACCTTGCATGATGTCGTTATTTATCGTGCAATTTCATTCGCTAAACACATTCACATATACATACATTCATACATACATACTACATACATTCATACATACATACATACAATACATATACGAGTATTTACATTTACATTTACATTTATACAGTACAGTACCTACATACTAACATACAAACATACATTCTCTCTCTCTCTCTCTCTCTCTCTCTCTCTCTCTCTCTCTCTCTCTCTCATTCTGCCCTATCACCACCTCATCTTCCGCCCTGTTCTTATCTGGTCATCTCCGGGTGATTCTGGGAGACCGTGATCATCTTCGCATGCTCTTTGACTTCCTCTCTCTCTCTCTCTCTCTCTCTCTCTCTCTCTCTCTCTCTCTCTCTCTCTCTCTTTCTTTTCCACATCCTCTTCAACCTTCTTTCTTCACCATCTCCAGCCCTCACATCCCCTCCATCCAATTTTCCTTTCCCATTCAATCTAATTCTTTTCTCCCTCCCTCTCCATTCCTCATCCTCCTCACTCTCCTAATCCTTCATCTCCCATCCTCCTCACCCTCCCACTCCCATTCCCATCCTCCTCACCCCATCTCTCCCTTCCCCATTCCACTCCATCCTCTTCCACATCCTCGTTGCCCATCCTCTCCTTTCGTATCACTTTCACCCTCCCCTTCCCTCCCAGCATCGCCCTCTCCCAAGCTTTTCTCTGTTATTAGAGTTCTTGCTGGACTTCGTAAGGTGTTCTTTTCCATGATCTCCTACACCTTCTCTTCCTCCTCCTCCTCCTCCTCCTCCTCCTCCTCCTCCTCCACCTTCTCCTCTTCCTCCTCCTTCTCCTCCTCCTCCTCCTCCTCCTCCTCCTCCTCCTCCTCCTTCTCTGAACTCTGGAGACTTTATTGTGGTTCTCCCGGGTACAATAAATCACAAGACGTAGAGAGATTTCATACTTTATTTTCTTGGATCTCATATACGTGGGAACTGTCTTTATGCACAGTTATAGAATCGTTGGGACCATCGTATGTACAGTTGTAGGTCAACAGTTCTTTTACACCGTCGTATGTGTAGTCAATTTTTCGCTTACACCGTCGTATGCACAGTTGTACGTCAATAGTTTATTTACACTGTCGTATGCACAGTTGTACGTCAATAGTTTATTTACACCGTCGTATGTACAGCTGCACAGTATGTCAATAGTTCGTTTACAGCTGCAGTCAATGGGTCTTTTTCTATCTATCGCAGGTGGCTTCGTACCTCCTTCTTCCTAGAGATACATTCTACACACACGCCATCATTCACGTGGATGGTACTTATATCGTTTTAATATCGACGTAATTTACATCAGCAACATACGAGAGGATATAGGTGTGCAGAGTGCAGAATAAATCGCAATGGATAAGGTGTTACGAATTTCCCAGAGCCATTTAGAATAACTTGTGGTTTATTTACACTCAATGGTTCATGGGTTTACAGGTTCAGCTCAGTCCTTAAAAAGTCTGAGTTCGATCTTTGGAACAATCAGACTCGTGGACAAAGTTTGTTTCCCCTTTGTCCATGTTTATTCGGCTGTACAATATGGGATCTGGACTTAATGTTGATCGTTGTGGGTCGCATTCTAGGGTAAAACTGAAATTTAACAAAAACCGAATGATAAGCATTGATAAATACTACTACACCTGCATAGGATCACTACTTACTGTCCTGTCGATATCTTATTACGGGTCTTAAGGCAGAAATTCCATATTCCTGCAGATGATCTGTATTTTCTGTCCTGTTGAAGTCTCTCTGCTCGTCTTATCACGGAAATTATAATCTTTATAAAGATCATCTCTGTCTCCATGGCAGTTTTATATACAGTACTAAAGTAATCTTAACATTGTTTCCTTTCTGTAATAAAGTAACATTACTGTATTATTTCTGTTGGCGCGTCATTTTTCCGTCATTTTCATATGCAGCAGTAGAAGTAGTAGTAGTAGTAGTAGTAGTCGTAGTAGTGATTGGGGAATACGCAGCTCAGTGACTTCATGACAAAGGATTTCGCCTACCATGAGTGAAGCCATTTTGTGACGTCATGAAACTCTGCCCTGACTGGTCGGCTCCATACTCGATTGCAGGTCGCTAATATGCCCCAGGGTAAGATAGTCTCTCCTACGCTGAATAAAACTTGCCATAAATTAATGCGAATAAAGTGAAAAAAAAAAAAAAATGTGTCTAATGTTATTCTAGCTACCTCCAGACGGCTTCTCTTCAGCTTATGGGAGTGATCTGGAGAAGTTAGATCTAGCCTTCATTATCCTCTTCATTACTAGCTCTCGCTCCAAAAATTTAATATACCTGTCGGGTGGGGACTCTGATTCACATGGAGAAGATGCCATCGAGGTCAGAAGGTTAGAACTCCCCTGGCTGAAGCAACTCTTAAGATTCTATTCCCGCTAATACACGGCAGTTTTATTCAGTTAGTAAATACAGCAGCCTGAAGATGTTAATCCTTTTAGTTAGAGTGATGCCTCAAGAAAAAAATAATTATTGTCAGGAGGTAACCAGAATAGTAAAAAAAATGAAAAAAGAAAAAACAAAATTGTGATCGCAGTAAAGGGAGGTCATGATGTTACTTTTGACCATCAGTAAAGGGAGAAAATGAAATATCAATTGTGATCTCAAAAACAACATCAGATAGCCCGGAAATAGTCAGAATAACACACACACACACACACACACACACACACACACACACACACACACACACACACACACACACACACACGCACGCACACACACACACACACACACACACACACACACACACACACACACACACACACGCACACACGCACACACACACACACACACACACACACACACACACACACACAAAAGCATGACCGCTGTGAAGGACTTTAATTTGCTATATGCAACAGAAATTAATGAGAGAATATGACACTTAACGGATAGTGTTACTTATAACCTTAATGCTCATTACTCAGACCTCGTCATATTCGGTCACAAAGAACAAAATATCATTATCACCATCATCCTGACCTTTTCTCGCACTGAAAGATGGGGAGAAGAAAACATGTGCTGGAAATAATGAACACAATCTATCTCTTCAGACAGCTTCGTTTACAACCACTGCAAGGCTACAACAAATACATGAAAAAAAAAATAAATAAATAAATAAAAACAGCAAACCTAAGGGACTCTTTGAGAAAACGGGTGTAGTAACCTGGGCCCTTCTTTATGAAAGTTACGTAGCTGTAGTTGATACAGAAGTAAGATTGCTTGCACACACTCCTGCTTTCACTCATGCTGCTACCAAACACCTTGCAGTCAAACTGAAACGAGAAACAGGGCAAAAAACATAAAATTTTATGTGATATTAAATAATTACTATGGAGATTTTTTTTTTTTCAAATATTATTCATTATACATGCCCTACCCCTTTGCTCGAACGTTGTAAGAAAAATTTAAGATACCACGGCGGCTCCTACAGAAGGGAAATGGTGGTAGAGAGAGAATGGCTAATGACTGAGACCACACAAATCAGAACTAAAAACTTGGCAGACGTGTACGATTTACTCAAAGCTTCAAACTATCTAAATGAGCATAAGGAACCACGTACCCAGTCAAACTATTCCACAGCCGCACAGTAGCATTCATACAGTACCTGCTGAACGCCGTCGACAATCAGCGCAGCAACAAGAACGCCGCACCCTTCATTCTTCCCGCAGCTCTGGTTCTTTATAAATATGACCCTCAGATCATCTAAATATAGCAATGCCGTAAACTGTTAATATGTTCCCTTTGCAAAACTATAAAAAGTGCAATAACAGTCATTTCTTCGGGTACCGTGAGGAAGCTAGACTGTTGGCGTGGAGCTTACACACATCTAAACACGATATTGTCATAAACTGTCTCTATGTCTACTTTAAAAAGCTTTAAAAAATGCAATAACACAACTATTTTCTAGAACCCTGTAAGATAAGCTGCAATATTTACTTGGAGAATATTTATAATATTTATAATATTTGCACATCGAAGTATTGTACTATCAAGAACAATCACTATGGTCATTTTGCAAAGCTCTAGAAAGATGCGATAAACAACATTTTCTAGGACATCATGAAGTAAATGAAAGTGTGACGTGTCGTAAAATGCTATATTTGCTTTGTTTCTGGAATGGTATCACTGATGACTTCGCTTTATTGCAGATAAATATGAACATAAGAGAATATTCACTCCCTTCCCCCACCCCCCTCCAAACTTCAAAAGCTTAGGAAATTGTATCGCTATTTTCAGTATCAACAGCAAACACCTTAAGCATAACCAACATCATCACCATCATTTATCTTAACCCAGTTTCCATTCCGTATATCTAAACTCTTTTATGCTCACCTTTTCCACTCTTCACCCCTGTTTAGGCATCTTCACTTCCCTCATAAGTCTAATTACCCCTCCCCCCGTTAACTCCCCCCCTTTCCTAACACTCATCCCTCTTCCATGCATCTCCCCCTTTCCAGTCCCCGCTTCCTCCCATTCCCAATAGAATACAAAGGATCCAGAAAAGGGAAAAATGAAAACGCGAGAGTACAAGCCATTAAATATTACCAGATTCTCCAGTGAAATATGAAGACTTGTCCTCAAATATGCGGGTTCAGTTTCAATAGCACGGTCCTAATATTACCAGCTCACTTGGGAGAGAGAAAGTAAAAATCTTAATAACATGAACACCTTGGAATGTTTCTCTCCCCCATTTTGGACGGTTATTACCCCTAGGTGACTTTTGTACAGTGACGTCATTTTTTTTTTTTTTTTATTATTCTTGTTGTCCCAAGATGATTGTACTTAACACTCAGGGGGTTATGGACGGATGCAACTAACTTCCACAGTTTAAAGAGTCTCCATTTTAATGTAATCATCAGGAGACAGCAATATGAACATGAACTTTTCAAAACGTGACATCGTACTGAAAGTGAATATTTGTACTGCATCTGATCCGATCGTGTCGCACCTACATATCATCCCTTTCAGTACAGTGACGTTTCTTTTGGTCTATTCTTGCTGCCTTCCGGAAATTTCCTTCATCCTATGAAAGACTACTTGTACTGAAGGGATTAATGATACTTATGTTTGACACCCTCACCTCGATAGTAGGCCGAATAAAATAATATAGGACAGCAAGCACAAAAAAGAGACGTCATCATGCGAAAAATTAAAATCCACTGATTTCAGCCTTTGAGTGTATGTCATTGAGGGGGCTGTGTCCCGGGAAGAGAGGTGGTGACTGGGTAGAGAGAGAAATGCCAAAGGACTCTTTCGTCGAGACCATTCCCTCACAGGGTGCGACGTCAGGCAATAAACAGACAGACAAATATGTACTGAAATTCTAGCCTTCATAAGTTACCGACAATACATTTCAAAGTAAACGCCTAAAGATTTTTTTCCGAGGTCACCTTACACAATATGCGGCATGTGGCAATAGACAGATTATATATATATATATATATATATATATATATATATATATATATATATATATATATATATATATATATATATATATATATATATATATATATATATATATATATATATTGTTACATAGCCTATGATTTCATCATCCTTTGTGTAATTTTAACGCACAGTTGCTGCATGTTTGATCACGAGCGTGTTCTGCCTCAGTCCCCCCTTCTACCGTTATAGTAGAGTAAGTCGTCCTTTCTGTTATTCAGTGCGGGATTGTCGACCGTTTGTCCCCATCGCTTCATTTGCGCGTCCCTCTTACAAGTTGTGTCAGGCTCTGCCGGCCCCTATATAATGAGCTCAGTCTCTGCATCATTGCCACTTAGATCTGCTCCTCATTTTGTTCACATCTCTGTCCTCCCCTGTACAGATATTATTATTGTGAGTGCTCAAGAAGTCTCCAACCATCTAGCAGCTGTGTGTAATTTGAGTATAACTGTTGTTGCATTTTTTCTTGTACTGTATAGCATAAGTTTAATTTGTAGGCCTAGTGAAGTTTTTGTAATTCGTGTGGGGTTCTTTATGTCAGTCATTTTTGATAATAGTTTGTATCTGTAATTATTTATCTGGCATTCACTGAGTATTATCTGGAATCTCATTTTATCAGGGCTGACTTAGATAAATTTACTCTTGCTAATTTCGTGTTAATAGAGGCTATTGCAGTTAACCATATATTTAACCTGTTTTTGCCATTACATTATCCTTATGAGTCCTGAATGTTTTGTTGTTAATTTAAGCATTAAACTTTAACTTGTAATTTTACCTAACTCTTTTGTTTTGAACCTGGAACTTTACGGGACAGTAGTGACTCTTCGTATTCTCACTTAAAGTGTACATTATCTTTCTCTGTTCCGTAACATAAATTACCTCATATCAGGATATTCAGGATATTATCATAAGGATATTTGATATTTTGTGACTGTGATATATTCATGATGGCTACTATTTCTACACTTGATGAAGCCAAAGATTTTTTGTCAAATGTGCAAACAGTGTGTGATATAGAAAACAGAACAAAGAATGAACTTAAGCTTGTTGCTCAACAATTGGGAATTGCAGTTCACTCTCATCATTCTAAAGATCAAATTGTTGGCATGATTAATAAAAGCTTGTTTAATGTAACTCCTCCAAATGAGCAAACGCAGATTGAATTAGCTAAGTTACAGCTAGCTCTGCAGGAGGCTAAGGCTAAGGAGGCGGAGTCTCGTGTTAAGGAAGCAAATGCTCGTATTGAAGAGGCACAGGTACAGGCTCAGGCACAAATTGAACTTGCCAGGATTCAGGCAGACCATGAGTATCGCATGAAACAAGGTGGAACTGGATCATCTAGCTCTGATGATTTTGATGTGGCTAAAAATGTTAAACTTGTCCCTCCTTTTAATGAATCTGATTTAACAAAGTATTTTCAGTTGTTTGAGAGGGTAGCTACAGGTTTTAATTGGCCTAAGGAGTATTGGCCAGTACCCCTTCAAACTGTTCTCACCGGTAAAGCTCAAGTAACTTATGCATCTTTGCCTCAGGATCAGTCTGATAATTATGATGTAGTTAAGAGCTTGATTCTTAAGGCCTATGAGCTTGTTCCTGAAGCCTATAGAGTAAAATTTAGGACAACTTACAAGCAAGATAAGCAATCCCATGTTGAGTATGCAAAAATCAAAGAAGATTTGTTGGAGCAGTGGTTAAATTCTAAGAATGTGGATTCTGATTTTGACAAATTTAAGCAGATGATTTTGCTGGAGGACTTCAAAAGGTGTATTTATAAAGATGTAAGCCTATATCTTGATGAGAAAAGAATAGATAATTTGTCTGATGCTGCAGTTTTAGCTGATGAGTATGTTCTCACTCACAAGAGATATTCTAGAGAAAAAGGGAAAGCTGAGAGTAAGCACGTTGCCTCTACTCAGAGTACAGGTAACAGGAAAGAGAATAAGGATGATGTTTCTCAGGAAGTAAATACCAGCTTCACCTCTAGATTTCAGAAAGTTAAATGTACTTATTGTAGTAAGCTTGGTCATACTACGGAGAGATGTTTCAGGAGACAGCGTGATGTGAACAAAAAGGAGTCTTTAAATATTCAGTCAATTGGTCTAGTGTCCACTCTTGAGAGTTCCCAGAATTCTTTAACTGAGTTAACTGAACCTGCTTTGAGGGGTAACTTAAATTCTCATGATGGAGCTCCTCTTTTGAGCAGTAACGTGGGTGACACTCTCAAGAGTTCATGTGCTAATTTCCTGTCTGATGGTTTTGTCAGTCCTCTGGACAGTAATGACAGGAAATCAGTTCATATATATCGTGATACAGGTGCTTGCCAATCCCTTATGCTGACCAGTGTTCTAGGCTCTAATGTTAATTCCTCTGATGAAACTGTAATCTTACAAGGTGTAGGGAATAATTACTTCTCTGTTCCTCTGTGCAGAGTGAATTTAGAGTCTGGTTTTGTTAATGGTTCCGTTATGGTTGGGTTGGTTGAGACACTCCCAATGTCAGGTGTAACTTTCTTACTTGGAAATGATATTGGTGGAAGTCAAGTGTGTCCAGCTCCTCAGTTGTCTAGTGAGCCAGTGGCTGCGTCCCAGGATTGTGATGTCCCTGATGTGTTCCCTGCATGTGCTGTCACTAGGGCTAAGTCTAAAGTTACTGGTGATTTAGAGGATAATGATGATGATGATGTTATCCTAGCTGACACTTTTCTTGCTAATTTGGACCACTCATCAGATGAGGCAGTACCCCGTAGTGTTGATAATTTGTCTCGTCAAGAGTTGGTTGAGTTGCAGGTTGCTGACCCTGAGTTGAAAGGTCTAGCTAACTCTGCTTACAGTGAAGAAGGGTCAGCCGGTGCTTCTACTTGTTATTATGTAAAGTCAGGAGTACTTATGAGGAAGTGGAGACCCCCAACAGCATCAGCCGACTGTGAATGGGAGGTTGTACATCAAGTTGTCATCCCTCGTGTTTGTAGGCAGGATATCATTAGAGTGGCTCATGATTCCAGTTTGGCAGGACACCTTGGAGTGAGGAAGACTGTGGCACGCATTTTGAAACACTTCTACTGGCCAGGTATCTTCAGGGATGTTTCCTGGTATTGTAAGTCTTGTCACACCTGTCAAGTTGTGGGGAAGTGTAATCAGACCGAAAAGGTTGCACCTCTAGTTCCCATTCCTCCTTTTGAGGCGCCTTTCACCCGTGTGTTGGTGGATATTGTGGGCCCTCTTCCTAAGACTTCTTCAGGATTTTCTTATGTGTTGACCATGATTGATATGGCTACTCGTTATCCTGAAGCCATTCCACTTAGAAACATCTCAGCAAAGAACGTGGTTAAGGAAATGCTAGGGTTCTTCACAAAGTTTGGTCTGCCCAAGGAGGTACAGTCAGACCGGGGAAGTAATTTCATGTCAAACGTTTTCAAGCAGTCTCTGAAAGAGTTGGGCATCACCCAGATCACGTCTTCAGCTTACCATCCCCAGACCCAAGGAGCGTTGGAGAGATATCATCAAACACTCAAATCGATGCTCAAGAAATACTGTTTGGAACATCAGAAAGACTGGGATAAAGGTCTTCCATTCGTTGTGTTTGCTGCAAGAGAATCTCCAAATGAATCACTGGGCTTCTCACCTTTTGAACTACTGTTTGGCCATGAAGTAAGAGGACCCCTTAAGTTACTCAAGGAATGCTGGCTGTCGAAGGAAGATGACGTCAACCTGCTGGAGTATGTGATGAAGTTCAAAGAACGGCTGTCCACTGCTTTACAGCTGGCGAGAGAGAATTTAGGAGCTGCTCAGGAGAAGATGAAGACTTGGTATGATAAGAAGTCCAGGTTACGCCACTTTCAGCCAGGAGATCAGGTTTTGATTCTGCTACCAGTTCATGGGCAACCTCTTCAAGCCAAGTTTAGTGGCCCTTATTTCGTGGAGAAGAAACTCAGTGATGTCAACTATGTCATCGCCACACCAGATCGTAGAAAGAGCAAGCAACTATGTCACATCAACATGCTAAAGTTATATCACAGGCGGGACGAAAATAATCCAGTCTGCACTGTAGCTGTTCCACCCGAGTCTGCAAGTGAAGCTCTCCCATGCAGTATGAGCCTGAGTGATAGTTTGGGGAAGAATCCTGATATCATGAATGATCTCCAGACTAAGCTTTCTCATCTACCACCCAAGGAAAGGCAGGAGTTTTCGGCATTACTGCAGGAGTACCCGCAAGTGTTCCGTGCCACTCCAGGAAGAACCACTGTGTTGATGCATGATGTCGATGTTGGAGACGCAAAGCCAATTAAATTGCCTCCTTACCGTGTGAACCCAGTGAAAGTTCCTCTCATCCAGAAGGAGCTTGGCTACCTGTTGGACCACAAGATGATTGAGCCCTGTCAGAGCGAGTGGAGTTCTCCTGTCACTCTAGTCCCTAAGCCAGGTGGGTCACAGAGGCTTTGCATCGACTACAGACGTGTTAATCAGATAACCAAAACAGACACTTACCCTCTCCCTCGTGTGGAAGATTGCATAGACAAGATCGGAAAGGCTAGGTACATAAGTAAGTTTGATTTGTTAAAGGGATACTGGCAAGTACCTATGACTGAACGTGCTAGGGAGATCTCATGTTTTGTAACATTAGGAAAGGCTTTTGCATGTTCAGTAATGCCGTATGGTATGAAGAATGCACCAGCCACATTTCAGAAGCTCATGAATGTTGTAACAGAGGGTTTGGCAGGGTGTGTTGTTTATATTGATGATGTATTAATCTTCAGTGACAACTGGAAAGATCACCTATGCCATGTCAGTAAATTTCTTGACCGTTTAGTTCATGCTAATCTTGTAGCTAATTTATCAAAGTGTGAGTTTGGTCAAGCTAAAGTTCAGTACCTTGGGTATGTAATTGGTGATGGACATGTTGCACCACCAGGAGCTAAGGTTCAGGTTATAAGTGATCTTCCCAGACCTAAAAGTAGGAAAGAGCTACAAAGATTTTTGGGAATGGTAGGTTATTACAGGAGATTTGTTCTTAACTTTTCTATTCTTGTATCACCACTTACAGACCTACTGAAAAAGGGAGTTGAATTTGTCTGGACCGATAACTGTGAATCCTCTTTCAACAAACTTAAAGCTATTCTATTAAGTCAGCCAGTGCTCGCTACTCCAAATTTTGCTAAGCCTTTTAAGATGGCTGTTGATGCAAGTGATACAGGAGCTGGGGCTGTTTTGCTGCAAGAGGATGATCAGGGTATTGAACATCCTGTATCTTATTACAGTAAGAAGTTCACTCCACCTCAAAAGAACTACTCAACTATTGAGAAAGAGCTTTTGGCCTTGATTTTGGGTTTACAGCATTTTTCATTTTATTTGTGTTCTGGTTTTGACCCCATAGTCATTTATACCGATCATAACCCACTGAAATTCCTTAGTAAGTTTAAAGATAAAAATCAGAGATTGACAAGATGGAGTCTACTTCTTCAGGAGTATTCATTAGACATACAACATGTCAAGGGGAAAGAAAATGTTATTGCAGATTGCTTATCCAGACTTTAGACAGATTGTTTTAGAGTAATAAGAAATTTCCTTTGTAAATTTCTTTTTTCTTTGTGGGGAGGTGTTACATAGCCTATGATTTCATCATCCTTTGTGTAATTTTAACGCACAGTTGCTGCATGTTTGATCACGAGCGTGTTCTGCCTCAGTCCCCCCCTTCTACCGTTATAGTAGAGTAAGTCGTCCTTTCTGTTATTCAGTGCGGGATTGTCGACCGTTTGTCCCCATCGCTTCATTTGCGCGTCCCTCTTACAAGTTGTGTCAGGCTCTGCCGGCCCCTATATAATGAGCTCAGTCTCTGCATCATTGCCACTTAGATCTGCTCCTCATTTTGTTCACATCTCTGTCCTCCCCTGTACAGATATTATTATTGTGAGTGCTCAAGAAGTCTCCAACCATCTAGCAGCTGTGTGTAATTTGAGTATAACTGTTGTTGCATTTTTTCTTGTACTGTATAGCATAAGTTTAATTTGTAGGCCTAGTGAAGTTTTTGTAATTCGTGTGGGGTTCTTTATGTCAGTCATTTTTTATAATAGTTTGTATCTGTAATTATTTATCTGGCATTCACTGAGTATTATCTGGTATCTCATTTTATCAGGGCAGACTTAGATAAATTTACTCTTGCTAATTTCGTGTTAATAGAGGCTATTGCAGTTAACCATATATTTAACCTGTTTTTGCCATTACATTATCCTTATGAGTCCTGAATGTTTTGTTGTTAATTTAAGCATTAAACTTTAACTTGTAATTTTACCTAACTCTTTTGTTTTGAACCTGGAACTTTACGGGACAGTAGTGACTCTTCGTATTCTCACTTAAAGTGTACATTATCTTTCTCTGTTCCGTAACAATATATATATATATATATATATATATATATATATATATATATATATATATATATATATATATATATATATATATATATATATATATATATATATATATATTCGTTTTCGTAGATTTCAGAAAATACTGTATAAAGAAAAAATTAAGAACTGTATCTGCCAGTCTAACCGAGACGTGACGGTGAGGGAAGGTTGATGCACTTGACAAACTGCCGTGGCCATTACCCCGTCCGAGAGGTTTGTCTGCAGGAGGACCCCCTGCGAAGAAACCCCCTTCACCCCCTGGCTTTTAGTGCGAGCCGCCGAGCGTTGAACGTGGGAAGGAGGGAAAGTTTGAAGGGGGAAGAAGCCTAGGAAGGAGATGGGGCTCTAGAGGAGGGAAAACCTGGAAGGAGGAGAAAATGATAGGAAGAGGTGAGGTGCTAGGAAGGGGGAAGGTGCTAGGAAGGGATAAGTGCTACAAAGGTAGGAGGTACTTCAATGGGAAGAGGTAATAGGAAGGAAGGAGGTGCGAGGAAAGGGGAAGTGCTAGGATGGTAGAAGGTACTCGGAAAAGAAGAGGTACTTGGAAGAGGTGGGGCTGGGAAAGGAGGAGGTACTCGGATAGGGACAGATACTGGGAAGGGGTGAAGTGCTAGGAAGGGGGTAAGTGCTAGGAAAGGGGTAAGCGCTAAGAAGGGGGGAGGTGCTAGGAAGGGAGAAGGTGCTAGGAATGGGAATGTGCTGGAAAGGGAGAAATGGGACGATATTTCGAGGGGCTCTGAAAGAAAGGGAAAGATCGGATGGTATTTAAAAGGGATTGGAAAAATGGGATTAGCTATGGAAAGCAGAAAGTGAGGAAGAGGTAAGGGGAGATTGTATTTAAGGGGAAAGAAACAGAGGCGCATAAAAAGGAAGGAAGGAAATTTTTTAGGAGGGCGTGAAGGGAGAGGTCCTTAGAAGGGGTGAAGAAGAGCAACTTAGAAAGGGATGGGAAGGCCAGATTTAGAAGAGCAAGGGCGAATTTAGAAGGGAAGGAGTTCAGGAAGAAGGGAAGAGGAAGGGAAGAGTGTTTCGAAGGGAAGGAAGTAGTGGAGCTCAGACATGGAAGGAGAAGCGGAGATGTTGATATGGAGGAAGAGGAAAAGGATGCATTGATGTGGAGGCTAGAGGAGAGGAAGTTTAGAAGTGGAGAGAGAAGGGAAGGATGCTTATATGTAAAGGATGAAGCGCTTATAAAGGGACGATAATATGCCTGAGAAGGAGGGGAGAAGGAAGGTAATTAAAAAGAGAGGAGGGGAAGAGTTTTCAAAAAAGGAGTGGAGAAGGGTTAAGGATAGAACAACTTAGACTTACGTTGGAGTAGGACGAAAGGATATGCTCAGAGGAAGGAAGGGTAGAGTCAGTGAGAGAGGAGCGGTAAGTAAAAGGAGAGGGGGGAAGGTTAGGTTAAAGCTAGGAGGCGGGAAGGGAGAATTTCAAAAAGGGAGAAGAAGAGCAATTTAGAATGGGAGATGGGAGGAAGGGTTTGGACAGAAAGGGAAAAACAGAAGGGAGGTGCTTAAATGTGAAGGATGAGAAAAAGGGAAGGAAGAGTTTCGAAAAGGGGGGAGATGATAAAGTTAAACTCAGAAGGGGAAGTATCAGATATTTAAAATGAGGAGTGGAGGGAGAGCGGGAGGGGAAAGAGAGCCTTAGAGTTACGGGGAGGGGAGTAAGTGATTAGTAGGGGGAGGAGATACATAGAAAGGGGAGAGGAAGGGAAGGGAGCGAGGGAGGACAGGGGCAGAGGGAGGATAAGGGAGGAGGGAGGGGAAGAGAATCTTAGACTTAAATGGAGGGTGGGATTGAGAGGAAGAGGGTTAGGGACGTGTTCGGAAAAGGGAGAAGAGAAGACAGGAGAGGAAAAAGGGGGAGGGGAAGAGACGGAAGGAAGAAGAGGTACTGGAGTGAAGACAAAAGCAGAGAGGGGGAGAGAGATGGGAAGAGAACCTTAGATTTAGGTGGACTGGGGATGGGGGGAAGGGAGGAGGAGGGATGGGAGGAAAGGGGAGGAGAGAAAAAGAAGAAGAGAGACTGGAGAGGAAACGAAAGAAGAAGAAGAGTGAGAGGAGGAAAAAAAAAGAATCAGACTTATAAGATTAATGGAGGGTAAGAGAAGGGAGGGAAGAAGGAAGGGAAAGGAGGGAAGGGGTGAAGGGAAGACAGGCAGGAGGGATGGGGATGGAGGTAAGGGGGAAGGGGAGAGGAGAGGAGTGAAGGGGAGAGGGGGGTTGGGGAGGAGGTGCTTAGAAGGGCGTGGTGGACCCAGGAGGCGTTCAGTGCGTGACAATAAGAGCTCATTAGAATCGGCCAACAGTGCATGAGTTTGAGGTTCACGGCGCTCTTACTCGTGGCTCTTACACTCTTACTCATGGCTCTTTACTCATGGCTCTTACACTCTTACTCATGGCTCCTCATGGCTCTTACACTCTTACTCATGGCTCTTACAGTCTTACTCATGGCTCTTACACTCTTACTCATGGCTCTTACACTCTTACTCATGGTTCGTCATGGCTCTTACACTCTTACTCATGGCTCCTCATGGCTCTTACACTCTTACTCATGGCTCTTTACTCATGGCTCTTACACTCTTACTCATGGTTCGTCATGGCTCTTACGCTCTTACTTATGGCTCTTACACTCTTACTCATGGCTCTTACACTCTTACTCATGGCTTTTACACTCTTACTCATGGCTCTTACACTCTTATTCATGGCTCTTCTACTCTTACTCATGGCTCTTCTACTCTTACTCATGGCTCTTACTCTTACTCATGGCTCTTACACTCTTACTCATGGCTCTTACACTCTTACTCATGGCTCTTACACTCTTACTCATGCCACCTACACCCCTATTCATGGATTCTGGGTAACTACACTCTTACTCATGATTTTGGGCCATAGAGTTACCGTACCGGCACGCACTCAAGCTAGGCAGTTACTCATAGGGCCCTGAGGAGAAAGACTAAGAATGATAGTAGCAGTAAATGAGGGAAGGCGGAGGAGAACGAACTAAAAATTACAACGTGTGTGTGCTGTTAAAAAAAAATGGATGGGAGAATAAATAAAGGAAGATTGATAAAGATTTGGAGGCGAAGAAAGGACAGACCAAGACAGAGTGAAGTAAAAGAGGGAAGACGAAGGAAAGGAAAACCCAGTAACAAAAGATAACGTACGGTATAACCAATAAGAGCATTCTGATGGGAAGCTAAGCAGAGAAAGATCGAGTACGAGAGGAGGAGTCACTGAAGGGGGACGATGTAGGGGATAAGTAAATATGAGCAGGAGGCGAAGGAGAAGAAGAACATGAATGAGTGGGGGAGAAAACGAAGGGAGACGAAGGAGAGGAGGGAACGAGTGGTAGTGGAGAGTCAGTGAGGGAAGGCGAAGGAGAGTCAGACCGAGAAATGATGTGGGTTGCTAGCTTCCTCACCCCGTTCCAGTTGTCTGTTCCTTCTGTTGTGTCTGGCCTCTGCACCGCCCAACACTCCCTCGTCCCCTCTGTACCAAACCACTTTTTCACCTCTCCCTCTTATACCACCCCCCTCCTTCCCTATCTACCTGTCCATCCATCTAGTTCCCTATCTATTTATCTGTCTATTTATTGTTTTATCTTTCTGTCTATCTGTGTCTATCTGTCTGTCACTGTTTGTCTGTCTGCCAATCCATCTATATTTATCCGTCTGGCTGTCTATCTCTGCCCTCCTACCTGCCTTTATGTATCCATCCATCGGTCCATCCATCCATCCGCTGTATCTGTTTATTTATGCATCTACTACTTGACGAGCCATTCTGTACGACGCTGCTTCAACAAGTCCCTGCTAGTCTTCAGCAACCTGTAAATAATTGAACCCAAACACCTCTCATCTTCTACATACTACAACATACGCTGGGTCGTACTCCGTGTGAATTTGAAGATTTGCAACACCACTTCCTCAGCGATTTGGTCTGCATATTGCACATCAGTATCTCTGTATGCTACTGATGTAAACTATGTCAGTGCTAAAACGATATAAAAACCATAGACACGAAGATGCAATATGGAAAATTAAACGTTGACGAAGAGGTACTACGAAGTCTCCCATACTAATTACAATACGCTAACAGGTGAGTTACTCAGCAAGAATAACACACACACACACACACACACACACACACACACACACACACACACACACAGATAGAGATAGACAGATAGATAGTTTATTGACCACAGCATGTACTTACATATTCACGGAAAATATTGTATACACCTTACATACAAAATACTACATTTGCTTAAACTTCCCGAAAAGTAAATCTTATAAATGTGGTCCACAATGTAACAAAATGAAAAGCAAAACATAGTTCCGGCATTAGCGACCTCCTTCCTTGTAGGTAATCAGGACCTCATGAATGATTTTACATAGAACGTCAGGTGCGAATTTATCAGAGAACATTCCTCCATAGTAACAAACTGGAAACGATCTCTAATACATTGTGTTAAAGGACAATCTAGTATGACATGCTGCTCAGTCTGCACGCTTCAACATCTGCATAACCGTTCATCAAGCGGCAGGCGTCCTCTACCCCGCCTGTTCCATCTACCTGTTTCACAAATTAACGAATGTCCACTGACTCGAAACTGTGTAAAAGACATTCTATGCTTTTCGTTGATTACATGGCTCTTTCTATACACATAGTGGGCAGACATTCCTGGATTAATATACATGTAAGTTACTCTTCTAGAAGAGTCGCTTTGTCTTATCCTGTCGATAACCCTCTGCATTACAATATCATTCATAGGTGTTACATCTTCATTTACAAAATCCCTCACTATTCTACCCGTGCACATCGCAGAATTTTGCACCAAGTTCATCACAAAAGCCAGTGGATCATCGTCTAACATTGATCTTTCCTGCCACATAGTGCGAAACAATTTGTGTTATCTATATCTAACTAGATCTTGCAAAGGTGGATATCCAGATTCAACATAACAAGCATCGTTACAGGTAGATATCCGCACTCCTAATAGTTTTTTCAGACACCAATTGTACAACTTTATCATAGGCTTCAAGTCACCATCTATCCAAGACTCACATCCATACACAAATGATGCCATCAACGCAGCCTCAAAAACTCGTTTTTTCGCCAAAAAGAGCACATCATTATTTCTGTTTACAAAAGACACAAATTTTATGACATGAGACATCTTAATGTTCGCGTGAGCCTTTACGGCAGACGACGTACAACCATCACTCGTGAAAGGTGAACCCAGGTACACATACATCTGGCAGTGCTCCACCCTCAACTCACCAACTACTAACGCTTCCGAATCACCCTCGCCACCATTCATCACGAAAAACTTAGTCTTAGATTGGGTAGTCAACAAGCCATATTGTGTACAGTAGCGCTGGAGCAAATCCATCATTTTCAGCATGTTACATCTTGATGTCGATAATAAAACAGTATCATCCATTAGCGCCAGAATATGTAACCATTGTATAAATCCATCCACCTCACAACCTTCTTTAATAATCCTTATCACTTCATCAACATACATAATAAACAGCAAGCATGAAGTGGAGGATCCCTGTCTTACACCCATAGTTATTAATACCACAACTGTCCCAACCAAACTCTCTGTCAGGGTACAGATAGCAATCAAGGCACACAACATTACTGATCCTCACCCTAAGCGCTGCAACACTCTAAATAATGTATGTCTTGGGACCCTGTCATATGCCTGCGAAAAATCCACAAATGTCACAAACAGCTGTAATTTCTTCCTTCTTGTCATGTCACATAATAACCGTAATGAAACAATGTGTTCTATACATCCTCTTTTCTGCTGACTACCCGCCTGTTCCCGATAAGGTTTGAATCAGCGCTTCAGCCTTGAGCACAGAATCATGTCGTATATCTTTGCTATGCTGTTTATGATATTATCCCTCTATAATTCCTAACATCCTTTCTATCGCCTTCCTTAAAAATGGGCACCAACTTAGCTCTTGACCATATAAGTGGATAGGTACTTGACATGAAGACGGCATTAAAGATATTTAATAAAGTAATAATCCACTGGGCAGGCAAAACTTTGAATATCCCGGCGGGCACACTATCAGGCCCTGATGCCTTGTCCGATTTCAATAGCCTTATCTGCTGCTGTACCTCAACTGGTGAAATGGGATCATCTAGAATAGGTATATAAACATTAACATTAAATTCATGTCCAACCAGCCTTTCAGTGTCGGGAGAACTAAAATTAGTTTCATAAAAGTGCTTGAATTCTTCGTCCGACGGGCAACAGCCAGCATTCATATCACCACCATTTTCACCTTTCCAGTTTATGGCTCCCCATAATTTTAAGTCATCTTTATTCTCAAGCAGTCTCTCCCATCTGCCTTCGTTAGCATCTGTACACATCACCCGAGTCTCTCTCCTACTCGTGTGCGCACACTCATACAAATTGTTCGATACAGCTTTGAACACACCCTCGACTTGCTCTGACTAACAGTGTAAATCTACTACCTGTAGATTAAAAAAAAAAAAAAAAAACTTCATCAATAGCCCTCCAATGTATAGGTTTCCTAACATGCTTACTCCGACCATCCTCATTGTACAATGTAGCATAATCACCCAAGAGACGAGCACGCGCACACAGACTCTCCATAATCCACTCCTCGTAAGGTCATTGTCATGGCAATGGGGGCATGGTACGAGGGTAACGACTCATTCTGAAGCACCAAAAACTCTGTCACCCCGAAAAGCACTGAAGGGCTCAAAACACAAGTGTCTAATTCAGAGATCCATTCGCTGCCCTTTCTATAGGTCTTGCAACTGATAAAATGCTTAGCTCCTATTTTTACATTAATTAACACAACCATCTTTGCCTCCTCACATACGTTGGACAAAATTAAAGCATTCTCATTTGGCCCTCGCACATCTTCTGGTATAATTGGGTAAGACAAATTTTCCTGGTTCGTTGTCACATCGTGTCTCACTAATTCTCGAACAGAAAGTCCAAACCTAGCGTTCACATCACCAATGATACAAAATTCCTGACACCTGCTTGTTTTCAGCTTCTCTTGTATCGACGCAAATGAGTCATCGGAATAATACTGCTAATCAGGTGGTGGTATATAACAAAAACCAAACAGGCACTTTGGCACTCACTTAAACTGCACCCACCCACCCACGCACACCCACACCCACACCCACACCCACCCACGCACAAACGCACACACACACACACACACACACACACACACACACACACACACACGCAGCAGCCAGTCCGAATTTATCCCCTTCGAGGTGTAGGGGTCCGAGACTGTAATCCAAATTTATTTTCCTCACCTTACTCTTATAGTTGAGTTTTTCGGAATGGCAGGGTCCGATAATGATTTCACTACCTCTTGCTCTTAACCCTTCTCCTCCTCCTTAACTCAAACTGAAAAAAAAAAAATCGTCTAGTGCCAGCAATAACAATGTACAAAGACGCATCATTGTACTAAAGGGATTAATGTCAACAAATTTTGCATGCATAATATTGGAAGATAATAACAAACCAGACATAGAAATGAACTTGTAAGATGGAGGTTCTTACTCTGTTCCACCCCCTTTTTCTTCTTCTCTCCCTCCCTCTCCCTTGCCTCTTCCCTCCTTCTTCCCCCCCCCCCCTTTTTTTTTTCTCTCTCTCTATACCTGCCACACCTTTCCCTCTTCCCTCCTCCTTCCCATTCTTGTCCTCCTTCCTACACCCTTCCCTTTTCCCTTCCCCATCCTATTCTTCCCTTCATTCCTCCTACTTCCTCTTCATTCACTCACTCCCCGCACGTTTTGTCATTCCTTCATTTCATTCCTTTTCCCTCTTCCTTCCTCTTCTCTCTCTCTCTCTCTCTCTCTCTCTCTCTCTCTCTCTCTCTCCTTTCCATTCTTCTTTTCTTCTTCTTCTTCTTCTTCCCTCACTTCCTCCTTTCTTAAAATGTTTTTTGTACCTGTCTTCCCTCTCCCTCCTCCTTCCCCATCCTCTCCTTTCTTCTTCCCACCTTTGAATCAAACCTATATAAATATTTCCATTATAAACATTAAGTGAATAAATATTTTCATTTACAACACGAATGATTAATTGCTACTTCTAATCATCATGTTGTTTTCTGTCTTTTTCCTGTTAGATAATATCCCGAGTAGAATGGAGGGTGAGAGAGAGCCTTAGTCTTCTATTCATGTCATACACACGTTCGTCAGGCCATTTACCCCAGCAGAGGGCCTGTCGTAACTCTAATTTAGGTTATTACTGTACTTTATATCTGTCGTTCTTTCTCACTGTCCAGCTTCACCTTCCCTTCTGTCCCCTTCCATTTTCTATTCCTCCCAGCCCTCCCATTCTCATCTCCTCACTCCTTCCTTGTCCTCTTCCTTCCTCATTAATCTTACCCCTTCCTAACCCTACCTTCCCCTGGGCCCCTGTCCCTCTTTTCCTTTCATCCCTCCCTTTGTCTTTCTCCCTTTCTCATCTTTCCCACCCCTATCCCTCATTCTGGCCCCCCAACTCTCCCTCCCCCCCCTCTCTCTCTCTCTCTCTCTCTCTCTCTCTCTCTCTCTCTCTCTCCTCTTCCTTTCCTCCTGACCCTCTCCCCCTCTTCTCCCTCCTTCTCTCCCTCCCTTTCTCCCTATCCTCTCTCCCTAGAACCGGTTGTAGAGGACAAGGTCGCGGTATCTCGGCCAGGTCATCCAACCCGCTACTCGCCTCACCATACCTTCCGTCTCTCCTTCCCTTCCCTACTCCCTCTGTCCTCCCATCTTTTCTCCCTCCTTCCTTCCTCCGTCCATCCTCTCTCTCCTGTTCTTGTCTTCCTTCTTCGGACTCTGTTCCTGACTCCCTTTCTGCTTCATTTGCACTCCTTCCTTCCTTCCTCCTTCATTCTTTTTTTTTTTCCCCTTCGTGTCTTTTTCCTCTCTCCTTACTTCTTCTCTCCCTTCCCATATCCAACCCTCTTTCCTTCTTCCTTTCGTTCTTCTTCCGTTCTCCATCCTTCCCTTCTTCATTCTCCCGTCCTTCCATCCTTCGTGCTCATACTCCCACACCGTTCAGGTCACTAGACAGTACATGGCTTTTCTCCTAACTAACCTGCCAGGAAAATCACGACCATCATCATCACCATTACCCATTCTTTATAAACGGATTGGTAGGACCTTACAACAAAAAAAAAATAAAACCATCAGCGTCCTCATAAACAGTGTGGGTAAGATCCAAAAACCACGAAAAAAAAAAAAATCTCCTGGTCCTAGAATGTACAGTACAGTACTCGAATGTCACCACCACGGGAACAATATATAGTCTATTTGTTCTTGTTCATTTCTACTTTATTAACAAGTACAGACTCCTATGTCTTGCTCTCAGTTGAAAAAAATCGTCTGATGTTAGCTAGAATAGCGCACGAGAATATACAACCATGAGGGGGGTAATAACATACGTCCACTGCAGACTGCAACTCGGAAATTCTAACTCAGCTATTGATCCCGATGTAATTATTCTTACTTTTCCTTTCTCGCAGTCTATCAGTTGTTTTCAGGGACTCAGGAAGTCTTCAGATCTAACTCGATATAATGCCACGATATCGCTTCTCATGTTTAGATTTTTATTCTATAACTGTTTTTAGAACGAGAGATCAAGCATCAGCTAAATAAGGTCATCTGGGGATAGCAATATTGAAATATTTACCATGAGATTATTATTTCGTTCTTCTGTTGCTCGCAGGTAATAGCATGCGGGATATAATTATAAGGATGGCAATGGGTAATGATAGGTATTATCCTCCACTGACTGACGCAGAGTTCAGAGAAATGCCAAGCCCTGATTTGAGAAAAATGACCCTCATCTGACACAAAAGGGGTTGCTTGCACATTGAAACGACAAGCCTCTCATACGTATCTCATTGTTTGACCTCTCTCTCTCTCTCTCTCTCTCTCTCTCTCTCTCTCTCTCTCAAATCAGAAAAACAGGATGTGAAATAAAGGGAAGAGAAAAACTTTTTCACAGTCACCCACATCCACGATAACACTCTCCATTGCAGTGATACAAGTCCTACTCAGCTCTGTTTCCCCGACACACCGACTCCATCCTCTGCCACGCCTCTAAGATTAAACCTTCGATAATAACTGTGACTGGCGAACTGTGTGAGTTGTGGTTACTCAGGATTGATAATAGAGATAAGATTGCAGAGGTGGGATCAGGAGGAGTGATGACTGTATTGAAAAGTAATGGAGCCCATGACTGAAGGTGCGTCATGCCTGCAGCGATGCGGGATGAGATTTCTTTGTATCTCGCAGTGTTGGCGTGTCATGTATGCCGGTGAACTTCGGGGAAAAGAGGGGCCTGACGTGCATGAATACGAAGCGGGAAGAGAAAACTGACCTTTTTTTTTTTTTTTTTAATTAATCTTGACCTGCTCCAATGTTAGTGAACACATACATACATACATACATTTATGCATACTGTATATCTATGCATAGATATCTCTGGAAGTATGCTGTAAATTTACACTCCGATACTTGATTACCCTATGTCCCTCCAATATCAATTTTCCACTCTCTTCTTCCTATTCATTTTTATCGCCCCCCCCCAACATCACTTCCTATTTTCCTCATATCTTATAATCAAATCATCCCATTTCCTTCTCTCATCTACCCTCTCCTATCCTCATCTTCCCAAGCTCCCATAATTTTCTTCTCTCCCACTTTTCTTCTGTCCCTCTCCTTCCCTTCCTCTTATCATCATTTTCTCTCATCCTTTCCCTCCTTTTCCCTTCCTCTCCTCCTTCTTATCCTTTCCCTCAGCTGAGAGCAAGTCATAAAACCTGAGTCTTGATGCTGTCATCACTAACTCTCATGGTTGGTCAGCTGTGTGCTTATTAATCGTTTCGGCCAGACGGTTTTACTCAGCTGAGTGAGTCACAGAGCCTGGGAGTTCAAATTAGTGTACCTGTGTTGTACCTGAACGACAGAACAGTATTAAGAATGAAAAGAATGAGTAGGTGTACAGTTCTTTCTGTACCTATAACCAGACGTCTTAATACCTGTAAGGGTGGTTAGAAACGAATCGCCTCCATGTCATCCTCCTCTGGCATCAGGCTGCTTTCCCTCCAGTTTACTCCTCTGTTATAAACCTTTCCACCCCGTCTCTCCATCTCATCCTCAATCTCCCTCTCCACTCCCCCGTCCCCACCCTCCACTTCATACATGTACTTTCCTCATCAGTCTGTACAATTAACATCAAAATTATCACAACCCTTATCGAACTTATCCCTCTGAACCCAACGACGTCATTTATATTATCACCTTCCTGCCGCCAGACGATTTCATTCAACTTAAAGGAGCCTCCTCGTAGTGAACGAATTCGTGAAATTTCCCAGGTACATCCAACCCCACCATTTCGAAAAGCATCACCGAAGCTTAAATAATACTCTCAGGAAACAGCATGAACGGACGTCATGGTATTGAAGGATTTAATAATGTAAAAATTGGACGAAGAATTGTGTTACATGGGCAACACTGTGGCGTAGGTGCAAATTATTATCCTAAGCTTGAGATGGTATGGCCATATTGAAAAAATAGATAATGGGAAACTGACTAGGAGAGCTCATGTGCGGAAGGTGGAGGGAGGTACAGGAAGGGGGAGACCTAGGACGAGGTGGAAGGATAGGGTGGAGATGTATATGAGGGAAGGTGGTGTGAGCTGGAAAAAGGAAAAGCCTGATGATGGAGGACAGGCTTACATTGTGGGGATTCGTTGGTGGGATTAAGGTGTAGGACTATAGATACCTTTTTTTAAAGCAAAGACACATAAAGCGTTACAGTCCGGGTTTTATCCAGTATAATTGTAAGCTGTGATACTAACGCAAGCACTTCACTTGCTGACCAATTTCTCATGTAGTCTTTTTACCTCAAAACGATTATATTAAGCTTAGGAGTAACTTTTCAAACTGTAGATATTAGATTGGCTTCCATTCATCCCTCTGTTATAAGAAATCTCCCTAAACTGAAAAAGTAGACTATAGAAATTCAAGATAATATAAGTACGAGCATGTCATTGGACTGGAGAGATTAACAAAGTCATCGGTCTGAAAAATATCTGCTCACTTTATTATTACGATCAGTCAGGTCAAACGTTTGTCTTCTTTTATACTGAGTCTACTTCACACTTACGGCATGTCCGGTATTTTCCTCCCTGACGCATCATACCAAAGAAAATGATCAATGCGCAAAGGAACATAGGGAGCTTCTCACAACTAAGGAGTATCAGCCAGCGAAGGAAAGTGAGTAGATGTGAAATATTAGCTGAATTTATATCTCTGATCATACTTAATTTGGAGGAATGGAAGGATGTAAGCACGTAATGTCTACAGCAAATAAATAATGGTTCCCTCTTCCCTCCCCTCCCCTCCCACTCTCTCTCTCTCTCTCTCTCTCTCTCTCTCTCTCTCTCTCTCTCTCTCTCTCTCTCTCTCTCTCTCTCTCTCTCTCTCTCTCTCTCTCTCTCTCTATGACCTGGACTTTCACTCAGACAACTTAAAAGAAAGATCATGACCATACAAAAAGAAAGGGTGACTGACCTTAGACTCAGAGAACACAACACCAGCACTTCCATCCACTACAACAACACAGTTGCACTGATGACAAGTTACGTATATGGCAGACATACGACAAGTAGGTGGGTTGACTCTGTACATGCAAGAATAAGGCTTGGCTACTGTTACTCTTGGGAACTGAGTTGGCAGGTTGATGAGAAGAGGAAGTGCAAAGTTTGTGAACAACCTAACAAACATACTTTGAGGCATTATTTATTGGAATGTCCACTCATACGTGAATACAGGAATACTCAGTTCAAGACAATAGAGAGTCAGGCAAAATTTATGTTAGAAAATGATGTCAGAAAAATACTGAGGAAATACAAATTATTTGCTTCTCCTCAGTAACACTACAATTGCCTCCAAAATATACTTAGCCTAATATAACTATTATAAAATCTGTCAACTTAAGAACTTATTTCATATCTGTCTGATCAGTTCGTTCAACTCTCTCACCCTATGTATATTGATAATATAAAATGAGTTATATTTATGTTGATATACTGTTGTAAGAATTTTGTAATGCAGAAAGGGATGCATCTCGCTGAGATACTGCCTTCCTTTTGGATACCCCTTTTAAATTCTTTATATGATGCTGTATCTATGTATTCTTTCGACGCTGCCCCTTCACAGGATGAGGTGTGGGGTGTCCAATAAACTAGCCCCATTGGGGTCAAATCTAATCTCTCTCTCTCTCTCTCTCTCTCTCTCTCTCTCTCTCTCTCTCTCTCTCTCTCTCTCTCTCTCTCTCTCTCTCTCTCTCTCTCTCTCTCTCTCTCTCTCTCTCAAACAGTCAATTCAGAGAGACAGGATGTGAAATAAAGGGAAAAGAAACTATTTTACAATTACCCACATCCACGATAACACTCCCCATTGCAGTGATACAAATCCTACCCACTCTGTTTCCCCGACACGCTGACTCCATCCTCTGCCACGCCTCTCAGATTAAACCTTCGATAACAATTGTGACGGGAGAACAGTGCGAGTTGTGGCTACTCAGGATTGATAATAGAGATAAGATTGCAGAGGTGGGATTAGGAGGAGTGATGACTGTATTGAAAAGTAATGGAGCCCATGACTGAAGGTGCGTCATGCCTGCAGCGATGCGGGATGAGATTTCTTTGTATCATGCAGTGTTGGCGTGTCATGTATGCCGGTGAACTTCGGGGAAAAGAGGGGCTTGACGTGCATGAATACAAAGCGGGAAGAGAAACCTGACCTTTTTTTTCTCTTAATCTTGAACTGATCCAGTGTTATTGAATACATACATACATACATGCATGCATACTACTGTATATATCTATATGTAGGTATATATGGAAGTATGTGTATAAAAAAACACTGCGAAACATGATTACCCAATCTCCCTCCACTATCAGTTTTCCGCTCGCTTCTTCCTGTTCTCCTTTACTCTTCTCCAAAACCTTTCTTCCTATACTGGTCACACCCTAACCTAACCTAACCTAACCACTCCATCCCCTTCTTTCACCATCCCTACCCTTCCCACTTCACCAACCTCCCAACCTCCAAAAACTATCTTTTCCCTCACGCTTCTCCTCTTTTTCTCTTCCTTTCTCTATCTTTCCCTTCATTTCATAAGCATTCTCTCCCCATCCTCTCCCTCGTCTTTCCTTTTTATTAATCTCTTCCCCTCCCCATCCTCTTACTCTTCTTCCCTTCTTCTCCACCTCCTCTTCGTTTCCTTATCCCTCTTCCTCCCTTCCTCTCCGCCTCCTATTTTCCCCTTCCCTTTCTCTCTTCTGTCTCTCCTCTCCTGTCATACTCTCAGTTAAAACACCATTAAGAACTCCCATATCGGATCTCTCCAGCAAAAACATCGTCTTTAACACAGGCACTGACAAGAGCCAACCATTCCCCATGGTAAATTTAAAGACAAAAGTTCGCCTCCTAGTTCACTACGTGTGCTTCACGATTAAGATATATCTGTCACTTTTTTCCCCAACACATCATATCAAATTGTGGAGGTTTGAGTCCTGGATGGGCGTCGCATTTACATCTCTGCAGCCAGTTAACAGGGACACCAAATTAGGGTCCAAAGATAACATACTATGCCTCGTTCATCACGGAAACATCGGAAGGCATAGGAGAGTGAGAAACAACAGAGGTGGAAAGTTAGGCAAAGTTTTCTCCCCGACTGTAAATAGTAAAAGGTAGGTGAGACAGAACGAGAACTACGTGAAGAGAAGGTGAAGATGTATGACAACGTGGTGAACTGAAGTGTAAGAGAGAAATACAAACAAGAGGTTGGTACAGGGAAAAGGAATCACATTATATAAACGGAGTGGTGAGTAGGATGAGGAGGAGGGAATGAACGAGAACTAACTTAGGGAAAAGGTGGGAGTATGTGTACAGAGTGATTGGTAGATCAAATTAAAAACAAGTGAATAGGGGAGCGTTCCTGTTATCGATCATCCCCAATCTGCTTGGGCAAACAGACTCATCAACCGCAAGCAATTAACTACCCTTACAGGGCCGTCCCGTGCAGTGAACCGATGTTCCCGACAGGATGACAGCGCCTCGCCCTAGCAAGACGCGGCGAAATGTGTGAAGCTTTGTGGTTCCTGGACGGACGAAGCATTTGCATCTCCACCCAGTTAACAGGGGCACTGTGGTAGGCTCCACATCACCCCATTATTTGGTTCGATTGTTCCCACCCAAAGTTGTAAATGGTTTCCTGGGTTACAGGAAACCTTTAGGCTTGTGACTCAGTGCAGAGCCACCTGAAGTGAAAAGATGAGTTATATGACGACAAGAAAAGGGAGAAGTAGGGGGAGTGGAGGGTATGAGAATGAAGTACTCGGAAGGGAAGAAAGGCTGAGAACGAGGAGTGGGAAGCCTATTACCTGTTCACTACTCTGACCTTTTTCTTTTTTCTTTTTTTTAATCTTTCGACTTTATTCAACTCACGAAGGATTTGTAAATCATTCAGTTAAGAAAAAGTTCCTTTACTACTATAACAATTTTTCTGGTTTATTGCGTACTGGCAGACGATTTTATTAATTCCAAGAAGAATGTCTGGTAGTGATGGGGTCAAAGTGAAGGAAGTAAATGAGGGGAAGTGGTGTGTGGTGGAAGGAGGGGTAGTTATTCAGTAGGGACAAACATACCTGATGCCCTTCTTTTTACATGCCACCCTTCAAGAAATGCAGCGTCTGAAAGTAGGCAGTGAATAAACAAACGGGTAGATAAAACAAAAAAGGCAGGTGGGCAGGCACATAGAGCAAATGAGAGACAGACTGACAGACAAACAGTGGTAGACAAAGAAGCAGACGGAGGGAAAGACAAAAGCAAATAGATATAAACTGACATGCAAGAAGAAAATGATCGATCGGTCCATCAACAGATATATATATATATATATATATATATATATATATATATATATATATATATATATATATACAGTGGAACCTCGGTCCTCGAACGTCTCACATGTCAAATAAATCGGACCTCGACCAAAAAATTCAAGAAATTTTTGCTCCAGAGGTCGACCAAAATATCGGATCTCGATCAACCTGAACGTAGCCAAACGAAGGGAAGCTGGCCGACCGACAGTCACGTGTCCACCTTTGTTGTTCATCAACGTGGTCGTCCTGCTGTGCTTCACATTTTTCTTGATTCAGTGCAGTATTAGCCCCTAATAATGGCTCCAAAGAAAACAAGTTCATCCAGTACGGCTACTGGCAGTGAAAAGAGGAAAGTAGTGCGGAAAATAATTGAAGAAGTGGAAAAATTATTGCTTATCTTCATCAATGAGAAACAGTTAGCAGGAGACAGTGTTAGTCAGTATATAGTTTATGAAAAGGCAAGAGAAGTATATAATCACCTCGTAAAGGAAAGCACTGGTACCAGTGCTGAAACTTAAATAGGTAAGCATCTGGGGTCTTGGAACGGATTAAAATGATTTACATTATTTCTTATGGGGAAAATTAGTTCGGTCCTCGACCAATTCGGTCCTGGAACAGCCTTCCAGAGCGGATTGTGTTCGAGGACTGAGGTTCTACTGTATATAGTAATCCCTCTAATATCCGAACGCCCAATATCCGAACATCCCCACTAACTGGACATAATCGTTCCTAGATCCAACATTCCCAAAATGGTCCGAAAACCGCAAAAAATTCGGAAAAAAAAAAAACGAATTTTTCCTGCCCATAATTTGAACTTGCCGCGTGCGGTGCAGGACAGCTATGTTGTGGCGCGTCATTCCTTCGACATCCGATAGAGCGCCGCTGCATCCTCCCCACTTTCCGCCTGTCTCTCGCTGCGAGTGCACGCTCGTCGTCATGGCTACCCACTTGCTCGCTTTTGTGGTGGTTCCTTACCTGCTGCAGGCACTCCTACTGCTCTCGGGCCTCTTATTAGTGTGTGTGATGATGGCCCCGTCGCCTGAGAAGAGGAAGAGAGTGGTGTTGACTCTGGAGAAGAAACAGGAGATATTGGAGAAAGTAGATGCGGGGTGGTCTTCTTCCCGCATCCTCCGCGAGTTCAACCTGGCCCGATGTACTTTGTTCGATATCAAGAGATCCCGAGACAAACTCATGCAATACACGGCTGACTTCTTGTCGAGAAGCAAACGCAACGTGGAGAGGAAGGTGATGTTTACTCCCAAGTTTGCTGAAATCGACCGATCCAAGTTGATTTGGTATCGACAGCAACGTGCTGCTGGTGTGATGGTACATGGAACGGAGCTGAAGGCTGCTACTGAGAAGTTCGCCAGGCTTCATGATGCCCTTGACTTCAAGGCATCTGAGGGTTGGCTCTTCGCGTCCAAGTTACGGCATGGCCTTACCAACTGTAAAGCTCATGGCGAAGCTTTGGACGCTAACGAGGATGGAGTTGACGAGTTTCGGCACAAGGTGAAGGGCTTGATCGACAGGTAGGGCCTCACTCTCGGTCAAGTCTACAATGCTGATGAAACTGGTTTATTCTATCGCTCTTTGCCAACGAACACTCTAGCCAAGGAGACGGAGAAGCGTGTACCTGGCCACAAGCTCTCCAAGCAAAGGCTATCTGCTTTGTGTTATACCAATGCTAACGGCATGCACTGGCTTAAGCCCATTATTGTTGGCCGTGCAAAGCAGCCTCGGTGTCTTCGTGGGGTGATGGATGTCCTTCCTGTCGTTTGGTACCATTCTTTGAAGGCATGGTTTACAGCCCAGATCTTCACAGACTGGTTCCACCTCCACTTCGTCAAGGAGGTCATCAATTACCAGACGAAGACACTGGGGCTGGTAGTATTAAACTACCTCTTCGCACGAGCAAGCTCTTCGTCGCGCCAGCCGTAGTTTTAAAGAGAAGAGGTTCCTCGTACGGCGCGCGAATAGGTCTCTCGGGGTTGAAAGTACTGGAATATGAAGCAGGAGCATCACCCGCCTCTTCCCAAATATCTTTGTATCTTTTTTTTATACTGATATCATATTCATGTAACTAGTTAGTACCTTTACATTCACGAAATGCATTTGCAATTTTTTAAATGTTTGTTATCATTTTTGTGTGTGTGATACTATCTTTATTTATAGATTTTTAGGAGACTGGTGCTACCCATTTACGATCAAACTACTGCTACCACTATAGAGCTCAGTGACTGCTACTTGCGCACAGCCCAGTTGTTGACTTCTATCATTCCCAAGTTACCTGTGTCTCATACAGTGGTGATCCAGGCAACTTCACAGCTTATTTCCGGGAGCACTTTATGTAAGAGACTTGTAAACCATTCCACTTTTCACTACTGTCTTCAGAAAGGCAAGCACATGGTATATTTAAGGCCGTGGTTTGATTACTACTATCGCCTCTAAATTCTAGTTGCCGTAATCCTAATCACTTCCTTTTTACGGTAGCCATAACTTAACCTAAGTAACCTAACCTAACATATTTCTAACACAGCAGAAAAACCAAACATGACCGCTAAATTCTAGCGGTTGAAGCTGAACTGTAGCAGTATGAACCTAACCTAACTATAACTGACCTGACCTGACCTAACCTAACCTATTTCTAACTTAACTGAACCACTAAACCAAACAACTTAATTCTAGCTGCCGTAATCCTAACCGTGGTTAGGATTACGGAAGTCGCCGCTAAATTCTACCTGCCGTAATACGGCCTTAAATTATACCATGTGCTTACCTTTCTGAAAAATAATGAAAAGTGGAATGGTGTACAAGTCTGTTAGATAACCTGACCTGATCTAAACTAACCTATTTCTAACCTAACTGAACCACCAAACAAAACCGCTAAATTCTAGTTGCCGTAATCCTAACCACCATTGGACCCCCTCTCAAGTATTAAAGTATCATGTATTAAAACTATTTCCTACCGTTGGACTGATTCGGAGACGTTGTTTATCAGATTTAGCATATTAATTTCGCAATATATCACACGAGAGAGTAAACATAAAACAGATGACGGTAAACATGCGCTCCTCCGGCGTACCAGTCTCATGATTTCTCTCCCAGAGAGCACCCCTGCAGCATACCAACCCTTCCATAGTCTCCTTCTGGGAAGAGGCTGTTTGGCCTGGGTTTAAAGGTACCAAACTGGGAAGACTCTCTTCATGAAGATGCTTCGCGGGAAGGGGAAGAGGTTGTTTAATACTACCAGCCTGGGAATCCCGCGCAACCAGGTAAAGGCCCTCCTCCTCGACAATGCACCTGCCCACCCGTGCAACAAGGACTTGGTGGCTGAGAATGGCCGGATTAGGTGCATGTTTCTGCCACCTAATACGACTGCTCTCATCCAACCAATGGACCAAGGAGTGATCGTGGCAACAAAGCACCTATACCACCGGAAGTTCCTGGACGAGGTGATGGTTGTTCTCGAGGACGAGGACGAGCGCAGGGAGGGACGGGACACGCGAGGCCAGCGGACTTTGGAAAACCTTTGCTGCTACAACATCAAGTCTGCAATCTACAACTGGGCCAGTGCAGAAGGAAGTCCCTGTCAAGACTCTAGAAAATGGTTGGTCTCGCCTGCTTCTCGGAACGGATGTGGAGTACAATTTTCTAGGGTTTGACGTGGATGACTTCCATGCATGGCTACGTACGCATGGTGACGATGTTGATGTGGACGATGTGTGTGAGTGGTTGGATGACGACGAGGGCGATCTTGGGTATCAGACATTGTCTGATATCGAGATAGCGTCTTCAGTTGCAGATGTCAGTACCGAGCTTGAAGATTCCGACGAGGACGGCAACGATGATGTGGACTCCTCTCAGCATGACACTACTCCAGCCATCCCCAAGCTGAGCACACCCCGGGAACACCTAGAGTTCGTTCTTGACTACCTGGAACACCCGGACTGCGACAGGGAGATGGGGCCCTTGGGACTTGTGGAGGAAGTGCGTGCTTTCAGGCAGCGCATCATCAATCGTCAGAATCGTCGGTCCTTGTGTCAATCAACAATTGACAGTTTTTTCAGGCCCGTGACCCCCACTGTGCCCAGCCCTGGCTCCACTCCATTGCCTCCCCAAGAGAGGCCCTCATGCTCCGAGCCACAGCCCAGCACATCAGCCACGGTGGAGTCACCACTCGACATGAGTTTGCATCTGTCTTCAGAGTCGTCTGCAGTGGGTACGCCATCACCACGACCTAGCAACACACTCCTAGGTCACCTGCCAGTGATACTCTCGGACTCTGACAGTGATTAAACAGCAAGAACTTCTCCACTAGACCACACGGGAATTTACAGTGTTGTGCAATGAAAAAAACAGTGTGTTGTGTTAAGGATTTACAGTTGTGAGTGAAAAGACTAATTTGGAACAAAATTTAACATAAATAGACTTGTTTGTTTTTGCTTTAGAAAATGGTTAGAAAAGTGGGAAAAGTTAAAGTGCAGAGTGCAACACTTAGTAAGTTACAATGGAGCATAAGTTAGACAAGAGTGCACACTGTGAAGATAACGGACTTCTGAGTGCGATTGACTAAGTTCAGTGCAAGACTTCAAGAACAGTGTACTGGAAGTGCTTCAGGAAATCCTTCTTACTGTCAAAGTCCGAGAGGGGGCGGTTATTCATCGAGATGGCCATGGACTTGCTGTAAGTAGGCAGAATGTTTCATACTGTATATTTTTCCATACTATACTTACCTCAAACACCTCATTTCTCTCTTTAATGTCCTTTATTGGTGTGAATAGGGTGTTAGGAGCTATGCATGTGCAGTAGGAAGGTGTTTTTCTGAGTTAGGCTAGGTTAGGGTCCATTAGTAACAGTCCAGGAGCCAGTAACCAGAATGTTTAATATTGTATGAACCTACCTCTAAACCCTCATTTTATGCTTCTTTTGCATTTATTTCAGTCATTTATGTGCCTTATTGGTGTGATTTGGGTCTTAAATAGGTGCTATGCATGTCCAGAACGAGTTGTATAGGTGTTTCTCTGAGTTAGGGTCCATAAGTACACGTCCATAAGCTGGGGCCCAATATCCGGACAGGACCACTATCAGGACCTGCCTATGGCCCTATTACGTCGGATATATATATATATATATATATATATATATATATATATATATATATATATATAGATAGATAGATAGATAGATAGATAGATAGATATAGATATATATATATATATATATAGATAGATAGATAGATAGATAGATATAGACAGACTGACTGATTGACTAACTGACAGACAGATTGACAGTCAGATACATAGCTAGACAGACAGGTAAACAGACACATATATTGACGGATGAGCAGTGTTTGTCTTGATCAATCAAAACTCCCGGGCATTTAAGAGTACATTAATCTTTTTGACGACAGGTGTTTCCCTCAGCTGAATATCGTCTGACGGTATGCACAATTAATACATACGTATTACACCTGCCTTCTGTATGCTGAAATGGAAAATGGAAATTTCTCGACAAAAAAAAACTACCTGCCTCCACTTTAAGGTATGTAATTTTCTGGCTAACTCATGACTGATGTTTGTTGCTGCGACCTGACCCTGCCATTACTTTCTCGATACAAGATCACTCCAATTTTCCCACCTCTTCTTTATTTTCCCGCTCCACTCTTTCCTCCTCCCATTCAGATCCCCTATTCAAATTTCCATGCCCACTTAATCGCATTCAATGTTCGTCTCACGATTTTCAAAGGCCCATGTATTGTGGGTAATTTGTGAGCGCTATTGATGTCCACTACAGTTACGGACCTGATGGACGCTGACCTCTCGTGGAAATTCGAAAGGGTTAGCGAAGAAAAGCTCATGAAAAACAAAACAAGCCGTAACAAAAGCCAGAGCAACAGCCCAAAAGTCATTAGCATATAACTCTTACTTAAAATCAAAAACACCTGAATCACTCTCCCAATTTAAAATTGCTAGAAATCATGCAAAAGCTGTATTAAATCTATCCAAATCAAACTTTCTTCAAAAGCAAGCATCAAAACTACTTAACAACCCTAATGACAATAGAATATTCTGGTCAACTCTTAATTCTTTCAATAATAACTTTAACAAGTCATCTTCCATTCCCCCACTAAAATCTTCAGATGGCAATATTACAAATGACCCACGTGGGAAAGCAGATATCTTTGCTAGTACCTTTGCAAGAAACTCTACCATAGATGATACCAGCCAGAATGTCTCAGTACTGGAACTTGATTCTCCCGAAATTGCCCCACTTAAAATACAGACAAGATTTGTAAAATCCATCCTAGACAATTTACCTACCAACAAAGCTCCAGGTCCAGATGGAATTCCGCCAATTGTTTTGAAAAAAGTGTTCCCCTGAACTTGCCTCTGTCCTAGCTAAATTATTCAGACTATGCATACGTACTTCTTTATTCCCAAATTCATGGAAAGAAGCCAATATCCACCCAGTTCCGAAGAAAGGAAGTTCGTCTGACCCCTCCAATTACAGACCAATAGCTATCACATCTTCTCTTGGTAAGGTATTTGAAACTTTAATTAATAAGCATATTGTTAAACATCTTGAATCCAACAACTTAATTAATGATAGACAATACGGTTTTCGCCACGAAAGATCCACCATTGACATACTCAATCTCTTAACTCATACCATCCATCAATCAATTGATCTTTTTGGAGAAACTCATGCAGTAGCTCTTGATATCTCTAAAGCTTTCGACAGAGTATGGCACCGTTCTCTGCTGTCCAAACTCCCTTGCTATGGACTAACGTCTTTTGTTCCTTTGATTTCTTCTTATCTTAGTGACAGGAAAATAAGAGTAAAAGTAGATGATGTATATTCGAATTTCCACTCAATTAACACCGGCGTGCCTAGGGATCAGTTCTGGCGCCAACCCTATTTCTGGTTCATATTAATGATCTCTTATCTGTCACTCACAATCCCATTCACTCATATGCAGATGACTCAACACTACATAGTTCATTCACACTCAGACATCCATTTACAAAGTCTAATATCTCTACCTCTCAACTCAATACAGCCATCTCCATAAATGAAG
This sequence comes from Coenobita brevimanus, assembly GCF_032717465.1. Classification (NCBI taxonomy): domain Eukaryota; kingdom Metazoa; phylum Arthropoda; class Malacostraca; order Decapoda; family Coenobitidae; genus Coenobita; species Coenobita brevimanus. The sequence goes on from NC_137053.1 coordinate 56,487,810, forward strand.
ATCTATCTACAATCAGTGAATGGGGACAAAACAACCTTGTCTCTTTTAATGCTAGTAAAACTAAATATATACAGTTTACCAATAGACAGATATTGCCAGACTCGTACATTACCTTCAGTGCTACTAATATTCCCATCTCCAAAAGTATTGAAATTCTTGGTGTCTCACTTAACAGTGCCCTCAGCTGGACCTCTCATGTCAGATCACTTGCTAAAACCGCCTCAAAGAAACTTGGATTATTGTACAGAGTCCGTAACTTCTTCGCCGATGAGCAGTTAGCTATAATTTATAAGAGTCATGTGCGCTCTCAGCTTGAATATTGCTCACCCTTATGGAATGGTTGTGGAGAGGTTGCATTAAGGCAACTAGACAAAATTCAGAATAAAGCTGTTAGAATCATTAACAACCCTGCCATTACATATAAACTACCTCCCTGCAAGTAAGAAGGAATGTTGCCTCCCTTGCATTATTTTACAGATATTTTTTTGGCAAATGCTCAGACGAAGTTGCGTCCATGGTGCCACCTCTCCATGCCTTCCCTCGTGCTACACGGGCATCTGGTAGCGCTCATGACTGGAATGTCACTCAACCATATTGCAGAACTTCTGCCTATCAGAATTCTTTCATTCCCCGAACTGCATCTCTCTGGAACTCGCTTCCCCAGAGTTGTTTTCCTCCAAATTTCAACCTACAACTCTTCAAGTCTAACTGTTACAGATATTTTATGAACAGAGGACACCAGTAATCTGGTGTATGGATTATTTTTTTTTTCTCCATTTGTTTTTCCTTCCTCCGTTCTCTTATTAAAAAAAAAAAAAAAAAAAAAAAAAAAAATCCTGGCAAGTATTTGTGTCATTCCTGTATTACTGCATCATCGACGATAATTAGGGCTCTTGTGGAAAGTAACCTGTCGTGGGTGTTGGCAAAAGTTAACCTATGTAGAAGTCCACTATCAGAAGGTAATAAAACCTGAAAATATTAGACTTGTATTTTGGTCATTCGTGCAACGTTTTAATATCGACTGCAACTGAGGATCCGACTGACACTGACCACTCACGAAAACACTGAAGTTAACTCAAAAGGAGCTTCATTATAAAAAAAAAAAAAAGTATATATATATAGATAGATAGATAGATAGATATCCGTGTTAATGCCTCCAGTGTAGCCTGCGTCTCAAGCATCAACTATAATTATCAATCAGACGGACAGTGACCTCTCGTGAGAGTTCACAATGGTTGAACTACAGGACCTCAAATGTAAAAAAGCGAAATAAGCACTCACAGCGAAATTAATCTTGATTGGTATTTGTGCCATGCGTGTAGCCAACGCCTGTCATCATTATTATCTACAACACCACATTTGGTGGACAATGACCTATCGTGAAAGTTCGAAAGAAATAACCTAAAAGAACATTACTGAGAAAACCATTGTAACACAAAATGCATATTATAGCTACCTGTTCCATCCGTGAAAAAACGATTATAGGCTGCATTTACGTATCTGATGGCCCACACAAGTCAGGTTGTATTATAGAAGCTTCACTATAATTTAACTCACCAGAAAATGAGCAGTGGTGAATTCTACGCTAGTTGCAAAGCTAATCGCATTATTCAAATTCTCTTATTACCTCTTTCACATCACAGAATAACTTTCCTGTATTACACATCACCTGCTGTCGTACACTAGTTCGTATTGTACAACACATTCAATTACTCTTAACTTTGTACATTCATTCTCTGGGTCTCACAGTCATTAGAAAGCTTTTTTTTTTTTTTTTTTTAACCACATTCTTGCTATCTATAAATTATTTTATTCAGCTTAGCAGAAACTTTTCGACTGGGTGTGTCAGATAGAGTGTTCATTACCCCATTTAGTACGAGCGGTTTATTCTCATTTTGATGAAATCGTGTGGCGAAAGCATAAATCATTAAAAAAAAAAAAGTCGGAGTGGAGTAATTATAGGCAACTACATTTCTCTGCAGTCCAGTTCCTTTCCATATTCATTCGCAAGCTCTCAAAAGCAAGCTTAATTTATCAGTACCACTCAGGAAGTACGTAAACGCGGAAGAACACACCGAGAGATGATTCAGCTTAAATCTAACCTAAATGTAGCCCAGATAAAACCTACTCCTACAAGTCCTATTAAGGCAGGGAATCACAGTACGGGAAATTACACATGAAACCGAATTATGCTGGGTCTGTAATTGGTTCATAGGTGGTGGTATTTCCAGAGAGATTTAGGTGGTACTAGCAGGGGTACCCGGCTTTGCCCGGCTTAAAAAAGGCGAACACTCTAAAACTATCTGTTCTAGTTCAATTTTTCTTTCTATTCCAGAAAGACAATGTACCTCTTATGCTTTTGAAGAGGGACTATAAGAGGTCCAGGAACATTCTATTTCAGCTTTCGCAGACTAACGCACAGTATTTGTGCGCAATTGTTTACTATTACCGGTGACCTCAAATGACCTCCGACTGGTGAGCTCAAATGACCTCGAAGGTAAACCTCACATAGCCTATGTCCGAACTGGAGGTCATTTGAGTCTCCATGCCAAAAACTGGGAAGCTGGGTCCAGTCGTTCGAGCGTGTATAACCAGTAACCTCAAATGACCTCCGACCAGTGACCTCAAATGACCTCGGAGTTCCATCTCACACAGCCCATATCCGAACTGGAGGTCAACTGAGTCTCCATGCCAAAAATTGGGCTGCAGGGGCACCCGGCGTTGCCCGGGCTCCCCCCCCCCCAAAAAAAAAAGGGCAAGCACTCTACCGGTGACCTCAAATGAAACAGATCTGAATTTTGACCCCCCCTGATACCATCCTTGGGTCACCCTGATTCAGTATATATATCTGGGGGTATCTGGCCCTTGGTCTGGGCATGATTGAAGGACAAACAAACAACGTGGCTCTTTTAAATATACAAATTTCAGTCGAGGGAGTTTCAACTATTTCAACTCTATTTTTACCACTTCTTTTTTTTCTGTCTGTCGTTTCGTCTCCTTAGACACCAACCAGCCCATCCTGCCAGCGACCGACACACTCCAAGCCATCTAACCCAATCTCAGTCACCCCTGCCCTACATTATCCCACCCACCACCCCACTCACCTAGGCACCTCACTCTACCCAAAACATCCACCAATCCCCAACCAGCCATCTCATTCTTTAACTAACTCACTTCAAAATGCCAACCACATCCACACCCACACCACCTCCCCTACTTTATCACGTTCACAATAGTTCACACATTTTTCCACCCCATATTCACAGCCACACCTCTCTCTCTCTCTCTCTCTCTCTCTCTCTCTCTCTCTCTCTCTCTCTCTCTCTCTCTCTCTCTCTCTCTCTCTCTCTCTCTCTCTCTCTCAGACACACACACACACACACACATATTCATATAATCCCGTCTACACTTTTGCCAGCCTCCTATACCTACATCCCCACTTCCTCACTTACACCTTCACCGGTGGTTACACACACACAGCCACACCAGTCCCATCCCGCACCACATCAACCCACACACCCACGCCCGCATCCACACCATACCAACTCCTACGCGGCCCACTCCACCCACGACCACACCGGCAACCCCCACCTTCACAACATCCCCCACACCCACAGTCATTCAGGTCCTCACTCCCTTACCCACAGCTACACCCCTACCGGTTCCAACACCCCATGCACACTACACCATTCCCTACATCCACACCACACCAGCTCCCATTAAATCATATGCACACTGAAAACAATTTCGTACATTCAAATCACACCAACCCCACACCTACACCACGCCAGCTACCCTAGTCTAATCCACACCTTCAAAGTAATTTCCAACATCCACACCACACCAGCCACCATACCCTCATCCACATATCCAAAACATCCACACCTCTTCCACCTACAGTAACCACCCTCAACACACCAGCTCCCCACACCCACACGCTCGGCAAAAACCCCATAAACACCCAAAGGACATTAACTTTTTCTACACCCCATTTTTTGCCACGTCCACAACACCCACCTAAGCTACCTGCCCCTGCATACCATGACTGGCCGGATAATCATGCCCGGTTTCGGTCGCCTGGTCATTCTACTAGGTAACCCTTTAAGTAGGCGAGATAAAATAGGTGGGAATGTAGGTCAGAAATTAAAAAAAAAAAGTTAGTATGAAGGAGGACATGGAGATAAAAATTTGGTGGAATATAGGCGAAAGGAAAAAGAATATGAAGAAGAATACGAAGAGGAAACTTGGTGGAACATTGGCCAAAAGGAAAAATAAAAACGAAGGAAACAGAGACGGCGAAAAACGCGCTACCTTTAAATTTGTTGTAAATGGAGGTCAAAAAGAAAAAAAAAATATGAAGAAGAATGTAGAGGCAAGGAAAGACGGGCAATCTTTTATGTACATGAGAAAAGTCAGGTGAAAATGTAGGTCGAAAGGGGAAAAGAAGTTCAAAGAAGAATGCGGGAAAAAAAAGTACGAAGAAGAATGCAAAGAAGGGCAAAGACGTGATGGAAAACAGATGGAAATGTGTAAGTCAAAAATAAAACTATGGAAGGGGGAAAAGAATAGGAAGAAAGGTCTACTTTATTTTCTCCCCTCGTGTTCTAGAAGAGATTATTTTGGTAACTTACAATTCGTAAAATTCATAACCCCTTCTGCCACAAGATTTTTTTCTCTCTCTATTTCGAGACCTTATTCATTTAGGGTGATTTAGAGTGATAAAATACAGTCTACATTTATTACTTCACCAACAGAGCATTCTTTGTCGAATAAAAAGGACTGGTAAAAACAAAAAACAAAAAATATTAAATAGCCTACAATGGCTTAAACGGTTAACCAGTTCACAGCGATTACATCTTTTACATTTTGTTCAAACCGCCACCAGACCATTTTGTTCAAGTTAGGAAGGACCCCGAATAGCGAGGAGATGAATAAAGGCCATATATGACTCCTATATCAGACCTTTTCCTCTAAGCTAAAGAGAATCGCCTGGAGATAGCAAGAGTTGACAGGAAGAAGACATGGTTGTGAAAGGGTTCATATATACTCCATTAATCATCTTGTACTACCTTATAGATCAGTTTCCATTAACTCCTAGAAGAAAGCTACCGACCGGCTACCGACTGACGATTTCATTCAGCTGAGGGAAGCAGAAGCACAGCAAGGAGCAAAAGTTCGCCTACATTTCTCTGTCAGGATTGTGCTCTGCCATCTTTATTATTCTCCCGTTATCAAAAAAGAATATCCTGCTTGTTCATCTGTTTTCTTGCATCCTTCATAGTGCTATACAAAATAGTTCATGCAACACCTTTTTGGCCACTGCCGGCAGAGAAATGTCGGCGAACTTTTGCTCATAGCTGTATCTACCACTTAAATCCGGTTTCAAAAGCTTCCCCTCAGCTGAATAAAATCGTCTGAAGGAACAAAGAAAATAAAGAAAAATATGTCATATGAGTGAAGTGGTTAAACGTCTCGCTCACATTAATAAAGTAAAAATCAGTCTCAGTAAAGCAAACCTAAAAAAGTAGATGGAGGGAGGTAAAGTGCAGAGAGAGGGAGAGCTTCGAAAAAAAAAAAACTTACGATAATATTTGGTCCGGGAGTTTATAAGTGGTTATCTTTGGAAGTTACTATCATCAGCTCTCATTCCTGAGTCTCTCTCTCTCTCTCTCTCTCTCTCTGTCTCACGCACACAAGAGTTAGAAAATGTGGCAGAGGGAGTCATGAGTCGAAATATGTTGAATGCAGTGGAAACACAGAAAAAAAAAAAAAACTATTATTTTCTCCCTGATGTCCAAGAAGAGGTACTGGAAGGGTGGTTAAGGAAGTTCCCTAACACTTCTTCCTTTACGATTTATTTTAGGTAATCCACGCAAGTTTCCCACTCCAGCAACCACCATGAAATCACGCGGACCCAAACAGAAACAGCCGAAGCTCCTCATTTTTCACACCTGTCCGTCACGCCTGGGATTCGTACTCTCCCCGTGCATGGGTGGAAAACTCTTGGGAAAACTGAGCCAGATGCTGAGAAATAATGATAATCGCCTCTGAGGCACGCACGACCAGTAGACACGACATGCAGAGTGGTAAGTTGTGCGAGAACGACCAGAGTGTAAAGGATGAAGGAGTGCGGTGGAGGTGGCTACAAGATGGGAGGTAAATGGGTAGGTGTGAGTTTTTAGGGGGGAAAGTGTCAATCCATCCATCCATCCATCCATCCGTCCGTCCGTGTGTGTGTGTGGGGGGGGAGAGGTTAGGAAACAGAGGAATGGAGGGATATCGGCAGGTACGATTCAGAAGAGGGAGGTGGGATGGGAGGGAATAGGCAGAGGGAGTAGGAAATGATGGAGTGACTGAGAGGCGAGGGGAGGGGAGGACCAAGAGGGCGAGGAGAGGTGGAGGGGTTCAGAGGGGGAGAGGGTGAGGGGACAACTGATCAGAAGGATTGAGGGGTGAGGGGGTGATTGAGCAGGGAGAGTGAGGGAATGACGGACGACTAAGACGAGGGGGGTGGGATATTGAAAGGAGGTGTACAGTAATGTGAAAGGCAACTTTATATAGGAACTGAAGAACGGGGAATGAAGGGGGTGAGACTTAGAGGAGGAGTGGAGATTGTGAGTGTGATGAGAGAAGGAGGGAAATAAAAGGGAATGAACGAATAAGGGAAGGGGGATGAAGGGGAGGCAGGGGGGAGGGGAAGAGAGAGAGGGCAGGTACGACGAATCGCTTAGCAACACCAGCGCTCCATAAAATCGCCCACTGTCTCGCATGTTATGGTCGTGTTCCTCACCACGTCAACTCGAGGACGTCATTTGAGTTTAATCTAGATGCTGCATGATGGTTCCACTCAGCTTACGAAACCATCCTTGTAGCGAAGAGGTTTATGACAGCTATATCTATCTCCTTCTCGAAACAAATTAAAAAATTTAATTAATTAAAAATCTTTCGCAAGAAGCAAGAGCTGAGTAGAGGAAAACGTCATGGAACTGAAAGGATTGACTTAACAAAATGGTTTTGTCATGGAAAAAATATTCAAGTGTTTTCATTACAGTGACAGAAATGATCACAGTATCTCTTTAGGTCAGAGTTCATAACACTTTATTTGTAGCTATTTATGCTATATTACACCCTCGAAGTCTCTTACAGTGCATTTCTATCTCTTTAATATCGACATAATCTGCATCATTAACATAAATTAAGATCCTAAGGTGTAACAGGCAAAATAAATCGCCGAGGAAAATATGTTTAGAAATCTATGCCAACCAGAATACAACCCTAAAACCAAGATCGTGAAGGGTAAAACAGCCCCCACTCCACCCAGATTTTGGTCATTACTGGAGCCCATGATAACAATGTAAAATGTTCGAGTTTCTACCTCCTGCTGGGTAGGCTACACTCTTTAACCTGGGATGCAGACTAAACACATTTCACGCTTAGAGGCGATCCATCAATAATCGCCATAAACTTAGTGCTGCATACAACTTGATTACGAAGACAGTCACAGTGCAAAAAAGGAAAGTTCATGAGAGTTTTATCTACCTCTTCCATTTCGAGAAGTCTTTCCTAAGCAGAATAAAATAGTCAGAAGATAGGTGATGCGCTTAAGGCAAGAGTCCCCAACCTGTGGTACTACTATTCCCTGTTCACTTTAACTTGGCTTAAAAATGTGATCTCTCTATCTTGAATGCTGAGCTGTAACATTAGATTAACATTTAAATATGATGGCAGTCACGAAGGAGTGCAATAGAAAAGGTGCAGAACCGTAGCATTGTCTTTCTACCACTGAACCACGTAAAATAGAAGAAAAGCTGCATAAGGATGAAAATCTGTGCCAAGTTAAAGTGAAATGAGTATAGTGGTGCTGTACATTCAAAGTTTGCTACAGGTTCCAGGGGAATGGGTACTCATTTCTATCTGACAGGAGATATACAAGAATATGATCAATAATCTGCTTTAAAATACACGAACCAAAAACTCAGTGACATACCTACTTTGATAGCTATACATTTATGCACAAAGCCAACCTGAGCACCATCCGTATTCTTCTCCCTGACTATGTTTCCTTGCTAGTGAAAGCAGTAGCAATGTTTGTTAGGGATTATGTAATGGCGTTGATAATAGTTAATGTAGTCAGTACTGTTTTATCTGCCGAAACTGGATCACACCCACAAATTGAATATTAAACTGTCGTAGTTCATAAAACATCACAAAATTTTATGACCATTATTTATGACGTATCAATAAGTTTCCTTTGGTTACTACACTCTTTTTTCTTTAACCTAGTCCGGACTTTGATCCTGCACAATACCTCACGTAGGTCAATGGCATGGTAAGACAATGCTAAGACCTAGGCATCCTTTTCATAGCAATTCTTCGTGATTTGCACCATAATCTAGTGGTAATCTTTTGTAATATTTCAGCACTGACTATGGAGACAGCAATTTCAGGCCAATTAAAAGCAAAAGGAGTATAGTAAAATCGACATTCCCATCCCACAGCACTTGGTCATCAATAAAGTTTTGAAAAGAGTTAGTAGCTTAAGTGAGAACAGACATGTAATAGTCAATTCACAAGTATGATTATCCAGCGTTTACACTCATTTAGGTAGCAGTAACTATGGGCGGAGTCACACAGTGGCATGTAGCTGTTTACAAATGTCACATGGTACGCGAAAAAGATTAAGATATAACGAAAATAAATCACAGAGGAAGAAGTATTACGAAATCCTCCTACGGTACAAAGAACACGGCCCTATTGTTACATAAGGAGGGTCTCTACTTCATCTTTGCATGAAATAACATAGAGGGAGGCTAGAGAAGCAGAAACATAGGGTTGGGGTGCAGGATGTGAGGAGGGGGGAGGGGAGTTTCATGCATCACACTCCATCTTTAGCTCGTCGTGAATTATATGACTTGGGAGAAAAGGCAAAGGAAGAGGAGAAGAAGGAAGATGGAGGGAAGTGCGGAGGAAGAGAAGAAATAGGAAGATAAAAAAAATTAAGGTGGACAAGGTGCAGGAGAAGAAAGTGCAGAGGGAATGTGCTGAGAAAAAAAAATGAGGAATGAGAAAGAAAAGAAAAACAGAGAGAAAAGAAGATGAAAAAGAGAAGGAAGCTACAGGAGGAGGAGGAGGGAGATGACGGGGAAAAGAGGAGGAGGAAGAGGACGAGAGAGAGAAGAAAGATGCAGCAAACCAAAAAGAGAAGAAGATTATGTCGCTAAACTTGCACCCAAATTCCTTGAAACGTCTTTAGTTACAAAATTAAATTACAAAATACACCGAAAGCCAATCAAATCACAGGCCGGGACACTACCTCTGCACCACACCGAGTTAGTACCTGTTCATAATGTTGGCCGTAATCTGAGTGGCACAGCAGGCCTCGTAGCACCCCTTCATTGGCTATTTATTTTTGCTAGTACACCTAACCTACTCTTATGTGTTATTTTTATCACATTAATATCGGCATGGTTTCCCTCAGCAACATTCAGTCGAAAACTGACTTGTAATATCAGAATAAATAGCTCACGAAGTGCTCCGAAATCTCCAAGGCTATTCAAAATACGATCCTGAGATTGAACTGTTCACAGGTAATCGCCATAAACTTAGTGTTGCATACAGCTTCATTACAATGAGAGAGAGAGAGAGAGAGAGAGAGAGAGAGAGAGAGAGAGAGACGCATGAGGGAAAGGAAGACGAGGATATGTATTGTCAATGAATGAACATACTGTATTTAGCTGGCATTAGAATTCAAACAGCTATTCAGGGTATTCTTAAACATTAGCACTGATTCACCGTTTACCACACAGCAAGGCAGTTTATTCCCCATGATTTAATACTCTACTGAAGACGATATATTTGGTATCATGTGACTGGAAATGCTTGTCAACACTTATAACCGTTACCTCCATTATTATTTTATGTATTTTGTGAATGCCATTTTACTATGTTCTTTTAAAATTTTACCTAATAGAAATATATCCCTTTGTAGTCTACGTTGACCTGGGAAAGAGGGGACTGAAGAAGGTGAGGGAGAAGGAGCTGAGAAGAGAAAGCAAGACTGAGTTTGACCTGTATACGCCTTAATCCAAGCGAACTTCAGGCGTCCACTTGTTATATGGTTACCACCCAACGCAGTAACATTTTTCAGGGACTGCAAGACACAGTTTGGCTTGTAACTTAGCTTACAGTCACCTGAAAACAGCGTGTACCACAAAATAAGGGGAAGAAAATATACCACCCCATAATATCGAGAAATATTAGAGGAATATATCTGAGATGCAACACATTTTTCAAGATATCATATAATAGGGAGAGAAAATGGGGTCGAAACTGGAGTAAGAATCAATATATGTGATTTCAAATTTACAAAACATGACAAATTTCTGGCACAAGAGTAAGGGTGCCATATTTTTGAAAAGCGTGGAGAACTTAATTTTTGAGAACTAGTGGAGCATATTATGGGATGAGCATACACAACATAGCTAAAGAAAAAATTTATTCGACAAAATTTATCCATTCTTTCTTTTAATGCATAAGGATTTCATGACGAGAGGAGAAAATTGAAATAATTATTGATCAGATTTAAACAACACAGCTACAGAGATAGAAAGGTACCGGTACCTAAATACAAAGAATAATATCAAACAGAGGATACAGAGGCTTACATGGATACAAATAAAGGAGTAAACAGAGATGCATACAGAGATGTAATATGGATAGCTAAAAGAAAATAATGAGATCAAAGGGAAAGACAGAGAGAAGTAGATGCATGAAAGAGAGAGAGAGAGAGAGAGAGAGAGAGAGAGAGAGGAGGGGGGAAGCTCAATAAAATAATTCAGATTGCCATAAAATTTTCACGCTCAGCTTCTCGTCAAGGGACCATATCGAGGCCACCATGTCCTTTTATTCTATACCATATCCCGGATTTCATCTCTCTCTCTCTCTCTCTCTCTCTCTCTCTCTCTCTTGCTTACCGCTACCTCTGTCCTGGCTTTCTCCTGTCATGTTATACGTTCTTACGACCACTCCTTAAATAACTGTGTCCGTGTTCTCTCGTCGTTCTCTTTTTCTAGTTCTTGTTGCTGTTGTTCACTTTCTAAATAGTGCATCAGTAGACCCCTTCAGTCTGATGACGTCCTTTTAGATCCTTCACTCCGATTACTTTATTCGTTTCATAATAGCTGCCGGCAGACGATTTGTTTAGTACAGAGGGAGAATCAGGCTGTGAAAAGATCAGTGGACTGTTCACACCCGCGTCACTATATACTGGCTTTCTAGATTAAAAATAAAAATAAAAAAAAATAGAAAGGAAAAGCAGGAAAGCCCCACGAATAAAACAAAAATTAGATCCTCAGGCTATTCAGACAAATATAATCTTGCTGCTACAGGACAGTTTAAGAGAGACTTCATTACTGTTTCATTACTAGACGGCTTTGCTAAGTTTAAGGAAAATCGGGAAATAGCATGAATAAAGGTCATAAGAAGCAAGAACGAAGCTATAATAATGTTTCTTAAGTTATATATATTTTTACCTGCGCTCGAGAAGCCAGAGCTTTGTGTGTGTGTGTGTGTGTGTGTGTGTGTGTGTGTGTGTGTGTGTGTGTGTGTGTGTGTCAAAGGTCACAGTAAGAGGAAAACATAAAAGTTCAAGGTCAATGGGCAAAGTCAACTCAGTTTTGATCTGTTTCGACCCAAAGTTAGTAGAAGGGTTTAAAGTTAGGCGAGGATGACGTAAGTCGATTTGTAAGTAGCCTAATCTATCGAAGGTCAAGATCATAGGACAGAGTAAAATTTCTGGCCCTTAGATCAGTTGAGAGGCGCGATGTTGCACTAAACCCTTCTTGTTTCAGTTATTTTCATGCATCTCTTGTTCACTTTAAGCATTGTTTTTCTCTTCTTATTTTTTCGTTTATTTTCTTCCTGTTTTACGTCCTTTCTTAATCACTTATATTGGTTTGTAACTTCTTAATACTTTCAAGCTCTTACGGCTCGCTCTCAGCTACATAAAATCGTCTTGCGGGAGCTGGAACAGATTACTGAACTGTTTCCAACTATAAAAGAGTTTTTGGTGACATTATTAACATTCAGGTTTTTATGGCACACTTGGCTAAATAAAATCTCCTGACTTTAGTTGAAATACAGTACCGAAAATTTCCCTGCAGTGAGAGACTAACATATTTTGCTTAACTGAAGTCCCTGAAATTCTTGCTAAAATGAAAAGAGTCGTCTGAAAATAGCTAGACTAAAGTAAATGTGGTTGTCAGAGGAAATTAGTTCATTTAACCTGAAGGAAAAAATTACACTACTGCCTTGTACACACACACACACACACACACACACACACACACACACACACACACACACACACACACACACGGTGCACCACAAATGACCGCAAATTCGTTTCGCAGACGAACTCACGAGATGCCGCCTGGAGTTGCAAGGAGGGTAGGGAGGGGGTTGGAGGTAAGGAGGGAGGGGGGGGTTAACTGCTGTGCTCTGGCGGAACACCCACAGCATCAAGAGCACAGCATCATTAACACCACCATCTGCTGACTATGTGTGGTTCATTGTGTTCTGACGCATAACCCCCTCATTTGCTGCAATTTTCAAAGCCTGAGATAAACTTTGCGTTTAGTTTTAGTATTTCCTTGCTTTTCCAGGTCATTCTTTTCGCTTTAATGGAAAAAAAAAATCCAGACTTAATTACATGTTTTGCTAGGGAGACACGAGAACTTACGATAACTTGCTGTATTGCAGGACCAGACTTTCGTATTTTGCTAAAGTTATGAACAAGCGTTTCCTTTTATTTAAGGGGGAACTCCAAATTTCTGCAAGGATAACAAAGTAAGCAACACTTTCAGCATACATTAACAAGTACAGTCTTTCATATCATTGCAGTATTCGTCTACAGTAACGGCGTATCAGAACTACTCAGAATTCACCAAATGAATTCTACATTTCGCCACAGAAAAAGTGAAACAAAGTTACTCAGTTCAGTCCAAACAGAATCCATCTGTCTGTCTATCTATCTATCTACATACTGACAGACGCATTAAGCCTGTAGTAATCGCAAACTATATATTATCTAGTTTAGTTTTATTTTTTGTATGTGCCAGCTGTATGCACTACTATGTAGGTCATAAATTACACAGCTGGACAAACAGTCATTGAATTATACGGTATACAAGCGTAGCAGTAATAAGCATATCGTATATATCTGACTTATATTTCTATGTTACACTCTCCATCCATCCATCCATCCATCATCCAATCCTACATTGCCCCATGAGGAGCGTAGGAGCCCGGGGCTAGGCAGTTGGTCCCGGCAATTAAGATGAGAGTGACCAGCCTCACTAGTCCCCGAGTGGCATTACATGAGGAATCAACCCCAACCTCCCCTTGGATATAAACCTTCATCGGCTCAATCCGATTGGAGCGCAATAATTACCCACTAAACCACCAGGCGCCAGTTACACTCTCACCAAAGAAATTATCTGCTGCTTTAATAAATGCACGTGGCATTAATGACTTGCATGGAAAACATTTCATCAGTTTTACTTAACTTTTGATGTAGAGTACCTATTTAATCTTTCCTACCTACTCATCTATCTACCTGTCTACCGTTTTACCTCTATATCTACTATTATTTTACCTTCCTACTCCCTCCATTACCTCGACGCACTTACCTATTTAGGCCACCTATCTTTCTGCTTATCTTCCTACTTGTCTACCCACTTGCATGCCAACTTATCCATCTTCTTCCCTCCTTTCACTCTTTTATCTTTTATCCTTTACTTCTTTACGAATAAACTTTACTTCCCTTCAGTCACGAGGACCGACTAATACAACAAGCGCCTACACCAAAAACACACGATTACAGACAAATAAACGCCAGAAGAAAGACACAGGTAAACAAAACACAACAAAACAATACATTCGGGAGCGCTTCCTTCCCTCCTTCCCCTTCTCTTCCTCCTTCTCTCGTCCCTTCCTTTACCCTCACTTGCTCCCTCCATTACTCTCCCTTCCGCCTCACCTCCCTTACTCTTTCATTCTCTCTTGCCTCATCTTCCACCCTCCACCTCTCTAATACCCTCTCATCTCCTATCTACCCCTCCTCCTCTCTCCCCCTTCCCTATATTCACTCCCTTGTTTCCTTCTCTTGTGTTCCGCCCTCTCATCCATCCTCCTTTCCTCCCTCTTGCACCATCCTCCTCTTCCCCTCTTTTTACTCAGTCCTCCCCCTCTTTCCTCATCTCGCCCCCTTTCAGTTCCCCTTCTCTCACCCCTTTTACTACCCCCCCCCACTCTTATCCCCTCCTCCTCTCCTTTATTTTCTTCTCTCTTCTTGCCCTATCCTCGTCCTCTCCCTCTCTTTCGCATCCTCTTACCTCTCTTCACTTTTGTTCCCTTCATCTCCTCCTCTCCAACCCTTTGCCTCCTCCCCACTTCTAATTCTATCCACATCCTCTTTTCGTCTCTGTCTGCCTCCGTCTGTCTGTTTATGTCTGTCTCCGTCAGTCTCTCTCTCTCTCTCTCTCTCTCTCCTCCATATAGCCCCTCTTCCCTTCCCTCCACCTCATCTCTTCCCTCCTCCCCTTCATCTCTCCACGGTTCACAAAAGAGGCCGGGAGTAGATTGGAGTGGATTAGGGAGCTTTCACTCGATATCCGGATCCGGGTTAGCCATCACGGGGAGTTGATCACGGCGAGGTGGAAGCGTATGGGTGGGAGAGGGTCACTTCCCCAAAATGCATACTCAGGGTTAAGCGGATTTCTCTTTGTAGTCGGGATCATGAGAGCCATTTTAGGTAGCTGGTGACAGTGTGGTAAATTATTATTGTTTGTTGGGAGCTTATGGGTAGGGGAGGGTCATTTCTCCTTTAAAAATACTATATCATGACTGCTGTTATCGAATGAGGAAGGAAGTGAAGGAAGTGAACTTTTAGGAGCAATCATTTATAATCATCCTGCAGTCATCATTAGCATCGTCATCAGCACCATCCTCAATATCATCTTAATCGTCATCTCCTCTGATCCTCATCATCATCATAATCAAGTCTCTTTATCCTACTATATGAGTGGAATTGTCAGGAGAGAGAGAGAGAGAGAGAGAGAGAGAGAGAGAGAGAGAATATGCCCATAAAATGCAAAGTTTTACCTAAAATATTCATTCACTGACACAGTCACACCTAAAACTTCCATCATCAAATTTCCTATATTTCAAAGACTGGGCAAAACACAAAGGAAAAAGAAAGGGGAAATATAATAGGAAAAACTGTTATCAATCAAGCCACAATACATTCAAGCATCAAAATTTCTCGACTCCTTTCTTATATAAAACATACAGTTGATATAGCCCTTTTTTTTTTCTTTTTACGTCGCACCGGATTTATGGTAGTAATGCGTGTGTTCCTCTTCTTGATGGAAAATTACGCTACATACTAAGACACATCGGCTAAGTTTTGAAGAGAAGGCAAGTAAATGTTTAACTGCCGAATGAAAAGTATCAGCTGTCTGTAGAGAGAAGCTGAATAATGGAAAAAAATAACAGCGATAAACCAGCAGTAGATGAGGCATGTGCTAACCGTACCCTGCTCAGTATTGGCCAATTGTGCAGACAACATAATGAAACCATATCCAAAGAATCATTTTAACACACTCACGGCCTGAACGATTCTATCATTCTATTCCAGCTAATGCCAGACGATTTTATTGAGCTAACACTGGGCAAAAGAAGTCTGAACAAAAATTAATACCGTCACCATCAACTCACACAATCAGGACAACTCTAGTGTACATTATATTTTATTTGACGATTTTATTTAATGATGAGTGAATCGACGAACCCCCTGAATTACCACTACAACATCAGAGCAATTTCACCTAACTGGAGAAAAATTGGATGACCGCAGTAAAAGGATTTGCCAAGTCAAAGAATTACTCTTCATGTGCCAGGCGCCAAATCCTGCAATTCACCCAGGGTGGCCGTGAAAAGGAGAGATTTTGCGAAAAGAAGAGGCATTGCGGAAGGAAATTATTTTACCCAAGCGAAAGACGCTGGGGAAAGATACTGCGGAAAGGAAAAATAATGCAGAAAGGACATCTACTGGTGAAAAGATATACAGAAGGGAAAGATAACCTATTGCTGCAAGTCTGTCTATCTATCTCTATCTGTCTATCTGCCTGCCTATATGTCTATCTATCTATCTATTATCTATCTATCCAGACACCTAAATCCCGGTGAGCGTTCCTGAAAACAAAGTGCCTTCATGCCACCCTGTACTTTGACGTCTGTCTGCCCTCCCTCCAACCCCATGTACGGCAATTTAATCCCTTTAGTCAGAGGAGGTCTTTCTTTTTATGCCATTCCTGATGATTTTCTCAAGCTTAGTGTAGATATTTCAATGCTCCGTTCATTAATTTCTTAAGCTAAAGAAAATCGTCTGGTAGAGGTAAAGGCAAACTACAAGACGTGGTCGTATTAAGAAGGTTCAATACCGAGTGTATATTTTACACTTTTGTCCACAATATTCACCCCTTCAAAATACAGTAATGATGTATTTATATTTCATTCCTGCTACATTCAGATTTCCATAATAAAGGCGTGTTTTCTAATTTATTCCTGCTACATTTAGATTTTCAGTCAGCTAAGAACACCCCAGCTGTGAGGAAATTAATGCAGATTATATGAAGAAAACTCTAATATGAAAAATCTCTTCTAAGCTTAATAAAATCGTCTGAAGATTGCAAAAAAATAATAAAAAGCGTCTTCGAAGTGAAAGGGTTAGAGGGAATCATTAATCAATCATTATAATATTCCCTATAAGTCCGATGTCGTATTTGTCATTTTGTTCTTGCTACCATCAGACTATTTTATTCAGTTTATGTGAGACTTTTCAAACTGTAGAGGTTAAATACATCCTTAAATAATTCCTTCACTACTAGACATCCCTCTTAAGTTGAACAAAGTCGTGGGAAAACAGCAAGAACAAAAAAAATTACGAGATCAGAGTACGGGGTTAACGCCATCGCTGCTACCTGTGCCACAAAAGATAACTGTCATAGCCACCTTGTCTTCTTTGTATTGCGATTGGGCATTAGACAGTCCTACCTCAATGGACTTGACAATTGTGCTGCAGCCAACACTGTTCCTCCTACGGCACACACAGATGGAAAATTGTGCCTCCTGAGACATTATCCTCCTCTGAATTGTGCCCCAGGATAGATCTTGAAGCTGTTGTCATATAAGGGTCTCCCCACCGTATGTGAATGTTGGAAACTGGATTACAGTAGTGATGTTGATGATGATGGTTGTGATGATGACGGTAATTAAGCACAGTCTTGCTCCATTTCGCCTCAGTCAGTCCCAGGAGAGAGGGAGGGAGCTCTAAAACTGTCCTTACACTGATCTTTGCGGTTTGGAGACAGACGATGAAATTATACTGTCTGAGACGAGCGATGGCCAGCCCACTCCTCACTCTCCCCCTGCATCCCTCCGACCCCTACCCATCCTCCCCACCCATTCTCCCATCGGCATCCCCACCCCACCTCCACCCATCCACCCCACACCTCACATCCCCACATCCTACCCCCGACCTCTCCCCCTCACCCTCCCACTCCTCCTCCCCTTCCCTGTTTCATTGCCCCATCCCCCTCCATCACCAGCACAAGCTACCATAAAGAGAGAGAGAGAGAGAGAGAGAAAGGGTGTTCAGTGCAATAACCCGGGATGGAAGTCGGTACCAGGTAGACAAAAGCTATCCTATGATGGTTATAATCGTCAATTGGTAGCAAGAATAAATATTAAAAGACGTCACCTTACTGATGGCGTTATATGATATGAAAAATTGGTCCAGGACAAGAGAAAAATTACAAACTTAAAACAACAGTAGGGAGGAGATAGAGGGATGAGTGACAGGGAGAAAAGGCAAAAAGAAAACGAAAGGAAGACCGAACGACAGACAGAATGAATAAATGAATGAATAAAATAGAGAGAAAACGAGGAAAGGAAGTAAGGAAGTGAGGAAACAAAACAAAAATTCCAAGAATAGGAAAATGACGGGAAGAGAAAGTAGGAGGGAGAAGAGAAGAGCAGCAGCCATCTATAACCCACTATGACACACACAAGTAACCATTTCCTGGACACCTGCCCTCATAGCCACACCTCCCGTACTTAGTGGAGGTGGGCGGGTGTGAAAAAGGGGAGGGGGAAAGTTGTAGGAAGAGGGGGAAAGTACTAGGGAGGGAAGGGAAAGCAGAAGAGAAAGGGGCAAAGTAGTATTGGGAGGGGGAAGTACTAGGGGAGGTAAGAAGTAGTAGAGAAGAAGAAGTTGTAGGAGGAGAGGGAAAGTAGGAGGGGGAGAGGGACTGAAGGGAAGGGAGAAGTGGAAGGATGAGTAAGGTGTATGTGAATTAGGGTGTGACATGTGTAACTTTAGGTGAAATAAATAGCGGTAAGAGAAGGTGGTATGGTGATGGTGACATGCATGGTGGTGTTAGGTGTGGTAGTGATTATGATAACGACCAAAGGTCCAAACGTGAGTTAAGTTCTTCTAAGGATAAAACACGGAGACAGGTATGGTCGTGACAAACGTGATGATGACAGGTGTGGCGTTGGGGACATGTGGTGATAGAGGTGTGGTGGTGTGACTTATGGTGGCGACCAGGGTGGGTAGGGTTGACAGGTGCAGTTGTGGCAGGTGTGAGGGTGACATGTGGTGCTGACAAATGTGGTGGTGACAGATGTGGTGATAAAAAGTATGGGTGGTGACAGGTGTGAGAAATATAACATTTGCTGGTGGTGGTGAGTGTGATGAAGGCCCTAGCGTGGAATGCAGTGGTTTAAGAACAAGACACGATGGCTGAAAGTGGTGATATTGTGTTCGTGATGGTGAGCGTGATGAGGACTTAGCGTGAGTTGCGATGGTGTTAGGACAAGACACGCTGACTGAACGTGATTGTGACATAGGTACATGGTGGTGAGAGTGATGAGACCCTAGCGTGAGATGCGGTGGTGTAAGGACAAGATGCGGTTACTGATGGTGGTGGTGGTGGTGGTGGTGGAATGGTGGAGGGATGCGGCAGGTAATGTATGGGTGAAGTGTGAGAAAGATGTGGGGATTACAGGGAAGAGATGAGGGATTGCGGGTTAGGAAGGGAGGGATTTATAGGGGAAGGAGATGAAGAAAGATGACAGAGGGAAGCGAGGATCTGTAGGCTCTGGGAAGAATGATTGAGAAACATGTAGTATTTATGTGCTGGTTGAGGAGGATAGAGAATTCTTTGGGTAGGAGAAGAGGAATTATAGAGAAAAAGGGATACTAGAATGATAGGAAGGATAAGGGACTGCAGACTTTATAGGAAGCGGATAAATGGATAATTGAGATGAAGTTTTAGGGTGATAATTAGTGGGTAGTATGTACCGTATTATAAGGAAGTGCAGAGGAAAGATGGACGATTGAATGGGAGGGGTGTGAGGGACCTGTCAACTACACTGAGGAAGACTAATTTCGGTGTCCTTCGGAGGGTCAGACGTGCGAGGGAGAAGTGTGCAATGAATGTTGAAGGAGATGCAGGATGAAGGGCGGTAAGGAACTCTTAGTCATTGGAAGGACAGGAGTAAGTGAATAATCTAGAAGACAGAGGAAGACATGAGAAAGGGGATAACCAAGAAAACAGAGGAAGACAAGAGTAAGAAGATAATCAAGAAAATAGAGGAAAGGTGTATGTACAGTGGTGTGAAGACGCAGGAAAGTTACAAGGGAGAAAATGGTGGTATGACAAAGGATGGAGATGTAGAATGACAGAGTGAATGGGGAGAAAGGAACTGCAGATGAGGAAAAGGATAACGTGAGAAATTTAAGAAAAGGTGTAAGAAGATTGAGCGTAAAGTGACAGACTATATAGAGGCAAGGTAGTTGGAGGCTGAATGAGTATAAAAAATAAGGGTTAGAATTTTCAAACATTTTTAAGGTCAGTTCCTTCGTAACTTAAGATTTGCTCTTCCAGGATAAATCTTGAGACGTGGGAAAGTCTGCACTCTTTTATCCTTGTCATTCCTGCCAATACAATATATACATAAACCCTTGATAACTTCCCTCTCTAATTCAAGATTTATATTTGCTGGAGGAAAAACAGATATGAGAAGAACTTACACTCTTCATTCCCTGTCTTTACTGCGAAAATAAATCACAGTTTCCATAGGGATGTGATTTGTTCCTGAATCTGGCCTCTTGGGAATAAAAGGAGGTGGTAGAGAGGTGAGATACTGAGGTTACGGGACGCTTCCACATCGTTAATCTTTGTAAAACACGTCACTCTGAAAACTTATTGTTAATTTTCTTTATATTACCTGATCATTTTATTCAGCTTAGTTACGACTCTGGTAGCGGATTCTGAAAGGTGTCTGGGTTACGAGAAAATCTGCGAGAACTTTTGCGATGTGCGTGCGAGGTTTTGATAAGTGGTATTCTGGAGAGTGTTGTACGACAATCTTAAGACCAACACTAGGTTGCGCCAGCGCAAGTGTTGGCCAATCAAGGAGCGAAAGGTTTCTCTATTTAAACCTGAGTAACCAATCACAGTACACCAGAGTATGACGTCATAGTGGTAGCAGACGATGTTTCCATACCGCCAGTCATAATATCCACGACGGTATAGCAGTGGAGGACCACCAAAATATTATGTATAGAAGGACGGTGAACTTCTCAGAGGAAGAAATAAGTGCGCTGATTCATAATTTTTTCGACATTGTGTCATGTAGGCTATCACCATATTTTTAAATGAGTTTCTTCTTTACACTGGCTTGTTTAATCGAATTTTTGTGAACATTGTATCATTAGGCTGTAATTTGTTTGCAGTAAAGGCTATATAGGCCGACAATGCTAGTTTTACCATTTATTTCGAAGTAGTACTTGCTCCGATATAGTATCCAGGCATCGTCTGCGACGGTCCACTGCCACTTGTACTTATTATTTTTTGAAAAATCGCAACAGTTGTATGCACTTAAGGATTAATTGATGCATGATTTAATTCTGAGGATTTGGGGGATGTTTGAGCTACAACATTTGTAAAAATAGGAGAGTTATAAGCCTTACTATGTACTTAGGGCTGCCCCTCACATGGCGCAACTCTAAGAGGAGAATTGACACCACCGCATAGGGTTTGCGCTCGTTTTCTAAGGCTCCAGAATATGCACTTAAGTGAAAAGTTGCTCTTACACCCAAAGATGGTGGATTTGCGAGGATTTTTGAGCTTTCAGAATCCGCCCCCTGATCTGGTAGGGTTAAATAGAGCCTTCACTTACCCATGTACAAGTAGGTGATCTTTCCTGGGTTGAAAATGATAGTCTGGTACTGGACTGGTTAAGAGAGAGAGACAGAGAGAGAGAGACATGCGAAACTTATACTGACAACACCAGTACAAAAAATAAATAAACAAAATGAATAAATAAATAAAATAGATAAATACGTAAATATAACAAACGCAATACACAGATCCATGCGGTAGAAGAGGTGCGCGTACACGCTTGCACACAAACAGTCATGCACAAGAGCTCTCAGACACACACACACACACACACACACACACACACACGACACTCACAAGTAGCAAAAAGCATATCATGCACCAAACCAATCACTTGCACACACGCTAGATCAACACAATGGGCATGATGGAACACAAGGAAACATGAAAAACACTGATATTTGATTGCCTGTGTCGGGTTATCAACACTCAAGCAAAACCCTGCTTTAACATGTCCACCCACCTTATTGCTGGAACACGCAAACAGAAACATTCATACATACATAAACAAACATACATACATCCTCCTCCCCCTTCTCTTCCTCCTCGTCATCATCATCACAATCACCATCATCATCATCATCGCTGTTTTCTGCATCGTTGTTCCTAGCACATACGAAACAAAGTGAGGACACTCAAAAGCATTTACTACCACAACCTTGAAAACATCCATACAGAAAGTGGCGACATCTAAGTTTAACCATAATCGTTAGCAAACACACACACACACACACACACACACACACACACACACACACACACACACACACACACACACACACACACACACACACACACACACACACACACACACAATGCACGATATTCAGGCTAAGGCACAATCGCAAGAGAGAAAAAACACGACATCGAGACAACAGCACAGCCACAAGCACAAAAGGCACCTCTAAGACTGATCACAGTCACTGGCATGCAAATGAACGCCCCTTACCCCTTCATAACCAGAGGCGTTTACCAGGGTCAATAGAACAGGCCGGCGGTTCCAAGAATATAGTACAATAGGCATGGTCGTTCTACTGTAGTAGTTATAGTAGTTGCAACCCCAGGCTCATCTGCACGTAAACCCAGTGACCTGCAGGCCCTAAGTTACCCCTCCCTTTGCAGTCCACCATCCTACTTTCAGGGGACATGGAGGGGATTGAGGGACTTTTGTATTACCAGGCAGATTCACCGTATAGTCATATCGGCGCCACCAACTGAAGGCATCCCTCTCCAACACCATGGCATACTAAAAGGATTAAATAAGATTTTCTGTAACCACTCCACTACCACATGTCTGTACGGTTCTAGATTAAAGTATCAAAGACGTCATTGAAGTGAAGGACGGACTGAGCTTTATTCACGATTAATCTAAGCCAACAAAATATAACCTTATCTAACTTACTCTGATCTATACTAAATTAAACTGACCAACCTTAATTAGACCTTACCTAACCCAACTTCACTTGATCTAACCTAATTTATCCTAACCTAACCTAATCTAACCTCACCTACGCTTACATGATCTAACCCAACCCACCTCAGCTTTCTTCCAAATTTGTGTATAATATTCTCCCATCTATGCAAGTCACGACACACTGTGAACAGAATAATCAGAAATTCTCCAATCACCCCTTCAGAGGGACGACTTTTTGTGTACTTCCAGCTAACCCCAAATTATTATTATTATTATTATTATTAACACAAGTTTGGGGAGATCTCTCGTAATTAAGGACATAAAGGTATCTATGTTAAAAAAAAAAAAAAAAAAAGGATAAGAATAGTCGTAGGTGAAGTTCCACTCACTCAAAACAAGCATGCGACTCACATATACCATAATAGTTTTGCTGGTGCTGGTGAGACACGCCTTCACGTGGTGGCACCGATATGACCCTGTGGCTTCGCCGCCTGGTTTATACAAACGTATCTCAAATCCTATCCAATCCCCAGAAAGGAGGATGGTGGGCTGTGTGACAGGGGTAATTTCAGCCTACAGTCCACTGAGCTCAAATTTCAGATGCATCTGGGGCTACTACTACTGCTACTACTACTACTACTACTACTACTACTACTACTACTACTACTACTACTACCTGTCTATCTATCTATCTATCTATCTATCTATCTACCTATCTACTTATCTATCTTCCTATCTACCTATGTCTGTCTGTATGTATGTGTGTATGTCTTCCCGGCCTTTTCTACCATCCGAAGCACGATACCCAGGGATAGGCTACTGAATTCAGATACCTAGAGCAAGGGAGACCAGTCGCATCCCTGAGTAGTGTTAGGTGAACAGTAAAATCAATCCTCGAATGTAAACTTTCATATATGCCGTAACCAACTACACCTCCATGCAGCCATATACTCAGGCACACATTTATTAGAACACAAGTAAGCAAACACGGGTGAGCAACTGCAAGCAGCCAGTCATGAGCACGAGCATTCAGTCAAAAGTACGTGCATTCACAATAACAAGCACGTGCATTCACAGTGACAAGTACGTGCCTTCACACTCAAAAGCGTGTTCATTGTCACAGGCATGTGCAAATTCATAAGCATGTGCAGTCAGAATTGGAAGTATACCCATTCACAGTTAAAAAGCTCGTGCACTATCATTAGCACGTACATTTACGGTCATAAGCAAGTCACAAGCTCATGCATTTCCATGCACTTAAAGAAAAGCTCGTGCACTTGCAGTCACACGCACATGCATTATCTCAAGCACGCACATTAAACTGTCACGCGTAATGCTTTCACAATCAAGCACATGTACTCTCACAAACATGTTCATATGAGTTACAAAGAAACATTTACAGTCACATAAAGTACAAACACAGACACGTGCATTCTCAAACGCTTGCACCGTATTCCTGCCAAACACGTGCAATGACAAACACGTACATTTAGTCAGGCGCGTGCATTCTCAAGTAAAAAAAAAAAATGAATGCTGTGGCTCCGTGAACGTGAGAGGGAAGGTAGTCGACAGGGACTGGTAGGAATGCACAGTTATATATGCATACAAGCACGGATCAGGACTCCAGTTAGTAAGAAAACCACAACCACAAGAACACAGTCACGAGATCATGAACCCTGAACGAGTGCAGGCAGACGGCAGGCACGCAGGCAGGCAGAAAGACTGGTAGGTTGGTAGGAAGGTAGCCATGTACCTCAGAAGGAAGACAGGTAGGTAGGAAGGTAGACAGGTACAGTAGGGTGAAGGGAAGGCAGATAGGAGACAGGTAGGTAGGTGGCCATTTAGACAGAAAGGCGTGTAGGTCAGCAGGTTCTGATAGGCAGCAGAACAAGCAGGAAGGTAGGCTTTGGTTGGCAATCTGTTAGGTAGGTCATGAAAAAGTAGGCAGGCGGGGATGAAGGAAAGTAAATAGGTAGGTTGGTAGGTCGGTAGGTAATCATGCACACAGAAAGATAGGTAGTTAGTTAGTTAGACAGGCAGGGAGGAAGGAAGGTAGACGGATGTGCAAGAAGGGAGCCTGACAGAGAAACGGGAAGATTGGAAAGCAGACAGGTCAGCAGGCAGGCAGGCAGGAACAGAGTTAAGGAAGAAGGAAGGGTTTCAGGCACAATAAAAAAAAAAAAAGGGCAGACATTCAGGAAGGAAGAAGTGCCAGCAGAAAAGCACGTACGCATACAAACTCACTCTCTGAAGTACAATGAGGTTCTTTGAAATGACTGATAGATGACAGTCCGTAAATAGCGCTCCACTGGAAACTCTCCTGTTAGAATTTTTTTGTGTTGCGGGGACAGCTCATTCTGCTGATGTGGGCGCGGGTGTCACAGGGGGAGTAGGGAATGAATAAATGAAGCAGGTTAGACACTGAAAACGCTGATTGACTCGTCCTCGCAATACAAGAGAAATCGCGAGGCGGTGTGGAGGGGAAGCGTTAGGTATGGACCGCCTGGTATATGCTTGCTGGTGACAAACGATTTTAAGCAGCTGAAGGGCGAAATCACAGCACTAATGGAGATTTATCTTTACCTCCTTTTAGTATGAAAAGTCTTAAACCGTCTGATACTAGCAAGTAATAAAATGAAAGTCACTGTACAGAAAAGAGGAATGTTTTGACTGCTACGATTTCACCCAGGCGGACAGAAATAGCTGGACTTACGGAGTACAGAAGGACGCGAGTTTGGCAGTGAAGACGACTATAACACTTAACCATTCAGTGTGATGACGTCTTTAGTCTTGCTACCGACAGACTATTGCAATCAGCGAAAGAGAACTTATTCGAACTGTGGGCGTTAGATATAGCCTTCATCAGGCCCTTCACCTCAAAAAGGTTCTTTTAACTAGAGTATAATTATGTGGCATTAGCAAGAAAAAAATAAAAGGGCTACTGGACAGGAGAAATTAATCTGTGTATTATGTTAGTGTTTAAGCCAATGGCAGTTACAATTCTTCCCAGCTTCACGAAATCATTTGCAGTCATCAGGAATAAAATAGCTTACGTACGTCAGTTTTATATACTGTAGAGTTATCAAAAGGAGCGGCTAGACCTGACTCTCTCTCTCTCTCTCTCTCTCTCTCTCTCTCTCTCTTATCATATATATATATATATACATATATATATATATATATATATATATATATATATATATATATATATATATATATATATATATATATATATATATATATTGAATATACGTCTCTGGTTTTATGGCAGGCTGAATCGCAAGTAAATACATAGAAAATAACGCACAAGCAAACCAAGAAAAAGCACGGAATAGACATGAAGCACTCTTAATTATCGTATTCATGCAACACTCAAATACTTTGTCATCACCAATATTTTTATGACCAGGATCATTATCACACATTAATAATAATAAAATAATAATAATAATAATGATAATAATAATAATAATAATAATAATAATAATATAGCTAACGGTAATAATAATAAAAATAAATAAATAAATAGTGGTACGGGTAATCATCCTCATCCTCATCACTAAGCAACGGTATGTAGTTTTGGGTGATGATACTAAAAGCAATCATCCAGGCAAACTGAGATGCCTACGGTCGAGTGGCAGGTAGGAAGCAAACCAAATAGCAGTATGGTAACTTGGCGTGAGAGACAAGAATAAAGGACGGGAAGAATATTAATGGGTCTAAAACTAAACAAATAGGATGAACTTTAAGGGTGAGAATATGGGTGGATAAATAGATCATTGATGGGTGACTAACTGAATGAATCAATAAGCATGTGGAAGGAAAGAAAAACTGGAATGAAGGAAATTGAGGAAGACGAACGA
Source organism: Coenobita brevimanus (assembly GCF_032717465.1). Taxonomy (NCBI): domain Eukaryota; kingdom Metazoa; phylum Arthropoda; class Malacostraca; order Decapoda; family Coenobitidae; genus Coenobita; species Coenobita brevimanus. The sequence goes on from NC_137053.1 coordinate 56,514,398, forward strand.
AGGAGAGAACGAGAGAATGAAAGAAAAAAACAGAAGGAAGAGAGTTGGGAACGAAAGAACTAACGAACGAAAGAGGAGGACGAAAAGAAAAGATACGAATGAATGAATGCAAGCTGGTATGAATGCAGGCTGGACACTTCAAAAGTGCATACTTAGGCATGGGAAAAAATTTTATCCTTCATAAAGGTAGCACGGGGATGGTTAGACTTTCAGAGGAAGAGACACAGATGAAAGCAAAGGCAAAGAGGATGAAGCAAAGGTAGAGAGGGAAAGGCAGAGGCAGAAAGGCGGATAAAAAGTACGAGGAGGGGAGGGTAGAGAGAGAGAGGGAGACAAAGACAGGCAAACAAACCGAAGTAAAGACAGGGGGGGAAACCAAAAGTAGGCAACAGAAAGTCAGGAAAACACAAAAGCAGGTCAGCAGAGCACGTCATGCAGTTGGCCAAGTTTGCTCTCAATTATTCTGGCAGGCAAGCAAACAGAAACAAGGAAGGCACGCAGTCGGAGAAGACAAGGCAGGCACTCACACAAGAAGCAGACGTAAGTGACATGCAAAGACACATCGCAGACAAGTAAGAAAATCAGACACAAAACAGATATGCAAAGACAATCCAAACACGTAAAGCAGAGACGAAAACAGATATCTGAGAAACACACAGTCAATATATACAGTATATTCTATATATATATATATATATATATATACATATATATATATATATATATATATATATATATATATATATATATATATATATACATATATATGTGTGTGTGTGTGTGTGTGTGTGTGTGTGTATACAGACAAAGCGATAATTAGGATGGTAAATAGGCAGACAGTTATGCATGTTAATATGTAGGTAACTGGGTAGGTAGGTGGATAACCAGGGAGAAGGACATAACAGAGCACGTGGGCAAGTAAACAAGCAGGCAGTCATGTATGTAGACAAGCAGGTAGGCAGGTAAAGTAGGAAGACAGCATGGCAGACTGGTAGGTAGGCAAGTAAGAGGACCTACCTATCTACCTATATAGGTAGATAAGCAGGTATGTAACAGGAGAGACAAACAAGAGGGAGATTAAGTTGGTAGGCAAGTAAGCAGACAAGCAAGTGAGCAGATACAGGCAAGCAGGCACGCAGGCAGGCACTCAAGCAAGCCACCAGGTCCTCCACCTCCTGCACACCCTAATCTCTCCTGCGGGCAATTATATCCGCTTGGAGGCGTCTCTCCAGATATCATTACCCCCACCCTCGTTATTTCTTATATATGGCTTAACTGCAGAGTGCACCGGGGACTCTGAGTTGCACATTTTGGCAGCGGGATAGACAGGATAGAGTTAGACAGACAGAGATATACAGAAAAACAGACAGGTAGATATACATGATAGAGAAACTCCTACACATATCTTAATTGCAGAGTGCATCTGGGCCTCTGAGGTGCACACTTTGTAAGATACATTGATACGTACATATATACATACATATATACATACATAAAAGATAGATTCATAAACTAATCGAGACTGATAGATGGAAAGCTATAGAAATCTTGTAAGTATATTATTTTCAGAGTTCACCTGGGCCCCTGGGTGATGCACCTTGGGAGATGGCCAAGTAGATAGACTGACAGATAGATGTAGACAGATAGATGGACGGTTAGACAGACTTATTCTACAGCTATGTATAACTTGCAATGTTCTCTGATACGTCTGACTGGCACACTGCAACACACACATACAGACAAACACCCAAACATATAGGAAGACAGGTAGATAATTATATGGTTTGCTGGATGGACGAAAAAGACATTAAAAAATACACTCCATCAAGCTTTCCCTACCTCGAATTTACGTCTAGGTGATCGTTTTAACCCCTCTCAAGCTGATGACTATTCCTTTTTATGTTGTACTTACTAAACAGACGATTTTAATGCATTTTAGTAAAGAAGTCTGGTTATGAGATGGTTAATGCAGGATGTATCAAACCCTTCCCACCGAAACTGTCCCCAAGCTGAGCAAATTCGTCTGGTAGCAACAAATCAACAAATAAAATGGCATCATGGTAGCATAAATAAAATATAAAACACGTCATCGTGTTGAAGGGCTTAAGTTCAGACACTGTCTCTCGTAATGAAGGTCCGTATTGTGAGTATGAATAACACTATGACGTAAGTATCTATCAGACTATACATATGTCTGTCTGTCTAAATCTATCTGTTTGCCTATATCTATCTGAATATCTATCTATCTGTCAACCTGTCCATCTATCCATCTATATCTGTGTCTATCTATCTATCCAATCTTATCTACTGTATGTCTATCTATCTATCTATTTCAATGAGGCTTGTGAATCGCGTGTGATGTGCACTGGTACTGAAATAAAGAATGTAACCTTTTCAAGCCAGTGACATATTATTCGTAAATTCTTCCTACCTTAAAACGATTTTAAACAGCTTTGAAGTGAACCTAGCACTGAAGGGTTAAATGAGATTATATGTAATCTCCCCATTTTGAAGACTGTCTTAAGTGCGATGAAACAGTCTGAAAAAAAAAAAAAAGAGGCATAAATAATTAAAAAGTAGGTCGTCGTAGTGAAAGAGTTAGACAAAAAATACTAATCGTCCGGACAACTAGAGAACTATTTTGACTTTCGTGTGACATCCATTTGACTTTCGATCTTGGCTTTCTAAACAAACCTCTAAATAAAGCTCATGTAGTTTCATTCGCGTGCCTACTTTTGTATTTTTTAGTCATATAACTTTCGGGCAACAGAGAAGCACATAGTGTAGGTGATTTTTTTCTTTTCCTACCGAGCCCAGGCCGAAGCGCTCGAAGATTATTTTTTTCATTTTACCGAGACCGGGCCGAAACTCACTCTTCCCCCCCCCCTCTCTCTCTCTCTCTCTCTCTCTCTCTCTCTCTTATAACGAGACAAGGCCGAAACTCTCAAATCAAAGTCATCATGAATTTGGCCCTTAACCTCTTCACTTCGGTGGCATATTTTGTCTTTCATTCTTACTGTATCCAGACGGTTTCATTTACCTTAAGATACACCTGTCAGACTAATGGAGTTTCATTTACCTGCCCTAATCCCCGTGGCCACAAACTAATCGCCTCCATGTCACCCTGTCCTCGCCATCAAGCTGCCCATATAACCCCCCCCCCTAGTCCTGCACCTCTTCACCCCATAGCTCCATCTCATCTTCGATCTTCCTCTCCTCCTCTCTTCCTCTTGGTAATGATGTGATTAAATTCTCATAAATACATAAGGATGGTATTACTAAGCGTGATTTTCAACCGGATGTCCTGCAGTGTCTCTTTCCCCCCCCCCCCAGACTCACGTATTTTCTGGCGTTTTGATCACTTCTTTCCGCCAAAGATAAGAATTTTTTTGTGGTGATAAGAGGATGACTCATTCCTTCCCTTCCTGCTTTTTGGATGGTTATATCCGGCGTTCAGTTCTCAGAGTTTAACCAGATAAGGATTTATTTTGGTGACAGGGGATGACTCTCTCACTCTGTTTTTTGGACGCTTCTTTCCCCGACTCAGTTCACACATTCCTGAACGAGATCATTTATTGTAAGTCGTGACAGGGGGTGATTCTATCCCTTCCTTCCTGCTTTTTGGACGATTCTTTTTTCCACACAATTCACGCACCCATAAACCAGAGAAAGATTACTTTGGAGCCGTGATAAAGGAAATGACTCTTCGCTTCGCTTCCTCCATTCTAAATGTTTCTTTCCTCTTTTCAGTTCACACACTCCTACACGAGACAATTTCTTCCAAGTGGCGATAAAGGGGTGACTCTTCACTTCCCTTCCTGCATTTTAGACGTTCCTTCCTTTCATTCACTACACACATTCATAAGTTAAGTGGCGATAGGCGGTGATTTTTCCCTTCACTTCCTGCCTTTTTGCACGCTCCTGTCCGTCATTCAGTCCACACATTCTTAAACCAGATATTTTTTTGTTTTTTATTTTGTGTTTTTATTGTGACGGAGGAGGGGTGATTCTTCCCTTCGCTGCCTGCTTTATTGAACGCTGCTTTCCGCTGTTCAATCCACACGCTCTTAAACCAGATAAGGAATTATTTACGTGGTGACGGGGGGCCCATTACATCCGTGAGTTAGTGGCTATTATCTGCCCATTAGACGCGCCGGGCAATGCACTCCGGAGATTCGTGCGAGATGAAAGTGCAGAATAAGATAAATGATAGAGTAGGTTCCGGTAGTTTCCACCCACGTAAATAAGAATATATGCACATCCATTTTTTTTTCCGATATATATACCCGACTTTAGGCATAGATTATACGGTCCAATCTCTGAGCCAACAAGCTTTCCTATACACACAAAATACTGACGCTATTTAAAGTATCAGCCGTATATGTGAGTATCTACACATGCATAGCTTTTTCCATGTATACATCTGGATCCGGCCAGAACCTAAGCAGACACTTCCTTGAGGTCCCGCAATCTTTCCGTTGAGAAAATTAAGGAAAATAGTTTATCAGTTTACTAAAGCATTGGTACAGGAACGCAGTCTCTCTCTCTCTCTCTCTCTCTCTCTCTCTCTCTCTCTCTCTCTCTCTCCTTTTGCTTTGTGGGTCTGTGTAATAAAGCGCTCATCCGCCCGCCCTACGTCAACGCAAGCACTGAATCCGGCCAAAACAAGCAAACAAGCCCAAATTACACGCCTGGCCAAATTAGGTGCACGCCCGAAATTAAAAGAAAAAAAAGTCAGAGCCAACGCCCATTCTCTCTGTCTGTCTGTCTGTCTGTCTCTGTCTCTCTCTCTTTGTCTCTCTCTCTCTCTCTCTCTCTCTCTCCACGCCTACTAATTTTTACCTCATTCTCAATAATCTCCTTTGTATTCTAATTACAACCAAGCGATTTTGTTCAGCGTAAGGAAGGCCTGTCACAACGAAGTGGTCAATAAATTGCTCTATTAACCCTTTCAGCACACGAACATCATATAATCTCTATCCTCCATGGCCTCACCCCTTGAATCCCACGACGTGTTGTTCTTATCCTCAGATGATTTTATTTGGGTTAGGAAAACGCTCAAGGAGTTAAGTGGTTTTAAAAGGTTATATGTGTCCCTTCTTGTTCGAAAGGTCTCTTAGGCTAATATATAACCGTCTGAAGATAGCAAGAATTAGCTGAAGAAATGCGCTGCCCTATTGAAAAGGTTAACTTAGTCTAGCCTCCACATCCCCTTAGCCCTCTATGTAAGCAACCCTTCTTCCACTTATCTGTGCCCCTAACTTCCACCCATTCCACTTTCCTTCCACACGGCGCCAAAACTGTTCTTATCTCTCCCTCATCTGCGTACCTTCCTCCAAATCTTCTCTTCCTTCATCCAGTTCTACCCCTTGCTTTCACCTGATATCGCGTCCTACCTATCTATGCCTCATTTCACCCTGACATCACCTCTAATTCACCACCCTCACGTCCTCATTATCTCATTCTCTCTCTCCACCTCCCTTCCTCCACCACCCAACTCCACCCTGTCTTCCACCTCTTCCACATCCTCTCACCCACTCTATCTACCTATCCCTCGTCCTCCACTGTACCGATCTCTTCCACTTACTCCACTTGCCGCGGCTTTATCCCCATCACTCCTTCATAACCCAATTGGTCTCTGTTTACACCATCCTCCCTTTCCCCCCTCATCCGCATCTGTCTTCCAATCAGTAATGCATCCTAACATCCACCTACATCCTACCACCCGTTATTAAATCCTTCCATCCCTCTATCTCTTTCCACACAATAAATTTTCTTACTTAACCCTACTTCTTTGCACCTGTTTTTCTCTAAATCTACCCGACTTGCTCACCTCTTCCACTATACTCCACCCCTCTCCTCCACCTCCTCCACCTGCCCTTGCAGTACCTCCATCAGCTCCGCCAGACCCAGTAATTGTCGTGACCCACATCACTCCACTCCACCACCCAGGGAGAGTGGAAGGCGGAACATTTTTATCCTTTTCCCTCACGACCGGATTTCAGACTTTTGTTTTTATCTATATTTACACAATTATTATTTGGCATCATCATCATCGTAGTTACCATCATCATCATCATTATCATTATAGTTGCCATCATCATCATCATCATCATCATCGTTGTTTTTGTTGTTCTTGTTGTTGTTATCACGGCATTATCGTCATAATCGCCACCACCACCAAAGACATCATCATCATTCTCTCACATTTGCACCACCATTAACATCATCATCGTTGTCACCATCATCATCATCGTCGCCCTAATCCTATTGTGTTAAATATAATGGGTGGGTAGAGTCTAGAAACAGAAGTAAAAACGCAAGTCACAAAACTATCACAAACATTTTCAGCACGAAGTCTTTTTTGTACCTTTTTTCTTACTGCTCTCAGCCGACGTTATTTGGCTTACGACTAGCCTCTTTTACAGATGGGATTAGAAACGATCTCCATTTACACCGTTAGTATCTCTATTATGGGAAACATATACCACTTTGCAATTTTTTCACTGGATAAACATTTCATACTAAAGTTAATGTAATCCCCATCATGATCTTATCCTATTCATAATATTATGGTATAAACGGGGCACAGAAAGAGAAAGTGAACACCGAAAAAGCAGGATACATAGGGGACATACAAGATATGGGAAAAACACAAACGATGTATTACAAATGGTACATATAGCACACAAACAGCGAAAGGAGAAATACACAAACAGCAAAAGGAGAAATACACAAACGTATAAGGAAAAATACACAAACCTACGAGAACTATCACCAGACTGCCAGGAAAAATGAATCTCATCTACAGTCTCTTTTCATCCAGGCCTTCGAATTTCTACAAGTAATCCGTTTTATTTTATTTTATTTTTTTTATTTATGCCTGCTTCAGCCAGACAATTTCACTAGGAAAAGCCTTTAGCGTTTTTTTTTTCTTCAGTCTATGTCCATAAGTTCAATATCTCTTTCCTGGACTGAATATGGTTGTGTAGAGATAGAAATAATAAACCTAAAATACCTTTTCAAATTAAAAGGTTAATTGAAGGGATAAACCCTTCGGTTCGAGGACGTATTTTAAAGACTTCTTGTTACCACCTGACGATTTTGCTATGCTATGAAATAGACCTCTGGCTGTGAAGGGGATAACTAGGGCTATATTAAACCCTTCCCATTCGAATAACATCCCTTTGGTTGCATAAAGTCGTCTGGGGAGAGGAAAAAAATCTTTGAGCTGAAAAGATTAAACTGAAAAAACAAGGAAATGATAAACGAATCAAAATGAACTCCACCTGCACTCCTATCCTTGTCTTCTACTCATAATCATAGTATTCTCCCTAACAAACACCATCGAATGGGCCACTAGGTCTGCTGCTGTTTGCATTCCTTTGTACTCTTGCATTTTGCACATTTAATTCATTAGTCAGTCCCTTCAATCAGAGGACGTCGTTTTTCTCTTTATTCTTGCTGCTACCACACCTTTTCATTCAGCTTAGGATTTCTAGTAGCGAAAGGGTTAATGAAGGCGATATCAAACCCCTGTAGTTTAAAATGCATCTCCAAAGCTGAGTAAAATTTGTCTGGAGATAGCAAGAAGAATGTGAGAAAGAAGTCATCGCTTGAGTGAGTTAATCCTGTGACAAAATTTTTAGTTTGTTGTTATCTTCAGATGGTTTTATTCAGCTTAGAAAACGTCGATTGGGAGGGATTAGTTTAGTCTTGTAAATTCGTAAATACTATAGACGTTTCTTAAGTTTAATAGAATCTTTCTGACACAACAGGAATAAACTAACGCGCGCGTGCACGCACACACACACACACACACACACACACACACACACACACACACACATTTTCATTTAATTCGTCCATATTTTAATTCAACTTATAAGAGAGCCTTCTTTCTGAAGGGGTTAGGTACAGCCTTCTTTAACGCCTTGAGTACTAGTGATCTCTCCTAAACTGATATGAATCGTCCAGTGGAAACAAGAACATCATCGGCCTCAAGGAGTTAATACAGATCCCTTCCTTCACATCTTTCACTTATTCCCTTGTATACAATGACGACTTAATCTTATTCCTGCTGTCATCTGGCAATATTATTTTACTTTGTGGTAAGTGGGGGCCCTCACCATCCACTCATTCGATGTAGTGCTGCTGTCGGGTGTGTGCCCTTTCCTCTCCATCCTTCATTCCTTCCTTTCTCTTCTGTCTTTCTTTCCTTCATTCTTTCCTTGTCCTTCTGCCTTCGGGTGACTTTACACTCTCTCTTCTGTCTTTCTTTCCTTCATTCTTTCCATTTCCTTCTGCCTGTGGGTGACTCTACACTGAGTGACAAGCCAAATGGTTTCCTGTACACCAGGAAGGCATTTACTACGCTGGGTGGTAACCATATAACCAGATTTTGGCGCCTGGTGGTTTTAGTGGGTAATTATTGCGCTCCAATCGGATTGAGCCGGTGAAGGTTTATATCCAAGGGGTGGTTGGGGTTTTTTGCTCATGTAATACCATTCAGGGATGAGTGAGGCTGGTCACTCTCATCTTAAATGTCGGGACCAACTGCCTATCCCCGGGCTCCTACGCTCCTCATAGGGCAGTGTAGGATTGGATGATGGATGGATGGATGGATGGATGGAATTAATAAAGGCCTTAAACTCACACACTTAAAAAAAAAAAATCCCCTACGCTGAGTAAAATCTTCTGTCCACTTCCTCCCATTACAACACCTTCCCATCCATCACTACCCTTTCCCATCTTCACCTTCAGTCCCTCATCTCTTTAACACGAGGACATCTTTACCACTGTGTTCTAGTTTACATTAAAGTTCTTTACGCAGCTTAAGACTTCCCAAATTCAGAGACTATAATGAATGCTAGATCTAACCTCTCCAATACGAAGTTTCTCCCAAGCTTCTTAATCATCTTGAGACAGCAAGAAAGAATATGAGAAAAATCCCTTATCACTCAGTAGCCACAGCCCCTTCTCACCCCCTTTCCCTCACCTATTATTGTAATCTTATCACCTTAAACTCGCCCAGATTTTAGTCCTTTTGCAGCTTTTTTCACTTAGCTCATTAACAGAAATAGATAATGCTACGGCTCTACTGTACATCCTTTCCATAGCACCTCTCCGTGACTACCATAAATTTGTGACAGCTCAGCATTAAAGGTGAAGCGATGGCAGTTTTAGGCAGAGTTGAGAAAAGATTATAACACAAAACTCTTCCCTCAAATCCATCCCTCGTCCCTCACTACTCACCTCCCCAGTCCCTTACTACCACTTCCCCAATCCCTGACTACCCACCTCCCCACACCCTCACTAGCCCTCCCCTTCTCGCCATTACCAACACAAACTCCTCACTCCTCCATCACTCAGCACTCCACCCTTCCTTAACCCCTTCATTTCGGTGACGCATTTTTAGTTTTAGATATTGTTCAGCTCTGAAAAACACCCCAGTTATGATGGGATTCTAGTTATGATGGGATTTTGAAGGCTATATCGAAGCACTCAAGTTCGAAAAATCTCATGTAAGCTAAACAAACTTGTCCACAGCAAGCAAAAATAAAATACAAAAGTAAATAATCGTACTGAAAGTGTTCATTAGTAAAGCCGTCCATCCTTCTGCAACCCGTCCGTTCTATTACCCACACCCTCTCCCTATTCCCTTCTTACCTCCGATTCAGAAATTTACACCCACCCTCCCTCCCTCACTTCCTCCATTCCTTAGCATCCCCTCACTCTCCATTCTCCAATCTCTCTTTACCCCTCTCCCTCCCGCTACCCACATCCTCCTCCCCCATCAATTTATTCACGCCTCTTCCTCCTTACCTGTGTCAAAGGCGGTGTTCAGGTCACGCCGTCACCTTAATGGCCTTTATCACCACCAGGTAAGAAAGAAGAAGAAGCATTAGAAGGCTGTAAACAAACCATTATCTTTTCTTTCTTCTATTTCTTTGGACTACATTTTTTTTCTGTTGATCTATACAGTATTTATCTAATCACGGTTTCGTTATTTCTCTCTCTCCATATAAACTAATTCCCTTCGTTAGACTACAGTGCCTGACAATAAGAGAGAAAACTGGTATTTAGTTGGCTGTAAACGAAGTAATTTGGGAGGGGGCGTTCTTTGAGATCCCCCTCCCCCCTTTTATTCTGTGCGGTAATTTTCAGGTCACGGTTTCACCTTTCTTTTCTTCCTCTTCATTAACTTTTTTCACTGAGCTACCTGGTGCGAACAAAAAAACGTGAATCAGGTCTAAACACATATTTATTTTTTTAAGGGGTGGGAACTTCATTTTACTTATTATTGTTATTTTGGGGGGATGCAGGACGTTTCAGAATTTCTATTTCGCCTCTTCCCTGTTCATGAAATATAAGTGACTCCTTCATTAGAGCACGATGATGATTTCTATATCTCTTTGTCCCTACTGTCAGATGAGGTGTGAAGAACACGAGGAGTTAGTTGATGTGTGTGTGTGTGTGTGTGTGTGTGTGTGTGTGTGTGTGTGTGTGTGTGTGTGTGTGTGTGTGTGTGTGTGTGTGTGTGTGTGTGTGTGTGTGTGTGTGTGTGTGTGTGTGTGTGTGTGTGTGTGTGTGTGTGTGTGTGTGTGTGTGTGTGTGTGTGTGTGTGTGTGTGTGTGTGTGTGTGTGTGTGTGTGTGTGTGTGTGTGTGAGAGAGAGAGAGAGAGAGAGAGAGAGAGAGAGAATAGAAAGAAAGACGTTGACACGTAAAGATAATGAACCACGAAAAAAAAAATGAGGAGAACGAATAATAACAAAAAATAAATAAATAAAGGAGCATAAATCACCCAAGACAGAGCAAGGCATCGGCGAGCAGGGTGAAATAATGAGAAAATAAAAGGGATAGACACCACAGAAGCTGAATACAATGAATACAAATAAATTCTAGAGGAGGAAGAGAACACAGAGATAAGCGAGCTATTAGAAGGCAAGAACCAGTTGGGTAATATGGTTCTTTCACACAAACCTGACCCAAATTTTCATACTTTTACCGAATATTTCAGGTAGCTGAGTGGAAGAAAAAAGACTGTACTACGGTTCTTCATCCTCTCCATAGCACTTCTTCATGACTAGCTTCATATTCTAGTGTTAATCTTTAGCTGCAGTTCAACAGATAGGTCAGACTATAATAAAGAGTATAGTGAAAGGAGAAACGGAAAGAATGGAGAAAGGAAAGTAGGCGATACAAGCTGAAGACACTCAACCACGAAGAAATGTAAAGAGGAGAGCGACCAGAACTGAAATGATAACAAATAAGGTATAACAAGGCAAGAAGGAGTTACGTCTGTGTGAACGTGTCAACTTTTACATTCATGCTCATAAAACCTGTCCCGTTATGATCTGGAACTAAGTGCACGAGCCGGGAAGAAGGGGAGGGAGAGGGGGGAGAGAGGAGGGAGGATGGGAAGATGGGTTGGAGTGTAGGGAAGAGATGGGGAGGATGGGGAGATGGGTTGAGGAGGAGGGAAGAGATGAGGAGGCTGAGGAAGTGGGGTAAGTATGAGATGGGGGAAAGGTGTGGAGTAGAGAAAGATGAAGGAGATTGGGGGAGAGAGAGAGAGAGAGAGAGAGAGAGAGAGAGAGAGAGGCTGAAGAAGGAGGAAGATTGAGGAGGGGACGGTTTCAGAAGATAAGGGTAAAGTTGAGGACAGGGGAGGATTGGAGAGATGGGGAACGGGGGAAATAATGGAGGACGAGATGGGGCCGAGGTTGGGGAAGGGGCAATGTTGAGGTGGGAGAGAGAAAAATAAAGGGGAAGGTTACTGTAAAGCAGATGATAGGAAGCTGAGGCAGTGAGAGATGAGAGGATTTTGAGAGAGAGAGAAAAGGGACAGAGGTTGGAGAGAAAGTGGGGAGAGGCACGGACAATAGGAGGAGTGATGGGGAAAGAGAGGGAAAAGGTGAAGATTGACGAAAATGAGAATAAAAAGAGGCGGCATTCTGAGATGTGAGAGTGAATGTGAGTCAGAGGTGGAGATGTGGGTGAGTAATGAGGAATGAAATGACAACAGGGAGAGAGAGATGAGGGATAAAGGTAATGATGTGGTGTAAGGGAAGAAGAGAAGGATAACATGGGGTTGAGGAGAGGCTGGGGGAGGAAGATGAGACTGAGAGATAAACTAGGTGTGGAAAGGGAGAACGGAGATAACGTAGTGGTTGGGGGAAGGAACTAGCACCAATCCATGATATGGTTGTAAGGCACTAAGGCAGAAAGTGATGGAGGAAAGCTTGGTAGGGGAAGATGAAGGGCAAAGGTGACATAGGTGTGGGAGGAGAGAGGGAGATAACGTCAGGTTGAGAAGGGGAGAGATAAGGGGATAGGTGACAGAGGAGGTTTGTGGGAGGGGAAAGAGGAGATATGAGAGTGGGAAGAGCCTGGGGAGAAAGATGAGTGGGAAGGAAGAAGAGGGAGGTATGGAAGAGGGGGGGAACATTTTGGTACTGATGGGGAGTTTGGGGAGGAGGGAGTGAAGCAAAAAGGTGACATGAAATGTGAACGAAGGACATACATAACATACAACAGAACGCTTTGGTGTAATTTTCACAATAATTCACAAAAAAGTAGGTGCTATGAAGTCTCTCTGTAACTTGCAGTACGGGCCCTTATCTCATGCCAAGTTCTGTTTATGTTCTAATTTCTGTCCATGTTCAGTTCTGATGATGTCCTTACTCGCCGCCATGTTCTTTTCTGATGATGTCCTTACTCGCCGCCATGTTCAGTTCTGTTGGTGTCCTCTCTTGTCCTTGTCCATTTCTGTTTGTGTCCATATAGATATTTATGTCCACTTTTGTTCGTGTTCTTTCTTACGTCCATGCCTGGTTCTGCTAAGGGGAACTACCCAAACGCCACGGCAAATGACAGACTCGGCCTTTCCCTTCTCTCCTCTCCCTCGCCCGCTTCTCTTCCCTCCTATCCCTTTCTTTTCTATCCCCTCCTCTCCTCTCCCCCTTTTTTCCTCTCCTTTTCCCTTCCTGTCCTCGCCTCTTCCCTCCCCTTCTCCCCTTCTCTTCTTTCTTTCCTTCTTTCACCCAGCCACTCTTCTCCCTGACTGATTGCTACGCTGGGACACAATGCCTTACCCCCTCATGTTACGCCTCCCTACCTCCCTGCCTACCTGACTTTTTCCTTCTTTTCCTGGTTCCCTGTTTTTCTTCCCCCCTGTCTTCCGACCTGCCTGCCTCTTTGCCCGCCTCCCTCCTGCCTGTCTGCCTGCCTTCTTCCTACCGGTCCGCCTGCTCCTTCCTGCCTGTCTATTTGCTCCTCCCTGACTGTCTACTGCCTGTCTGTTTGCTCCTTCCTGACTGTCTACCTGCCTCGTTCCTCTTTATCTACCTGCCTCCTTCCTTACTGTCTTCCAGCCTCCTTCCTGCCTTTCTGCCTGTCTTCTTCCTGCCTGCTTAGCCGCTTGTCTTCCATCCTGTATTCCTGCTTGTATACCTCCTTCCTATCTGTCGTCCTGCCATTCTGTTACCAGGAATCTCTGGACGCTCTGCTTAAAACTATACAGTATATGCATTGAACTTCGAAGCTCTTTTCATTAGAATTAACACAAAGTAAGCACATAAAATCCTCCAGTTTGTATCTTGGCAAAAATTGAGAATTGAGGAACTGCACAAATGTTTACCGTCCAACAGACTGCATCTAACTGTTCGGGTCTTTCATAGCAAGAACTGTAATAAGACTTTCAGGCACGAAGACACTTGTATTAACACCACTCCTGATCTGGACAACTCTTTTATCATATCCTAATTAACCTCAGGCGATTTTATGCAACTTAGAGTGAGCGATCGTAAGTGTTAATACTGTCACCATTAACCCTCTCATGGTCGGGTCAGCTCTAGTAATCAGTCCCATTTGTCCTCCGGCGAGTTTATTCATTTAAGCGTGACTTATGGGGGTCTGATAGTTAAGCATGTACAGTAGCTATTCAGTAAATCTGATTGACACAGCCAGAACATATAGGTCTCCTCTGTATCTTTGTGAGCTCCACCATGTCAACACAATATCCTGTAGTTTATTCTCGCTACATCTCTGGCTATCTAGTTCAGCTAAAACATTACTTCTCTGGCTGCATGTATGGAAAAAATGTTCGAATTATGTGCGCTTCTCTACAGTATTCAATTCATGCTTAAAACCATATTATTTTAGTTAGCTCAAGAATAAATAAAAGAAGTCCATCCTCTCATCCCTCCTATTTGCCTTGTGTGGGTTACAGTTGCTTCCCCTTCAATACACTCACACACCGACCCACCTCACCAAACAAACACACACACACACACACACACACACAAACACAAACAAACACACACACACACAAACACACACACACACACACACACAAACACACACACACACACACACACACACACACACACACACACACACAGTCATCCCCTCCCAGTAATCACGATAGCACCACCAGTTTCACTCATGCGAGACACGAACACGAGAATTTAGCTCTTCACTTCCACTCCAGCGTGTCTGAGGAACTGCTACAGTAATGAATTAGATTAAATGTGTCCAGAGAGCAAAGCACCGCTGAACTTGACCTTTGACATTGGCCTGGGATCTAACCCAGCTCCAGAATTATCAAAGGTCTTCTTCCCATCCACTCACTTAATGAATATGCCAAGTTTGAACCAAATCGGGCCAAACATTCATGATATAACGCCGCACACTGATCTTTGACCTTACACTGTGACACTGACCCTCAGTTGACCTGCACCAAAATTGAACAGCTTCTTCCCAGACCCACAAACAATGCATGTGCCAATTTCTGAGATATTTTGTTAACGTGGATACATACATAGATACGTACAAAGAAATTAACTCAGCCACAGCATCTGCATCTTCGGCGTCGCTAATAGGAACAAAATCGTCAAACTATAACTCTAACTCTTTAATCTCAGCAGTCATAGGTCATCCTTCTAATATCGTTCATACTATCTCCACAAATTTTATTCCATTGTGGAGAGATGTTTTTCACGCTAAAGGGATTGAGTGCACCTTTTATTTATTACTTCTAAACAAGACATCTTCTTCAAAAAAGAAAAAAAAAACTGGAGTAGCAAGAATAAGCAAAACTAAACACTTTATCATACGGAAGGTGTTCATATACTTCTAACCTCTTCACTACGAGGGGTTTCTCTAATGCTGAATAAAATACTGTTCTAGGAGTCGCAAAAAATGTGAAATTGACGTCCTCTAAAAGTGAGTATAACACTTCCGAAACATTAAAAAAAGAAAAAGGATCAATGCCTACCGACTCTGCGAAGGATCAGTATAGCAGATTCTCAAGATATATTGTTAAAGTTCCAGTCCTCCCGTAGATTAAGACACGCAAGAGATGATTTTCATATATTAAGTGCCCCCTACTGCTGGGTAAACTGGGACAAACTGGAAGCGAACATTGCCTACAGTCTGACCGGCACGAAAATCTAACTCAAGGTCTTACCATAGCTACATAGACATGCTACCATGAACCCAGTAAATAAATGAATAATAAAAATAATGATGTAATGAATAAATAAGTAAATGAATAAAATAATTGGTCTCCCAGCAGCCAAAATAACTAAAACATGATATTCATAATTAATTAAAACAATCTTTCAGTTGCAAATATGAATTAAAAATAAACTTTATCGTACTATCGTACTAAGAGATATAATCAATAGTTTTTTACCCCTCTCTCTCTCTCTCTCTCTCTCTCTCTCTCTAAGTAAAATTTTTCCTGACAGCCAGATTATAACGCCATCGTACTGAAGGGGTTAAGATGAAAATTTGCACTCCGTTTACACTCGATCGTGTCTAATCGACCAGACTGCAACACACACACACACACACACACACACACACACACACACACACACACACACACACACCATTACTCACCCCGTCAACCCAATACCGGACATCCCAAACCACAACAACCACCATTACAACTACCACTACTACCACAATTAACCACTCTCCCACGCTCACCAAAAAAAAAAAAAAAAAAAAAAAAAATCGTCTTACTTCCCCGACGCTTTTTGCTCACTTAAATTTTAGCGCCCTGTTGAGTAACGCCAAAATAAAAGACGCTGTAAAAATCTATTGGGCTTCGTTATTTAATTGGTTATTCTTTCAGTTTCTTTACTCTTTTCGTGGTACGAGTAGTGTCTCTGCTTCCTTTTTGCTTTACCTTTTGCTTTTATCCTTTTTTTTTTTAATCATAGTCTTGGTTTTCTGTACGTTGATTTTTTGCTTTATTATTTTCCTTTTTCACCATTTATATTTTTGCTCTTTCATTTTGCTTTTGCTTTTTACAGATCCTATTTATATTATTTTTCCTCCAAACTCCCCCAGAACTTAAGAGGAAAAAATGGATTACAACAGTGCATTTATGCTAACCTAGGGATGATTCGTAGCTCCTTTCAGTTGACACCCAAGTGTACAGTAGTCAGACTGGGGCTTCCATTAAGTTAGTAACCAAGGAGACTCATTCCCACCTCATACATAGGCTTATCGAATTTCATATAAACACGACAAAACATTGGAGTTGTGGGAGAGGCCTGGATTTTTGGGTAGAAACAAACTGAATTCAATATACCCTTTTTATTCTAACCTGACCTAAAACTGCCATCTCTCCATCTTCAGTACTGACTTGTAAGAAGAGATTGACACTGGAATTTGATGCTAGTCAGGAAGAAGTGCTATGGAGAGTATATAATGTCCTAATATCATTTAATCCTGCCACTAAGCTACGTGATATAAACAGCAAAAGGGCAAAAATTTGGACCAAGTTAGAGTAAAAGAATAAAGCATAATATGGTTTACTAACATATGCCTATTCATGATTTCCAGTGACCATCCATTTGCAAGAAATAACACCACCTGCAAGTGATCTGGTAAACTGTTAATATGTTTCCATTTATCCATAATTGAAATCTCCCTACACCATCTTCTGAATAACCCACACCCACTTCTGAATCACCCACACCCACTTCTGAATCACCCACACCCACTTCTAAATCACTCACACCTGCTTCTGAATCACCCACATCCACATCTGAATCACCCACACCCCCTTCTGACATCACCCACGCCCAGTTCTAGCTAACCTACTTTTCCTCTCAAACCACACCCTCACCACGTGTGGGTAAATCCCTATTCCTCTCTCTCTCTCTCTCTCTCTCTCTCTCTCTCTCTCTCTCTCTCTCCCCACCCACACCCCTACACCCATCCGCCACACCTACCCCTTTAGCCAGCCAACATCTCAGCCTGGGGTCTATAACGGCAACCCACCCTAGCCTCATTCTCCAGCCTCCCTCACTCAATCTACTGTAACTCTACTACGCGTGTTATGCCCTAAATGCCTCACCTTCCTTCCTTCCTTCCTTCCTTCCTTCCTTCCTTCAACACACACATACACACACACACACACACACACACACACACACACACACACACACACACACACACAAACGCCAGTTTCGCCATACACTTCTCAATAACCCCATGCTGTACTCGCCAAAAAGTCTGAAAATAAGTAGTAACTTTCAATGAGCTGGTTAATGATACAACTCTGTGGTGAAGGATAAGAAGATAAGTGGGAAGAGAAATGAGAAAAAAAAAAAGATTACGAGATGAGCGATGCCATGAGTGTGAAAAGAAAGAAGGAACGATGGGAGGGGAGAAAATGTAGGGGGGAGGGGAATAGAGGAAAGAGGGAGAACTGAGGGGGAGAGCGAATAAGGGAGAGAAGAATGGAGAAAGAGTGAGGCTACACGGAAATCAGGAAGAGAAGCCGACAGAGGAGGAAGATGGGTTGGATCTAGGTCAAATACCCTCAACCGAGAAAAAGTGATCCAGTTACTAGACCCTAAAATAGCCTGACCCCAGTGCTATGAACAGTAAGGAATTAGTATTTTCCATCATCATCATCATCATCATCATCATCATTGTCATCAGTAGCAGCAGCAGCAGCACCCATTTCCTGTGATCTACTTGTACAGAAAGAGACACAAGTATCTTTCCGAAGTTTGGCGAATACATAGCGGAAAAATCGAACCATCTGGAACACGCACTAGCAGAAATAGGATTTTTCACTGTGTTTAGCCAGTTGCAAATTTTCTTCAGACAGAACTGGAAAGAAGGTTGTTTCTTTGGCTAAGCTAAGGACAGCTCATGGACTCGCTTATTCTTGTATGGAAAAATAAGTTTCAGCTCTTTTTCCTAACACATTTAACCGCCTTTTATGACACATAAGGATGATACAGATTTTTTTCCTTCATCCACCTGGAGAATAAGTATGTTACTAGCTTTGAAAGAATGAAGAAATATTGGTAAAAGAACAGCACAAAAATCCATAAAACGGACAAGTTAACAGGTTAGTTGTCAGGAGTTCCTCTGAGTAAACAGAAATACCGTACCAGTTCGATCCTGGCCTCTTATGCCTTAGACTCCTTGGCAATTTGTGGTCCAAAGAGCCTGTCAGGTGACAGGTGCTGTACGCATCGATTTGAATCCCTAGGGGGGCAGATGGAGATTCAGTTACGTACCTCTAATGTTTAGGAGTACTGTAGTTTGGTTTAGGTCTCCCACACCGTGCAAGAGGAAATACAGAGCTGACCAATACTGTTATATACCACAAGAATGTCATACCACCATACAGGCAAGTAACTTTCATAGGCAACATAGCTACTGATTTCCCCGGATAAATTCCCTGTGTGGAACACGTATTACAGCCTATATATATATATATATATATATATCATCATCATCATCATCAGCCGTTGAGGTCCACTGCAGGACCGGCCTATCCCTACCGAAGCAGGGACGATACAAGCCAATGTATCTCTACCCAGTGGCTTAGGCTGTCTGGTAGAGACTGTATGTAGGGTGAGAAGTGCTTGTAAGTGTAATTGTAGTGTTGTAGTGGCTTGGATGTGTGTGTAGTCTGTGAACCAAGTGTAATCGGCCCGCCTTAAGCCGATTGGGTGCAAGCATACTAGTATGCGACACTGGTTCAACCACAGCACCCGTTATGTCCGCCAGAGTAGCAAGTGGCTCGGTGAACGATTCCCAAAGTTTTTACAACCTTCGTCCACCAGCATGCGAAATGCACACTCTACCACTGTACCACAGAGGCTCCATATATATATATATATATATATATATATATATATATATATATATATATATATATATATATATATATATATATATACATACATACAGTATACCGGTATGCATATTCCGCAAATCGACTACCAGCATTGCATGACCCTGGGCTGTGAAGATGATGGGAGGAGGGTGGCTGTGGTGGATGTTTCCGTGTCGATTTTACGAGCAGCCCAAGGGATAGTAAGAGATGTTATCAGTCTCAGTAGTCCAGCCAACACTATTGTATGTACAGCCGTTTTTATGTCTGGTGAGGCTGTTGTTCACTAGTAAAGATGGTAATGATGATAATGATGATGAAACTTTACTGGGAAATGGAGTGGGAAATAGCTTACAGGAATGATGATGATAGGCTAATAATGATGATACTGATTAACTCCTCTTGGGTTTTCCTGTCTCAAGCTTCACCTCACTTGTAATCATCCTAGCTCCTTGCTAGTTCGCTCGGCTACTTACAAACTTCGCCTGCCCTTATCTATTATTCTCACATTGTTTTCGTTTATTTTATGATGCCTCACAATTCTGGCATTTCTCTTCATCTCTCAATCTTTTATGCCTTCTCACTTCCATCCCTCTCTCCTTCATCACCCCTTTTCTCTCTCCATCTTTCTTCTCCCTTCTGCCTCTCACCGTTTCTCTCCGCCGTCCGCTCGTTCCACTCAACCTTCATACTTCAGTAGTCATGCACCTCTCTACACCACACACACACACACACACACACACACACACACACACACACACACACTGCCACCAAACACCCCATCTCATCCCCCTAACAGCCACCCTCCCTCATGCACCATCTGTCACTCCTACACGTCTCCTCGCACCACACGCAATAGGATTACTCTGTCCAGTTCTTTCAAATTTACTGAGAAAAAAACAAATGATTAGGTCTCATGCATCATCGTTAATGGAACGGGTTTCAGTGGGGGTTTCATGCACTGACCTCCCTTTGTGTGGTACTGATGTGGATGCAGGACGTTTGATGGGTCATGTCCAGGATCGATAACATGTAAGAAGCTTGAGTAACGGAGAGGTACCCCAAAGATGGCATGCGGTGTGTATGTATGCATGTACTGTAGTGGCCACTTTGAACACGCTTGACATGAGAGAGTAAGGGGAGACTTAGAAAACCGCTTGGCTTGATAGGATGCAACATGTTAACAACAACTTAAGTTTGTGTGGCAAATGTTGAAAGGGGCCTTAGTCTCGTAATGAACCAACACAGCTCATGATGATGAGGAGGAGGAGAAGGAAGAGAAGTCCTCAGACTGAAGGGTTAACACCATCAGCGGGATGACGTTATATCTTCATTTTTGGTACTGTTTTTCTCTTAAAACACTTTTGCATCTTACTTTTCTGATATTATTTGATTTAGCTCAGAAGAGACTTTTCGGATTTAAGAGTATAGTCTTCAGTTATCCTCTAATACCAGAGGATTTTGTTAATGAATTAAATTTTCAGAATGTTATGTGAATTAACTAAACTACTACGCCATCGCTGTGCATGGGTTTCGAGAAAGACAAGCACAAAAAGCTGGAAAGCCTCTATTACCCTTTTCACTCCCACAGGCAGCTTATGACTCTTGCAGTTCCACCGCCAGTTATTTCTCGATCAATCAATCAGTAACCTTTCACCTGTCATGGTGTCTTTTTACATTATATTCCTGGTTCAACCAAATGATTATGTTTTAACTACGATACCTTTCTCTCTGTGTGAGTGAATTTACGTGGATCAGGTTAAATAACTAATGAAAATCGCCGTAAAGTAAAAACAAGCCCACAGATAGTTACATTTAATGATGATGACGATGATGATGATGATGATGATGATGATGACGATGATGATATGCTAACTCTTCTCTTTCCTCTCCAGGATTAACCACGACATGCCTGATGAAGAGCTGACGGAGTACCAGAGGGCGGCGAAGGATGGTGCGACGGGAATAAAGGACTGCCAATACGAGTACCCGTGTTTGGTTCAGCCCCTGGATATCCTTATTTACATGTACGACTACTGGTATGGCGACGATAGCCTGTAGCACCCACGACGACAACCCGTAGCTGTCACGGCCACTATAGCTGCAGCCCCAGCGACTATCATTGCCTCAGGTCCCAAAAATAGCCCGCAGCCGCGACGACGAAAGGAGGAAACCAGAGACAGTAATATCAATAACCCAAAGTCATACAAGAGATCTAAGAAATGCATTATAAACTGTGGATATGTATCAGAAAATTTAAGAAAATGTGAGAGTAAGATAAGAGAGAAAGTTAAAAGTAAAGAACCAGCTCAATTATGACAGCTTCAGAAAAACAGGAAAAAACAAAAGGAAAAGAAAATTAAATCGATTTCAATAAAAGTTACATACAAGAAAATGAACCAGACCTTAGAAAATTCAAGAAAATAATACTAAGTTGTAGGTACCAAAACACAAATGAAATGCAACACGAGGAGTAATATATATATATATATATATATATATATATATATATATATATATATATATATATATATATATACACACACACACACACACACACACACACACACAGGCACGGCAAGAGAACATCAAATCAAAATATAGCACCAAGGAAATGTGATATAAAGGCAGAAACATTCCTACAAAACATGATGGAACAGAGATGTAAAGAAAACTGAAATAATATAAACAATTACAGAACATCTGAGAAACCAAGTGACTGCTTCACACGGCACATACAAAAACAAGTATATAAATGAACTGTCAAGTAACAAATTATGGATATGATAAACCACACTCAAATGGAGAAGAAACAACTGCGCACAAACGTTAAGAAGAGGCGAAGAAACTGGATATAGCCTAGTTGTTGATGCATACAGAATAAACAAAGTATCATGGCCGACAAAGCGACACTGGCTGCCAACACCGAATACAGATAACACAGATAAATAAATAAGGAAAAGAGAAAATGATATCAGTACGGGAAAATGTCAACAAAAAACGGAGAAAATTAAGAAAAAAAGAGTCGAGAAAAAAGGAAATTATGAATACCTGAAGGAAATGCGAATAAAGAAAATCAGTGCACAAACACCACCTTGGGGGACAATTTTAGGGAGTGTGATTTTAGCTGCTGACGCGAGCGGAGTGAAGGACTGATGCTTTTAACAACCATTAAAAAAGAATAACAATAACAAATAAAGCCCATCGTTTTTTCCTGTTATACAAAAAGAAAAAATCTAATAAGTGTTAATTACAAGGTTACAGATAAAGATACATAAACCCTCTAGTTATAAAATTATAGTAACAAATGAAAAATAAGATAGTGATACCTAAGGAAAATTCGAATGATGGAAAACGAAAAACTAAATTACAGACTACATGAACCAACAACTGATAAGGAATAAACCGGACTCTAAGCATCAGATCAGTATAAAAAAAGATGAATTACAAGGAAGATGAGCATGATTTTCATATGCGATTAATGATCCAACCAGGACCACCACCAAACCACACACTCTACATGTCCCCTACCCTGGTGACCACTTTGTTAAAATCTAGCTTCACCCCACAAGAAGAGAAAAAAGATAAATAAGAGTAAGTAGAGGGACAAAACAAAGCAGAATACAAAACCTGTCCCAGTCAGTGCCGTGTGTTTATATATACGTGGCATTAGTTAATTAGTGGCATTCTGGACATTTTACTACAAAGACACGAAGTGATTAACCTGAATTCACTTCACAGTGGATGAAGGGCATGGGTATGTCGTTTGGTAAATAATTAACTATCTACATATGCCAAGGCTATCCCTGAACAAATTTCTGAAAAAAACTGTTGTCAATAATATCACCTTATAGTTCATAAAACTAAGCTTTCAAACTCGATATTTGACCACTTTCTTTTTAATAAAGTTGGTTGTTTTCTGAAACTTCTCAATGAACACACTGAAAAAATGTAGCCGAAATCGATGTTACATATTTCAGAGACCTAACTGAACCAATGTTATAAAATGATACTGTCAAATTCACTAAAAACAAAATAATTCAGAATGTTTGTTATTGTTATCTGAAGACATACCTTAACCGAATATTTATGAAAAGCTGTTAATAAAAGCGCTTGATTACTGAAAACTAAACTATAGTTCTGGAAAGTTATGATTTTACTTGTTTCTCATGTAGAAGTGGAATAAGGGAGGGAAGACTGTCTCGATTTTAAACAGCCAGAGACAGTACTAAAGACGTAAAGACAGTTTAAAGAAGTATGAACTCCCAGTAAAGTCCAACATAATTGTAGACTCAAATCTGTTGCATCAGAAACTCAGTTATTATCAGAAAGTGAGTCAAAACATATAAGCAAATAAGAAATATTTAAGCCATTGCCAGAAAATATGTGAAAATACGGAAGTGGTTCAGAAAAAAAAAAAAAAAACAGTATTTTATAATAAAATTCTAACCCATATCAGTCACAATAAAATGTGGCAGAAAATGTACAAGTGAATAAGAAAGTACAGTGGTTCAGAATATGTGTGAAAACATTATGCAGATAAGATAAGGAAAAAAAATAAAAGCTAACAACAACCAGCAGAAAAGACTTATATATATAAACTAAATGAATTAAATGAAAATATTCAGTATTTGTGTGGTAAAGTGTCTGTAGTGTGTATGTATCTTTGTAGATGTAATGATGGGATGTACAGTTCTGCGTTGAGAAAAGCAAACTTACAATCAGTTCTCTTTCATGACTTTATTTTGTGTTGCAGAAAGACAGTTAATTTCTTCCCTTGTGTCTAGCTCTTCCTGAACAAAAAAAAATCTTAGGTATGGAAGAAAACTGACTGGAAACTTTTGCTTGCATCCAGCTTAGCCGATGTTTTCCTTACAGCTCTTGGGTTCCGAACTAATGAAGCGAGATTCCAGAACATTTGGATAGTGTTTATTAGTTCAGAACTCAGTAACCTTTGAGTTTCGGGACTGTAAAAGAACTATTGACCGAAACTGTACATAGGCTTGAACTTGCTGTGCAGTATAAGAAACCACTATCATCTAGATTTTTCAAGACATGGTGGAAAAATCTAATCATACAAGGCACACATTACCTGAGATACCTCTCTATATTACGCCTGTTGTAAATATATTTTCAGACAAACAGACAGTCATTTCTTAGACTCTACAGCCATGGCCAATAATTTTTTTACAAGTCTGAGAATCGAACCCATTTGACTGTTATTCGGTAGTTCAAGAATTTCTCGTTTTCAAGTTCTGACAGTTATAAGATTGTAAAGGAAAATACTGACTTTAACTGTACATACCTTAAACAATTGAGTGTATAGACTGAGAGGATGTTAATGTGAAGACACACTCCACTGATCTTTGTAAGGCATTCTTGTAAATGAGGCATTATGTATACGCTACCCATCCCATCATAAAATTCACAAGTTCTTGAATGCAACCTATAATGTTTAATCCTCTGTATCCAAAGCTCCAGAACACTTTTGGTGCTTAATTTAATACTACATTTCTTTCTGTTTCCTTACGACTGTGCTCGCTTTGGGAAAAACTTTCTGGACTGGGGGGTTAAATGCAGCCTTAATTAACCCCCATAATATGGGAGGTCTTTTCCGAACTGAAAAAAAAAAATCGTTCTAAAGAGCTAAAATATACTTTAAGCTTTGTCATCGGACTGGGGGAATTAACAATACCCATTTATTTCCAAATAAAAAATTTGTTTATCAGATACTCCTCTTAACATTATTTCCAGACGATAATGAATATCCAGTTATGCCAACATTATGCGAATTAACCGGTCTGTAGTCAAAAGCAGTGATGCTATTCCCTAAAGTTATAAGTAACTAAGGAAGTGTTTGCAATGATTTCGATTAGGTTCAACCTCTAATTCGTATTCTGTTGTATCCAGGATTCTTTCCTTAATTTCCTTCAGTATTGTTCCATTTCCTTTTCATCAACAATATATACCATATTTCATTTTCTCAAAGCACAGTTCTTGAAACTGAGTGTGCGAAGGTGTATGTTTGCCCCGAAATTTTAACATCATTGCTGAAACCCTGATGACAACAAAAATTAAGCCTGGTCGCAACCCCATTACAAATGCATTACATAATATGGAAGACAGGGTGGCCATTTTTAAACATTTTCTTTTAATTAATTTACTCAAAATTCCATGGTTTTCTCACATCTTCTAGTAATCATTAAGATGACCCTATTTGTTCCAAGTCAATTTTCCATACTATCAGACGATTCCGTACAGCTAAGGGGAGACCTTTTGTAGTGAAAAAGTAAATGATTATCACTTCTATTGGACATTATCACATCCATCGCACAGCAAGAGGAAAGCGACAGTGATAATTGCAATGAATGTCCCCAAAGTTGAGTAAAGTCATATGACAGACAAGAAAAAAATAAGTCGTCGTCCTGAAGGGGTTATGAGGACGAATGTGACTTCCAGATTATTACTCCCTTCCTGACACTGCCTTCCTAGCAAATCTAACTTCAGATCACACCCAGAAATTAAGATCAAGTTCCCCCCTCTCCCTCTTTTTTTTTCTTTTTTGTAACAACTCCAACTACAAATCACCGCCTGGAATCAAGTCCAACCATCTTTTTATGCCAGTGAGGGGTACAATCTTTCCCCCCATGCCTTATAATGGTAGATCTAGCTGCCGCCCTCAACAAAAAGGGTTCTGGGTACACACATCTGCTGACAGTTACGAATTCCTGCTGTTGTTATTTTTGTCTAGCGTACCTCAGGGGAAACTTCTCTCTCTCTCTCTCTCTCTCTCTCTCTCTCTCTCTCTCTCTCTCTCTCTCTCTCTCTCTCTCTCTCTCTCAGTTTTTGTTACCTTTCTGCGACGGATCAGAGGAAGGATTTACCTTGGCAGGATATTATCTGTTCTGGTACTATTCCAGTTAAACTATTTGCTTAATTGATTTTATATTTGTTCCATTCTTTCTGTCTCTTAACCAATTCAAAGAAACGACATATTTTTAAAAGTTCCTTCTTGTTATTTCCAGATGATTGAATTCAACTTAGAGGTAAAATCTAAAAAAAAAAAAAAAAAGTAAGGATAATATATGGAACTTCATTAACTTCTTCACTGCTAAGGCTCCCTCCTGATTTTATTATAATCTCATGGTAGCTTGTGTAAAAGGAAAAAAAAAATAGATAACTGTACTGAAGGGGTTTACGATGTGCCTCTTATTCCTGATTCATCTGGTGCCGTATTTTTGGTTCCACTCAATTGAATTAAAATTTTGAGAGGCATTGCGGCCATCAGGAGTTAGATACAGACTTTATTTACCCCGGCATTGCAAGAGGTATGTTCTAAGCTGAATATCGGTATAATATTTGGCAACAGAAAGAAGGAAGTAAAAACATACGTCAGTGGATTGAAGGGGTCAAGGAAGTTATTGATGATTTTATATATATATATATATATATATATGTTAAAATGTATTCATTCAGTACTCAGTCTTACTAGAATCTCTTATATATATATATATATATATATATATATATATATATATATATATATATATATATATATATATATATATATATATATATATATATATATATATGTTAAAATGTATTCATTCAGTACTCAGTCTTACTAGAATCTCTTATATATATATATATATATATATATATATATATATATATATATATATATATGTTAAAATGTATTCATTCAGTACTCAGTCTTACTAGAATCTCTTTTTTAACCTTGCTTTTCTTTGCTATCGTCTCTTCACGTTCACTCTTTTTGTATTGACCTTCAACAGCCCATTCTTCACCAATGATCTAGCTCCCACTAAGCTCCGTAGCACTGAAGATAAAGTCACACCTCATCAACGTCTTGCCATTAGTAAAGAGTTTCGTTAATACATAATGATCTGTATGTAGATATTCATATGCGTGTGAATAGTTTCAATTTGTGTGTACTTACTTTTACAATCATTGAATTTGCTGTTCATAATTCCCTATTAATAAATACCTGTTGATAACTTCTTGTTGATAATTACTTGTTAATAATTTCCTGCTGTTAATTGCATTTTGCAAATCCCTGTTGAGGACTGTTTGTTATCATCTCTTCTTTGATAATTTTCTGTTGACAATATGTTGTTGACAAAGACTTGTTTGTAATTTCCTATGTATATCTGTAATTACTTTTACCTATTTAAGTTTTAAGATAAGCCTATCCATCCCATTTAATAGTGGAAAATAGGGTTACGATGATGATCATGATGACTGACAGGGTGTGTGCAGACAAATAACGCTGTGTCTATACATCTTTGGTATATTCTAATGTTGGCGCCTTTGATGACTATTTCAAATCCTGCTACCGCCAGACGATTTTGTCCAGTTCAGGAGAGGACCACAAAGGGGATTATATTCAGCTTTAGGAAGATTTTTTTTTTTTAACTGGAGGGGTTAGATAAAGCCGTGATCAACTCTTTCAGCACTATTGTCCAGTAAATTCGTTGAGGAAAATCGTCTGGCTAAAATGTGATTAAAATTAAAACGTTATCAGTCTGTGGAGGTTAACGACCCTACCCTCAGATGAATTCCCTCAGCTGAATAAAACTGTCTGAAGGTAGCAAAAATACAGTATACTCTAATAGGCGCCCTCCTTCTAAAATGGAGATCTCAACTACTCTATCGTATTATCATTTTTTTACATATAAGATTTTTGGGATATTAATGGAACCCCTCAGATATAGATAAGCAGACTACCTATATCAGTTTGTACATTTTAAAGTTACTCAAAATAGTCATTTAGCCTACGCAACTTATCAAAAAAGCTGTAAATTTAATGTAACCCAGAAATCCATTAGCTATTAACCCAGTCACCACAATGACACCTTACTTTCTTTCCTCCAGAGGACTGTACGAGTATTCAATTCATTTATATTGAAGACGTTGATAAAGACACTCCTCCAGTATGAAAAGTTCTCTCAGGTCTAAGTAACATCGTCTGGAGATACCTGATATAAAAAGACGTCCTCGGGCTGAAAGGATTAATAGGTGACTTGGTCTGCCGGACCCTAACAATAAAAAGAAAATTTTAAAAAAAGACTAAAAGAATGAAAATCCACCACTGCATGGCAAACACCAGGCTCGCGTGAGGTGGCAACCCCTGAATCCTCTCTGGCTTGCAGGAGAGAACTAACTTCCCCAGAACTTTACAAAAATCTCAATAGCTATTAAACCGTGCATCCTAAAGCAAAACTGAAGAGCTCCAACCCCTTTCCGAAACATTTCCACTACATATTATGTACCTTCTCTACACTTCCTCAAAATCTGAACACCACAAATTCTCAATTTTTCACAAATTGCCTTCTGTCACTACAGAGGTCGAGTTACGCGGCAAGACAATAAAGGCCCGGCTTATGCTGTTGAGTGCCAGTTGGCTGACAGAATAATCGATCGCTCAGTAACACAGAAATTTAGCAAGCCTGTCACAGAGGCATTTTTATACCTATCCATTGGGAAGTTCTGCAATAATCCATATATAAAATAACTAACCTTACATCTCTTTGTGTTTTAGAACGTAACCCAGAGGGTCACTGCAGTAAAATAAACATAACGATATTGGCCACATCCCCGCTGGCACTGTGCCTCTTCCTTAGTGATTTATTGCACACCTTACACATTACCTCCTCTGCAAGTTATGCATATCTTTTAACATCGACTTAGTTCCTCAACCATAGTGAATTATATTCTATCTCACACCTTAATTTCTCCTGCATGTTATGAATCAGATTTTAATCTGCGTAGTGCGTCTAAGTGTAATATTTTGACGTTATACCATACGTTCCCTTGTATTATGTACTATACATATGTTTTGGTACTGATGCAATGCCTCGTTCTTGTCGATAAACTTTTCATCCTACATCGTACTTCATCATTAGCACACAATAGGATTACAACCCCTCTATTCTGAAAAAAAAAAAAAATTAATTTTTCCTCCTTCAGACTATTTTTAAGATGCCTTTTATGACAAAGAAATAGAAAACAGCCTCCATTAATCCTTTCTGGGCCTTACATATTTCCCTATGTCGAGCAAAACTGACTGAAGGTACTAAAGATACAACTGAAATTTATGTCACCGGACTAAACGAATTAACGTGTGACGTGCAACATAAATCGCTGAAGACTAGGTGCTTCGAATCCAGCTAGAAATACGGGCCTAAACCTAACGAAGAGGAAAGGGCCGTCAAAGAATAATAAGTGATGAGATTATTACCTGTCGGCTGTATGAGGTCCATTGCGCCAGGCAATACCAGTACTTTTCTAAGGCACAGCCTTCGCTTAGTATACGATCCACTATAGCCGATGTTACTAAATTATCCGATTCAGCCCGATGACTTATTTTTCATTATATTCGTGCTATATCAAAGCAGTTTTATTCAGGTATAAAAAGCGCCACTTTTCTGAAAGGAATTAATGAGGGTTATATACATAAAACCCCTTAAGTGCAAGCAGTCTCTTCGAAGGTGAAAAAATCGTCTGCGGATATCAAGAATAATAAGATGTCTTCGGAGTGAAGGGAAAGACTCATTCGGTACGATGATGTTTTAATTTATTGTTGCTCCGGCAGGACGACTTCATTCAGTTTAGGAGACACTGTCCAGACTGGAGGAGTTAAAAATAGTCTTAATTATTCCGTTCAGTCCAATAGGTCATTATATGTTCTATTCTTGATTCTCTGGAGCTAAATAAATCTATCTGGTGATAAAATACAGTCAAAATTACGGCCCACTGAGACCACCATCCACATCATCCCCTTTTCAAGACTCTTCATACCGTATCTCGTGTAGCTAAGCATTAATGGCCAGTTTTTGGGTTGCTTCCACAGTTGATTTCATGGCACCTCAACGAAAACAATCCTCTTCATGGTAAGCATCACTGGAGAGGAACGGAGATCCTTGGAGATTCCATGGTAATTGCTCTAATACGGTAATGCTCTTGTTAATGGTTTGCACACTTCACCATGCAAGGTTCTGAATCCACTAGGGAATCCATGGTAGCCTTTCTTATAATGCTCTAGTTTATGGTTAGTGCTCTCGCCGACCTCAAGGGCAATGGTGACTGTGGGAGAGA